>NC_089220.1:156858935-157199769 GCF_963924675.1 Phocoena phocoena
TTGGGAACCAGTTCCAGAGCATAGTCTGTCTGTGCCTTCTTTGGTCCCCTGGTCCTATAATTCCACGCTCTAGAGCAGGCCTGCAACAGACCTTCCCCCCAGCTAAGGCTGTGTGTTCTCAGCTTCTCCACCACCAGGAAGTGAGCTTCTGGGCGTTTACATCTGGCCCTTAAATGTATCCAGAGTAGAAGCAAGAAATGGAGTAGCCTCGGGAAGATGCTCTGTGAAGTGGGCCCGGAGCTCCTTGCCCTTG
Source organism: Phocoena phocoena (assembly GCF_963924675.1). Taxonomy (NCBI): domain Eukaryota; kingdom Metazoa; phylum Chordata; class Mammalia; order Artiodactyla; family Phocoenidae; genus Phocoena; species Phocoena phocoena. The sequence goes on from NC_089220.1 coordinate 156,859,189, forward strand.
AAGGGAAGGTTTGAAGGTCCCTGGACTTCGGGGCTGCTGCCAGGACCTCACGCTGTCTTGTGCTGGCACAGAACTTGATGTTCTGTTTTATCAAATTTCTTATACATTGTGGGCTCCGATCTTTTCTTCCTCCCACTGAAATAGCTGTTTTCAGAGGACCTTGAGGATGTTTGGGAAACCAAGGCTAAGTGCGGCTACTAAGTCTTCAGTGGGAGAACCTCATTCTCTGTACCAGACTCCACAGCTTCCTTTCTGCCCTTCAATCTCTTCCTGCCCCCATCCCTAAGACAAGCAAACTCCCTTGCACAGAGGCCATCCGTTTTTTCCCTTCTAAATCATGGACTCTTGCAAACTCTCCGTGGTCCTTCTTACTGAGGTCAAACCCCTGTTCAAACTCACTTCCGCCTCTGGCACTGGCTGGCTCTGGCTTCCAGCAAATATCCTTAGTTGCCTCTATACTCATCTTAAAGATGCAGGGCCTGCTTATGGACAGAGCAAAGAAGGAGCATGTCCTTCGTGTGTCCCAGGTACTACATTGACCTGAGTGTCCCAGAATGAACACGCGCACACGTAGTAGGTGGAGCTGGTATTTATTCAGAGAATGAGGGGAAGGGGGGGCAATCTTGGGGGAGGAGAAGGAAATCCAGGCTGAAGAGTATTTGGCATGTGCTCTATGGTCTGAATGCCTGTGTCCCCCCAGTTTTTTTTTTTTTTTTTTTTGGTACGTGGGCCTTTCACTGTTGTGGCCTCTCCCGCTGCAGAGCACAGGCTCCGGACATGCAGGCTCAGCGGCCATGGTCCACGGGCCCAGCCGCTCCACGGCATGTGGGATCCTCCCGGACCGGGGCACGAATCCGTGTCCCCTGCATCGGCAGGTGGACTCTCAACCACTGCGCCACCAGGGAAGCCCCCCCAAATTTTATATATTGAAATCGTAACCCCCAAAGGTGATGGTATTTGGAGGTGGGGCCTTTGGGAGCTGCTTGGGTCGTGAAGGCGCAGCCCTCATGAATGGGATTAGTGCTCTTATAAAAGAGGCTCCAGAGAGCACCCGGCCCCCTCCAGCACATGAGGACAGAGGGACAAGGTGCCAGCTATGAGCCAGGGAGAGGCCCTTCATGAGAACGTGATCTTGGACTTACAGCCTCCGGAACTGTGAGATACAAGTTCCTGTTGCTTGTGAGCCACCCCGTCTGTGGCTTTTTGTTACAACAGCCCAAGCAGACTAAGACAGCATGAGAAGCCCCCCCACCAGAACTTGAGGGTCCCCCCCGGGTGTCCCCTCCTTCTAGAAGCCTGCCCTGTCCAGCCTTCTCCAGCTTCATCTCCTCCCATGTTCTCGCTTGCTCTCCTTTAAGCTCTGTCCCACTCCCAAAGCCCCTGCATTTTCTGGAACAGCCTACCAGTCCCTAAACCCTGCCTGTGTCACGTTGACTACACAGCTTCCCAAGCAGGCTGCGACTCCACAGGGTCTCTCCCAAGCCTTGTTTCACCGTGTGGACAGAGGCGGGATGCTGGGGGACAAAGTGGAGGACAGGACAGTGTGATTGGGGGGATGGCAGGCGGGCCCTCCCTCAGAGTTGTAGACAGTTGTGTGTGTGTGTGTGTTTAAGTCCCATATAGAAATTCAGACTCAGTTCATGCTACAAGGATCCATTTCTAGCTGAAAACCCTTGCCTAGTCTGTAGAAGAGAAACACATTCTTTAGGTTGACAGATCTTTGAGTTATTTTTAATGCCCAAAGAGCATTTGTCCCCTTTCTGACCCTGGCTTGCTTGAGGGTCTTCTCTGATTGCCTCCCTGCCCTCACCCCTGAGTTCATCCAATGGCTATAGGAGGGGGTTGGGTCTCTGGCCACACTTGTGCCACTTAATTGGTTTGCAGGCTGTGTACCTCTGCCTGGCTTTTGTGTTCTTGGGCAGGGAGGGAAGCTTGAGCTGGGAAGGGCCATGATTTGCATGTTACTCGGCATGAACAGGTCACGAGTGGGAGAATGGTGACTTTAGCCCTTTAGGACTGGCTGTTCTGTCTGGGGTCCCAGTAAACACTGGATCTGAGCCGGTGGGGTGAGTGCCTTAAACTAGTCAGGATTTCAGATAGCGGCCTGGACAAAGGGCCAAAGGAACCATGCGATGTTCCCTTCAACAGCAGCCACTGCAAGAGGAGATGGGGATGGTCTTTAATATTCTCTTCATTTTATGGGGGCGGGGAGGGGTAGATGTATGATTCCTTTAATAATAGAATGCTACCAGGGGCTGCCCTGCTCGGGGAAGAATGGAAGAATTACAGGGGTCTCAGAGGGAGATATGACTATTTCTGTGATTTTTCTACTGCTGCCCCCCTCTTGGAAATCGGAGACCATTTATTTATTTATCATTGTTGCATATAAAATCGTAATTCTTGTGATTACATTGCCTCAGGGCACAAGTACAAAACATAAAAGTTCTGTTAAAGTCCGTAAGACAGAACAGCAGCAGCTATCAGCACGTATTAAAGTATCTACTGTTGAATGTGTCGTATGAAGGTAGGTCACACGTGGCGTCCTACCATCCAGGCCTGTCCCAAACAAAAGCAGAGTTTCCTTGAAAAACACCTTGTAAGTCAAATTTGAGAGTAGTTAGGTTTTAGCTTGGTGGGGTGTGTACGTTGCAGTGGTTACTTTTACAGTAGTCTCATGGAAACTCGTGAACTAGCTCTTGTCCCATTGGCGACCCTCCCTGTTTCCTGATCTACTGTTTAGTGAGATACTTGGTGTCTATAAAAGCCAGTTACCAAAGCCATCAGGACAAGCCAACTGGAACTCATCTTCAGTACCAGCCTCCTGTCTCATAGTTTGAAATAGTCAAGCCTGATGTTAATAAGTTTCTGTTCAGTGAATAGCCATCAGCTAAAGAGAAGGGTGATTGGGTGGGTGAGCACGGCTCCACACTATTTTATTCCTCCGAGGACACTAGCTTTGAAGGGTGAAGACCACAGCCCTCTCCAGTCCCATGCCTTCTGTTTAGTGTTTCTAGCTCAGCTAATGTCCCCTGCTCAATACCAGCCCTTTCATTTTACCTCCTGGACAAAGAGGAATGAAAGCAGCTCCCGCTTTTCCATTTCAATCACACTCCAGTCACCTAAAGGGGGGGGGGGTGGATGAAGAGATCATCTCCCATTCTATCAGCCCCCCGCCAAAATCCCATACCTTTTCCCAGCAGCCCAGATGTGATAAAGCCATGGCCAAGCCAACAGACTAGCACCAGAGAGGAAGGGCATTCTGCATGAAGAGGTATCTAGGGCCAATCTCCAAAATGCCACGGGCTTCTTCCAGTGACAGTCTTCCCCTTGCTGTTCCGCGCTTTGGGCTTCTGGGGTTATCCCACCGGCCCCAGGAAGCCTTCAGCCCTGCCGTCCAAGGAAAGGAGCAAAAGCGGAGGGCAAATAGAGCCAGGTGGCCCCAAGCCAGAGCGGTATCGTGGTCACGCAGGGAGTGTGGCTGCCCTCAGCCATGGGAGTGGAGGCCCCAGAGCTGCTCTGCGGGCATCTAAGGAGAATGTCTGTGGACCTATTCAAATGTCAGGAGATAGCAACAGGGAATTACCCTGCCAGAATTACTGTCTTGGTTGTACATACTGAGGGAAGAGCCGTGTCATAACAAACTTTTAATCCTCACCCGTTGAAGTTCTGCAGCTATTAGGTACTTTTCTCATCACAGTTGTGTGCTTGAGACCAGCTTGGAAAAGAGCCAAACTCCCGTCCCTTTGAAAAATTAGGTGTTGGACCAATACCCCTGTTGGGAAGGAAGAAATTTTCCTCTACCCTTCTAGGTTCTTCCGGCTGGTCTGAAAATTAAACTGACATGAGTCGAATTAACAGGAGAAAGTCAAACAAAAGTTTAATAACATGTATACATGGGAGAGACCCAGGGAAACTGAGTCAGTCACCAAAATGGCTGAAACCCTCACCTTAAATATCATCTTCAGCTAAAGACAAGAGAGGATGTTGGGGGTAGGGGCTTGGGACTTCAAACAAGAGGAAGGCAAATCACACGGAGATGGAAAAGCAAATGCTTGGTAAACAAATGTTTGCTGGGCCCTGCAGAGACCATGGGACACAGAGTGGAATTTTAGCAGACTTTGCTAGATCCTTCCCTGTCTGCACACCTAGTTCATACTATAGTGATCTATGGTGATGCTCTGTGCCTGGACCAGGTCCTCTGTCTACATTGTTTTAGGTGGTTAGAGGGGAGGGTGAAGGCTCTTCCTGAGTCTTTTGAGCCTTGACTGTTTTCAGCTTGAAATAATCCACACGCCAAAGAGACATTCAGGTGTGGCACATTTTGCTTCCGTACACTCTCCAAGAAGGAGCTACCATTGCACACAGCTTTGTGGAGAAGGAAATCATTAACAGAGAAAGAAGATGGAGGGAAGGAAAAGATAGGAGTTGGACTCAGGGGGATAAAGGTGGCAGGGCATGAACCCCTGGGAAGAGGCCTTCACAGAGGAGTCCCGGAGTCTCTGCATACTGTTCCTTTTTCTACATAAATATTTGAACACTTATCTATATATCTATATCTAGCTACCTCTATTTATAAAGAATTAATGAGTATGAGGTGGTCCAGAAAGAAAAAGGAGTACAGTTATTTAAGTGGCTACTTTAAAGTTAGTTTTAATCAGACAATTATATAACATAATTATGGCCCATGGCTTTATGGGAGAAAAGTATAGTTTAAAAAATTAAGCCAAGATAGAGTGGAGAAGGGATGCTCTGATGCTTGTTCCCCTTTTGGTCCACGTGTAATTAAGTTTGCGCATTCTTCCTGTAATCAGGCATCCAGAATGATCTTTAGATTTTTAAAGGGCTCAGGTTTGGTGGTCGTGAAAGATGATGCTGGAGAAAAACAGATGGGCGAGTGGGTTTAGATTGTCTACGTAATAGAAAAACAGTAATAAAAATGCCACCACCTACATATTGTGGGAAGATAAATGCAATGCTCATCACACATGAGTGGTTAGCCTCATTCGGTCCTCCAGCCATAATCAATTATACATCATTAACAAGACACAAAATCTTTACTAATTAGCCTTTATGATTATACTGTTATTGCATGGAGGCATTTAAAGCATTGGTGATAAAGGAGATTTGATGCCTCAAAAGAAGAATCCTCTGAAAGGAGGGGAAAATATGACCCCATGGCTCGTGCATCTTCAGAGATTTTCACCCACTGTTACCATCTGTAATTTTTAACTCAATTCACTGTGAAGATTAATATTTTTAGTGAGTGAGTGACAACTGTTGCGAAGAAGGGGAAGAATATTGAACTTCCACACCAGGAAAACTGGAAGAAAGTCAGCTGTTGAAGTTATCGAACAAGAGTAATTGTTCATTTTCTCTGTGCTTGAAATCTTCAAGGCTGTTTCTTTCTTACCCTACATATCATGTCTTATAAATTGTTCTCTCAATGTTAGAAATAGAATTCAGCCAATTAAAAAAAGAGTTAGGGGCTTCCCTGTTGGCGCAGTGGTTGGCGGTCCGCCTGCGGATGCAGGGGACGCGGGTTTGTGCCCCGGTCCGGGAAGATCCCACATGCCGCGGAGCGGCTGGGCCCGTGAGCCATGGCCGCTGAGCCTGCGCGTCCGGAGCCTGTGCTCTGCAGCGGGAGAGGCCACAACAGTGAGAGGCCCACGTACCGCAAAAAAAAAAAAAAAAGAGTTAGATCCATACCTTACACCGGGATACATTTCAAAGGGATCCAAGATTTAAATGCAAAATATAAAATAATAAATATATCATAAGAAATCATGGGGGAATTCTTTGATAACATCAGTGTGGGGAAGCCTTTTTAAAACCATGATACAAAACCCAGAAACTATCAAAGAAATGTTAGATAAATTCAACTCTGAAAAAAAGAAATTCTGCATGGCAAACTGACAAAAACAGACCAAAACAGCAATAAGCAAAGTCAAAAAATAAATGACAAACTAGAAAAAAAAATTTGCAATTCATATCACAGACCAAGGCCTGCTATCTCAAATATGTAAAGAGCTGCTATAAATCAAAATGACAAAGTCCAACAAACCAATGGAGAAACAGGCAAGGATATGAATAATCATTTCCCAGAAAAGGGTATTCACATTTTCCTAAAATGTATAAAAATACGTCCAACTCTACTCATAAGGTAAATGGCCGTTAAACTACAATGAGATAATACTTTTTGATTATCAGATTGGCAAGATCAGAAAGTTTGACAGGAGGTTTTGTTGATGAGGGCATGAGAAACAGGCTCTCTCCCATTGCCAGTGAGAGTATAAATTGGTACAAAAATCTGTAGAGGACAGTTCGGCAATTTCTAACAAAATGACAAATGTACAAACCTTCTGATCCAGCAGTTCCACTGCTAGGAATTTATCCTACAGCTACATTTGCGTGAGGAGATTTATTTAAGTTACTCATTCCTGCATTGTTTGTAAAAGAAAATGCAAGAAAACAACCTAAATGCCCCTCAGTGGGGAACAGGTTAAATTATGAGACATCAGTCCAGTGGAACACTGTGGTTCTGTAGAATAAAAATGAGGATGTTCTTTATGTACTGATTTGGAAAAATCCCCAAGTTATATTGTTAAATTGTTTTTTTTTTAAAAAAAGCAGTAATATGTAGCAAAAATACATAAATATGTTTTGTTCAAAGGGGGAAAAAAACAGATGTATTCATTGTTTTCATCATTCTTAGTTCTTAGAAGATTAACTGCTGTTCCAAAGGCTCCAAATATTCTTCTCCCACTTCTCCCATTTCTATTATATTTCCTTCTGGTTTGAGCAGTCTCTGTAAGGGTAAGTCTACATTTTTTAAAGCATCGTTTATCGATTGCCTGCTGGAGCTTCCATAGATTCTCTTTAAACCTCAGAGCAACAGTTTCAGAAAGATGGTATTGTCTCTTTTTTACAGATGAGAAAACTGAGACTCAGTAAAGGTCAGTAACTCGCTCAAGGTCATGTGGCTAGGAAATTGCAAAGCCAGGGTTTGAACCTAAGTCTGTCTGGGCCTACAGCTTGTGTGCTTCTCGCTCAGCCCGGCTGAGCAAGCATGCCTTGCCTTTTGCATTTCACGTGAAGTGATGAAATTCTGGCTGTGCATGAGGGTCCCCCACGGACTTTGCAGCTTCCTAGGCCCCATGCTAAATCTGTTGATCCAACCCTCTGGAACCTTTACACGTGGGCTTTTCACAGCTCCTTGGATGAGCCCGATAACACGGAGCTTCAGAACCACTGCCCGCATTCACTCCTTTCATCCCCAGATGACCATATGAAGTAGGTACTGTCAGTTTCCCCATTTCACAGATACGGAAGCTCAGGCTTAGAGCAAGAGGTTAAATAATCTGCCCTGGTCACAGGGCTAGTGATGGGGTGGGGGCTGAGATTTAATGGCTGCTGGACTCTGATCCATTACACTACATTCTCAGCCACACACCGTGCTCGTATCCGGTAATTGCCATCATAAGACAAGACATTGGGATATTGTTATGGGGCCGTGCTGGTGTATGTGTGGGATGAGGTGAACCGGTCCACGGGGCTTCCTTCCTGTTACTCCTCAGGAAACCGAAAGTCAGAGAGGCAAAGAATCGTGATAGTTTAAAGGCTCAACAGAAGTCCCTGCTTCCTTCTGTGTCCATCACTGCAAATCAAGTCATCATTTGGAATTGCCCAGACCTAAGTTAGGAAAGATTACACTTGTTAGAAAGAGATAGGGAAGAAAGGGCAACTGATAATCCGTTTGCCCTGGCTTTTAAAATTGTCTTCTGTGGATGAATCAGTTTACAGATATTTTTATAGCAACATCCTTCTTTTTTTTTTTTCCCCTCTGTGTTTGATGGGGAGCTTACCAAACATCAATACTGAGTTATTTTACTTTATTACTGCCACAAAACTGCCCTTAATAAAAAGTGAAAGAAAGAAGAATGAAAGCTTATGGTCTTTCCACTCTATTTCTTCAAGAGAAGCCTGTCATCAAAGTTTTAGGGTTTAAAATTCTTTCTGGAGGAAATGGTTTCCTGTCACGAGCAGAAAATGGTTCCGGTGCTCATTTTACTTGTATTTCTCTCCCTTTTTAGCAGTTCCCCCCCGGATGGTGGCCATCAAATGGACACAGCCTTGGGAGTAGCCCACACTTGGATCATATCCTACTTCTGCCTCTTCTACGCAGTGCGACTGGAAGCCAGTGTCTTTATCTCTCTGAACCTTGGTTGTTAAACTTCTGTACCACAGTGTTAAATAATACCTACTGGACAGGACTGCAAGGCAGGTGGTTCAGTGAACCACCATTGTGAAAGCGCTCACCAGAGTGGCCCACACGTACTAGATGCCTCTTACACCTCAGATCCTCTTATGAGACAAACTGCTTCCTTATATCTCGACGACCAGCCCCAGCTCTGTTCTCTGAGCACTCAGGATCAAGTGCAGAACCCTCCACACGGCAGCTCCCAAAACATTTAAAAGCAGCTACCTTCTCCCCCGAATCCTCCCCTTGCTTCAGTACTCTGGAGTTTTGACTTCTCCCCATATGATAATTCTCGGTCTCTTTATCATTTAACCAATTTTTCCACCCATTCACTCAAACTGGTTTATTATGTATTTGCTATGATCTAAGGTCCTGGTTAATTTATTGAAAGAAGGGTACTACTAGTGATGGTACATTAGCGCTGGGATAGAATTAGCATTCTTTTTGCGTGTATGTATCCTCAGGGACTCAGTCACTCACTGAAATATCCCAGAATGCCTTTTGTTTGAATGTAAAAGGATGGATTGATTCACCTGTGCAGCAATGTGAGCTAAAGCCAGAAGAAACCCACTGGAATTAACCAGGTCGTGCTTTCAACAACTGCTCAGGCCTGGCGGATTGTAGAATAGTCCTTGTTGTGTGTGTCTCTTACCAGAAAGGAACGAGACAGATCACAGGTCAAAGTCAGTGAGTGACCTCTTACCTGAGGAATACTTTACGTGATGATTTCTGCTCTCCCTGCCTCAGTAAAATGACTGATGATTGCCTGAGTTGTCCAGCTTTTCACTATTCTAAATATGATTCAGCAAAAGAGCTGGTGAATAGAAACTGGTGTGGAGGTCCAGAGCAGACAAAAATAAGCTCTTTACTCACAAATGGACTGCATTATCCTTTAGCCTTCCACATGTTTCTCAATGGAATCATGTCACACCATGCTGGGGTGATGTTACATGAAGCTAATAAACACTAGAATCACTTCAGATTGTTCAGAAGAAAATCATTTCATCACAGTCCTCCCTCAATGTCCTCGGGGGACTGGTTCCAGGACTGCCCCCCCCTCCCTTGCGGGTACCAAAATCCACAGATGCTCAAGTTCCTTATAGAAAACGTATTTGCGTATAACCTATGCAACCCTCCTGTATACTTTAAATCATCTCTAGGTTGCTTATAATACCTAATACAATGTAAATGCTATGTAAATAGTTGCTAGCGTGTGACAAATTCAAGTTTTATTTTATGGAATGTTCTGGAAATTTTTTTCCTAGTATTTTCCATCCGTGTTTGGTCAGATCTGCAGATGAGGAACCTGAGAATACAGAGGATACAGTTGGAGGGCCCACTGTATTGTTAGTGTTGCTGTTTTGGTTTTCTGTTTCAGAGGAATGTTAGGACTTCAGGAATGTTTATGAAGTGTTCGGTAGGCTGGAATGAAGTAGACAGATGAAATGTGAATGATTCTTTAGGAGTCAGTAATTGAGCCTGGCTGAAAGCTCTCCTTCATCAAAGAAATGTGTAGACCAAAAGAAGCATGTGTCTGTCTCTTTGTCCATCTGTCTAGAGAGGATGGTGTATAGAGGGAATTGAACCAGTTCAGCAAGAAAGGAAAACTTGTTCAAGCATGAGGGAAATGTTTCACTGAAATCTGTGCTTGGCTTCTTCCCAGAGATAGTGCTTCTCTTGGGCTTTGCAGCTGAATTCTCGGGGATTTGTCCTCAGAAGTGCCGTGCATACCAGTTCATCTGCTTCTAGAAGGAACCACATTTTAAAGGGGGAAAATAGAACAGACAGTGGAGGCAGGGTGACAGAAGTGAGAAAACCCACCATCTGCCTGAGATATTTTACACCCTAACCTGAGGCTTTCTGGAGCAAGCACGTGGAATGTGGACCATCCTGGCAAAACTGGGTGAGAGGGCCTCTGTTTCGGAACTGCCCTGCCCGCCATTTTGAAGAGTCATTTCACTGTGCTGCCTTTCAAATCTGTTAGAAAACAAACAAAGAAGAGGGCCACAGTATCACCACTATGTATGTATGTACTGTGCTTGGTTGGCCTACCAAAGACTAAGCCAACACATCTTTCCAGTACCAAGAAGTCCCAAATCCAGTTTAATACTGCCCTGGACTGAATGTTTGTGTTCCCCTCCAAAATTTGTATGTTGAAGCCCTAACCCCCAATGTGATAGTACATGGAGGTAGGGCCTTTGGGAAGAGATTAGGTCATGAGGGTGGAGCCCTCATGAATGAGATTAGTGCCCTTATAAGAAGAGACCGGAGAGAGAGGATCTCGCTCAGCCATGTGAGGACACAGTAAGAAGACAACCCTCTGCAAACCAGGAAGAGGGCCCTCACCATGAACCAGGCCCCATGGGCACCCTGATCTCAGACTCCCAGCCTCCAGAACTGTGAGAAATAAATGCTTGCTTAAGCCACCCAGTCTATGGTATCTTTGTAATAGCAGCCCAAGCTGCCTAAGACAGATGGACTTCACAACTATGACCTTTTGTATATCAGTCATCCAAGTCATCCGTTTCATCATGGCCCACTAGTTTCTATACGACATGGTACTTTTCATCGGAGTTGGGAGTCTGTGTTCACCTTCCAAAAATATTTACCAGGCATTTAAAATACTTTGAATTCTGCTCAGAAGAAAACAAATGTTAAAAAAAAAAAATTATTACATGCATTTTACAAAGAGAGACAGATAAGGCCCAAGCAGGTAGTTTGTCCAACATGGAGAACCAAGCTGGGATTATAGGAATCCCCTTGAATTTCCAGCATGTGTTATTTCAGGGCAATTCTACCATCTTCCTAAGATCGAATATTACATTTTTCCTCCTTGGGTATTTCTCCATCTGCAGAAAGTGCTGTCATCACATAGGTATTGTCTGGCCTTTTCAGAGACATAGAATGACCCCAAACCCCAGGGGAAGTTACCTTAGATTATTTTCCTCTGTAAAAAAATGTTTCCTGGATGAAAAAGCATGAGGTAGGGGCAAACTGTTGTAGCGCTGAATTATCGTTTTCCTTTTCAGTTAGCACCAGGAGCTGTCACCTTGTGTGACCCAAACTGAAAAAGGATTAGCATCAACACACTTTTATTCCAACGCAGTGGTCATCAATGTGCTCATGAAGCTGGTCAGGATTCCGGCTACAGGCTCCAAAACTCTCCAGCCACTCAGGATGGCTTTAAACTGCAGTTGGATTTCATAGCCAGATACTGAACTTCTTAGCAGACTTTTCAGCTGGTGGCATGCTCCTCCTTGAGGATCCTGGGGCTCTGGAAACATGAGAATTTTACAACTGAAAAGCTTTCTGGTAAGAGGGCTGCAAGAACAGTGGTGGAAGAACGAACGGAAGGAACTTGTCCTTCTCTCTCCATTTCTCCCCATGTGTAACGTCTGAGTCTTCTTTCCCCAAACCTTTATCATTCAAACCAGTGGAAGCCAGTACCTCTTGAGGCATTGAACCAATGGACCACCATGCAATGCAGAAAATCCAGCTGATTGGAATTCATGTTTTGTTTAGTAGCTACCCAGTAGAAACAATATATAGGCAGACCTTGTTTTTTGCACGTCGCTTTATTCTGCAGTCTTTTATAGAACGAAGGTTTGTGGCAACTTGTCAGGTGATGGTTAGTGTTTTTTAGCAATAAAGTATTTTAAAATTAAGGTATGTGCATTTTTTTAGACATAACGCTATTATACACTTAATAGACCACTGTAGTGTAAACGTAACTTTTACATGCCCTGGGAAACCAAAAAATTCGTGGGACTCGTATTATTGCAGTATTCGCTTTATTGCAGTGGTCTGGAACCGAACCCTCAATATCTCCGAGATATGCCTGTATTGTTAAAGCTAGTTGTTAGAACATCCTGTCAGGTGGAAACCTCTATTAATTGATATAACCATGCTTCACTGGGCATAGTGGAAATTGAGGTTCAGAATGGTGACCTAGAGGCAATGAAATATTCTGAAACACCTTGAACCATCAGAGAAAGATTAAAATATGTTCAGTGTTGTTTTAGTGTTAAGTGTATTTTATTGTGTTCCATATCTTGCAAATTGGTAATGCATACCTAGTATTTTTGGTAATACTCTATTAACTGAGTGCTTGACACAATCCCATTTCCTAGCAGAGACTTCTTGTTACATGTGGCTGGTTGTTTTGCTCAAGGCAGAGTTAGGTGATTGTTATTTTTTATAGGGAACCTAATAGGCATGAGTTAGAAGCTGCCTCCTTTTTCTTTTTAATTGGGCCTTAGCTTTATAGATTTAAGTACAGTAGGCACGTTTTAGAGGGAGGTATTGTAACTAGTTGTGCCCTCGGCCAGACAACTAGCTGCTCCTAATTTCTGAAAGTTTGGCATCCTCTTTGGCTAATGGGATTAAAGGAATCTCTTTCATTGCTCTAACATCTCTACCTATTTCTTGAGCAGCTGCTCAATGGAATTTGAATTCCAAAATGATCCTTCTTACAAGCAATTTTTTAAGGCCTGAGGAAGGCCAGAGAGTTAATTTGGAATTGAAAGGGCTCTGTTCTTTTCCCTAAAAAAAAAGAGAGAGAGAAGAGGTAAGTTCTTTAAGTAGGTGAGGGGATTTGGAGTAGGGAGATAATGATCTCCAGGTTTAAAGGAGACCCAGAGGAAAGCTGACCTCATTTTATTGGCAGAAGATTACACTGTGTATTTATAGTTTGTGATATTGACTTCTCCAAGAGAAAAACTAAAAATATATTGGGGGATGTTACTGTATTAAAGAAGGAATGTGTGACATTCCCATCCAGGTATGTTTCTTCATGTGACTAATTAAACAATGGTGCCAGTAACACCAAAGATTTAGTTTTAGTTTTGGGTTTTGTTTGTTTTTTTAAAGGTGTTTGAAGTTTTTTCCACATCATTCAACTTGGGCCTTTTAAGTTAATGTTTCACTGCCTTCCTGCGTATACTTTTTTCTCTTTTTTCTCCCTCAGATCGTTTGTTTTTCAAACAGATATGGATGAAAAACAAAAATTTAATCTAAAATTAGAAAAGGCTCTTTCTTCTCCCTCATTCTTAACCCACAAGCCCCATGGAACCACATGATGGAGGTTTCAGAAGAAACAAGATGGGGTGCTGGGTACCACTCCCACCAGCCCACTCTGCCTCTTCTTTCTATTGTCACACACAAGGCTTTGAAGAGCTCTCGGAACCACTGATTGCTGTAGGATAGGCCCACTATTCTGCCCAAAGAGGCTGCCGTGCTTGAAGTAGCAGAGAAAATATACCTTGACAGGAAGTCTCTTTTTCAACAACTAGAAAATGAGGAGGTGGAGGGAGGAGGGAGATGATAGGGGAGGAGGAGGAGACAAAATTTACTACTTCTTCCAAGCCCTCTAGAGGTCATGCAAAGCCTGGGCTCGTGCCAAGGGCAGCTCCACGCTGTTGCCTGGCCTTCTGATCCCTGCGTTCCAAGTGTCACGTCTAAATCAAACGTGAAACACCATCTTTGTCAGTCAAGTGGATGAAACTTCCCAATAAGTAGATTCTGTTTTAGTCTACACTGAAAAACAGTGTCCTTTCTTTTCCACACTTGAAGTTGTCATCTTTTACTCTGTCCCCTTTATGGGGTCTTTAACATTTTCTTGCCATTGAGGGTTAGAGCTTTTCCTTGAAATTTGTCAGACGTGTACGTACAAGCAGTCCACGAAGCTGAAAACTGGAGAAACTGATGTGAAGGATTGGAGGAGGGCCCACCCTGGCGAGCTTTTGCCTGACAGTGTGAGTGAGGTCTCTGCATAGCTTCCTCTAGGTATGGATCTCTAATTACAAGTCCGTTATGTGCTACGTGTGTTTTTAGTGATGAGTTAATTTCTCTTGGGAAAGCATTTAGTCGCTGGTTTTTTGGAAAATGATAAGGTAGCTCGTGACCTGGACTTAAGTTATGACTTTTGGGTAAGAGTGCTAAATTGAAGTCAGAGTGAAGTTTACGTGAAGAGGTAAAGGTGCCCATTGAAGGTGAAGAAAGGGGTCTTATCCTCCTGATGTTGTCACCCTGACCACGGTGAGCGCAACCTCAATGCAGCAGCGAATTCTCAACCTTTCCCGTTCTAGTACACACACCCACCCCCTGCAGACGCCTCATGAACAAGGCTGTTGACTTCCCACCATGTTGACAGTTGTCTAAAAAATTTCAGCAAGATTCTCCCCTAGACCAAAATCTAAACTCTAATACCATATGCTCCCACCCAGCCCGAAAGCATAAATTAGAATCAAGGGGATATTAGACTAGACATCTTCCTTAGCACCCTAAAGCACAGTCAATAAAAAAGAAATAGCAACCTTTGGATAACATGACTCGGCAGTTATTGGACAAATATATAATTAAAACGTTTGAAAACTGTAACATTCCTTTACCTTACTAGGGAAATTCTAAAATCTTTCTTTGGGACTTCTCTTCCCCCACACTAACTACGGATGTTAAGGGTGAACATAAATAATGTCTGTAAAAGTGATTTATGTTTATCAGACTCTAGCACTAAAGAAATTGAAGCTATTTGGACTGATGTTATCAGTGACTGGGGGCAAAGTGACCACTTTTTGAAGGTGATTTAACATTTCAAACCTTTATGATGTCATTTGATGCCCTGGAAAAGGTAATTTACTAAATGGTACTTTTGTAACTTAAAAGAATTAATGATCAACAAAAGTGAGAAAATTATTCCTTTTTCAGTTTTAGGATCAGGTCTATAGCATTATATGTGAGGCCATCCACCTTTCAAAGGGATTTGATTTTATGTCATTTCAGTGACTTAAAAAAATTATCTGAAGAGCAAAGGAAAGCCTGGGGCTTTTGATTTGTCTGTTGTACATTTTCAGACACGTCTACAGAAGGAATAAGAAAATAGCTTTTTTTAAATTTTAAACTGAATGTGAACCTTCCCTTCTCATATTGTCATTTGAGAATCAACAAAACCATTAAGCCTCTCATGCAAAAGCTGATGCAGCTCTTTACATCAAACAATAACAATAATTACAATAATAACAGTTGTCTACCTTTCGTATAACATTTCAGACTTTACAGAATACTTTGCCATCCCACTATCTCGCGGTGTCAATTGTGAATTAGCTATGAAGAGCTTTTTTATCTCTCTGGTCAATAAGGAAAGATTTTTAGCTGGGCATGAAAAAACTCTCAGCTTTCACAGAGGTAGGATGCTGGCATGGTTTACTGAGAAAGGCTATGGAGCCATCATTATCTCTGATGATGAAAGCAAAGCACGTTTAGAGACATGATTAAATTTGCCTCTAACCCAATTCTTGGGGTCGAGGAAAAAAGGCTTTCGCTACTTTTTTCTCTTTACTCAAAGAACAGTCCACCTTTCCATCAATACTAATTATATATTCATAAGGCAAATATTGAATCATACCAAAATAAAGTACAATAAATATGGTCCCCCTCTCTTTTTTTAGATTTATTTTATTGAAGTATAGTTGATTTACAATGTTGTGTTAATTTCTTCTGTACAGCAGTGATTCAGTTATACATATACATATAATATATACATATTCTTTTCCATTATGGTTTATTACAGGATATTGAATATAGTTCCCTGTGCTATACAGTAGGACCTCATTGTTTATCCATTCTGTATACACTAGTTTGCATCTGCTAATCCCAAACTCCCAGTCAGTCCCTCTCCCACCCCACCTCCCCCTTGGCAACCACAAGTCTGTTTGTTTTTTAATTTATTTTATTGAAGTATAGTTAATTTACAGTGTTGTGTTAATTTCTGGTCCCCCTGTCTTGATAGCCTTTTGTACCATTTGATTTGCACACATTTAATTATTTATTGTCCTATTAGCTTTCTGTTAATTTCATGTTTGTAAATTTCTGGGACTTGACTGAAAACTCTTAAAAGACTCATTCTTGGAGCTATTTTTGTACTCTCCACAGGGATTGTTACATACAGGACACTTAAAACAGTATAATTGACCCACGATTGATATAATCCCAGCCTAAAGATAGTAGATAGAGAAGATCAGTGGTTTCCAAACTTGAACATGGATCAGAATCACCTGGAGGGCTTGTTAAAACACAATTCTGGGCCCACTCCCGGAGATTCTGGTTTAGGAGGCATGGAGTCAGGCTGACAATTTGCATTTCTAATCATTCCTAGTTGATGCTGATGCTACAGGTCCTGAGACCACACTTTGAGGCACAAAGCAACATTATTCATAGAAACAAATGTAGTCAAGGAACCCACTGCTAAACCCATAAGTTAAAAGACCTAAAAGAAATCAAGCTGAGCTCCCGATATATCAGGCTATGAATGAATAACTCTAACTGATTAATGATAATGATAATTTTCTAAATGAGGATGTATCCCACATCATTAGCACAGCTATTACCCAACTTATGAGTGGATCATATTCCACAGTTTATTTGGAGTCTGTTGTTTGGAACTCAGAATGTGTTCTGCCATAGAAGAATTGTGAGAAGCAATGGTAACAAATGTCTAACTCATAATTCACCCAAAGATAGTTGTAGGAGTACCACGGGTCCTAATCCTGGGTTTCTAAAGGGACAAGTTTAGGATGTACAGCTTTCTATTGCCACCAACTGAATAGGGTACCCGGATAGAAGAGCGAGGAAGGAGGTGGACATTCCATGTTGGACATGTTGAGTTTTCTTTGGCCCATCCAGGTGGTGGCCACTATGCACAGCATTATGGGTATATCCCCACCTCTACTGCAGGCACTCGCAGATTCCATTTGCCCTCCTCCTTTTGTCAGCCAGACAGTGATTGTTGCAGGGGCATGGGGGACTGATGGCGCCTTTCTTCCCCAGCTGAGTCAATGAGCACAGCACAGTGGGGCTGAAGAGTCCAGGGAGAGCTCCACGTCCATCTGTGGTATAAACCACTGAGGATACTTCCCGGCCTTTTTTTCATAATCCCTATCTTTGCTTCTGGAGGTTCAGCAGTGGACAGGTCTGCTTAGATATTTCAGTACCTTCCTCTGTAGCTCTGCCCCCTCTCTCCTTCTCCTGTAGGCTTCCTTCTCCTGTAGGCTTCCTGCTCTACCCCCAATGCTTCCCTTTCCCTTTTCTTATTCAGATTTACAAAGGATGTACAGCTGATAAAGATGTTTGGGGGGACACCCATTCACCGACATTGCAGGGGAAAACCCACATCACCTGGAACTGGGCAGGTATTCTACGTAAAGAAAGCAAAAAGTCTGGGATTAGGGAATTGAAGTGGGCAGAAGACAGGACCAGGTAACCAGAGGCCCAGATAGTACGTCCGTGAGTTACCATCAGTCATGTAGCCCTGTATCACTGCGTGAGTCGCCTCAAAACCTGCGTGGGACCCCAGGGGACAGCGGGTTCTCTGTCATCTGGGGGGTAATGGAAAGGAGCAGAAGAAAGTCATCATTACTGGCAAATCAGAAAGAAAGCGTATTTCCTCTAGCCACCTGACTGGCGTTGTTTGGGGTGAAGCAGAACAGATATTCCAATTGGCCATTTGTGAACCAGGGAATTCCCGAGTAAACACACACACACACACACACACACACACACACACACACACACACACACACACTGTAATGTCTGAATGGATTTCATTGATGACCAATTCATACTTTCTTACACCTGATTTTGCATAGAAGTATAGACTGTAGGAGAGTCGGGATACTTTGAGAAGGAGCCACCAAGAGGGAAATAAACGTGCCAGGATTTCACTAGGAGAAAACGGGACGGAGCCAGAAAAGGCTGAGAGAGTGGCTAAACCGCAATGCATGTCTGACCCGGAGGGGAGGCAAGGTTGGTGGAAGCGTCCCGGACCTAAGTGGAAACGCTGGGGAGTCCTTGAGTGAACCTGACCCCAGAGCCGTCCCGTGTCTCCCAGGAACAGACCTGCCTTAACATCCCTCCTGTGCTCAGTCCGTGGCTGGGAGCAGTCGGTGGGACACGGGATCTGGAGCACACGTGCTGATGGATTTTAGAGCCTGGCGGCTGGAGACCCTTGGTCACGTGTGGCCCCTGTCGTGGGTGTTCTGCCAGGTGGGTTTCTTCCACATAAACCAATAGAGCGTCCAGGGTCAATGAAAATTGTGCTTTGCGATGGAAATGGTGTGATATTGGTTATTTAAGCCCCCCTCCCCAAAAATAGGAAAGGAAAGAAAAGAAAAATGCTTCATTATCTTCAGTACTTCGAAAGTAGAGAGTAGAGACCATTAAAATCTGCCATGGTCTGAAACTTTTACTTGAAGCCTACAGCTTCAGCCTGTCTGTCCCTCTGGACTGGTCTTAAGAGCTGGTAACAGGAGCAAAATGATCTGCCTTGGCCTCATTTTTCTCTCAGTGCTTAATGAAAGGGCAACAAAATGCCGTAGAGCTGGCAGCTGGAGGGGTGGCGGCAGGGGGGCGGGGAGGGCTGGAAAAAGCACCAACTGAATAATTGCTGCTTCATAGTTAAGAATTGCAATGCATTCTTTTTTTGATTGCTAAAATTTTCATTCTTTTGACCTAGAAAAAAAATCTTGGCCTTTAAATTTGGAGCACCTAATTTTTCATTTTATAAATAATCTGTGTTCCATTCCACTGGGTGGAATGCATGATGATGTTTAGGATACCAGCTGCCACCTAGCAACGTTCCCAAAGTTAAATATACACGTATCATGCTGTATTTAAAATTACGTAAATAATTTGCTTTCTGTGTCCTCTGAGGTCGACTTGGAGAAATAAGGAGCCACTATTTTTAAAACCCGACAGGTATTGTATTTTTTCGTGTCTTTTATTTATTATTTATTTTTTAAACATCTTTATTGAAGTATAACTGCTTTACAATGGTGTGTTAGTTTCTGCTGTATAACAAAGTGAATCGCTATATGTATACGTATATCCCCATGGGTATTGTATTTTTGATGCTGTTTGTGAGAGGTGTGGGTGCAGGGAGAGCAGGATTTCTTTTTAGAGAACTTTTGAAAAGCTTAACTAATGCAAAGCTTCCCGTGATGGTGCAGCTACATTGTACTCTAACTGTAGGGCACTTCACTCCCTGTTCTTTTAGGCTGAAAATAATGTGTCACAAAATGACAACCTATCCATGGATTTTGCTTAAAAAGTGATTAAAAACCATTCTGGCATCAGAGTGGGGCAGTTGCTTACTGTTCAATATTACTTTTCTTGGTAAAGAATACATAGACTAAACGTCAGACCCTCGTGGTTACTGATAAAGTTGCTAATTGTACGGTTAAGGAGATACAGTTCTAATGACTGGAGCTCGAATTAACAGCAAGATAATGATCCTAAGAGTAAAAGACCTTTTTTTTTTCTTGTTCAGAGTGAAAACACATTAGCCAGCTCTAGTAATACACAAAGGAGATGGACAAAAAGATTGGTTTCTCTGAGAGGAAGAACAGCTAAAATTATGATTATGATGACAGATGGATTCAGGGATAGCTTCAAAATGTGGGACTCGGGTGAACCCCAAAAGGCATGAAGTGAATTCCAGTAAGTTGTAGGCTAGGGGTGGGCATTCAAGGGAACAGAAACAGATGAGCAAATGATGGCCTGTACATCAACCAGTCTATACTCTTGGTTTACGTAATAATAATGAACAAACTACAAACATTCCTATTTTGCTACACACACAAAAACACATGCAGTATTTCATGCTGTGTCTGTCTCTCTCACACACGCATACAGACGTGCACACACACGCTTATAGGCACGTTCTTTCCTTCACTTTGTACAAAAAGGAAGGAATGGGCTCTAGTTCTGTGCTTCAGAATACATATCAAACAGAGATGCATTTCCTACAGTTATACATCTGAAGTAATGTGTAGTTACTTGAGGTCTGTTTATATAAGCTTTTCCCACATAAATGGAGACATTTATCCTTAGATGAGCTTAATTGTGGCAATGAAAGATATATACATTTAATGGTCCTGTTTTCAATAGGGTGTTGGCTAATGTTCGTGTCATGGGTTACCAATTTGTCGCCTAATAATTGTCATTTAAATACTTGTTTGGGGACTTCTCTGGTGGTCCAGTGGTTGAGAATCCATCTTGCAATGCAGGGGACGCAGGTTCGATACTCCATCTGGGAACTAAGATCCCACGTGCTGCGGGGCAACTAAGTCCGCACCACAATAGAGAGCCCTTGTGCTGCAACTGCTGAGCCTGTGCACCACAACTAGAGAGGAGCCCACACACTGCAACAAAGAGCCCACGCGCCGCAATGAAAGATCCCGTGTGCCGCAACTAAGACCCAATGCAGCCAAAAATAAATAAATAAATAGCTAGATATTTAAATACATGTTTGGGGCCGGGAACAACTTTCCTCAGCTGCTGACACAGACTAACAATGAGATTTTATCAGGCAACTGAGTGGGGCAAACTTCTGATTAAAGCAACATCTCTAGAACAGAATAATTTCTATTTCTGTTACTATTTTTAATATGACTTTAGCCAAAGAATTGAAATGTAATGTTTAGAGGAAAAGAGCTGAGAAGTTTCTGTTTATGCCATCTGCTTAGAACAAAAATGTTTTGCCGAAATAAATGTCTTCTGAATACATCCAAACCCTAGTATCCATGCCTTCTCTAAAAACAGGAGATAGCTAGCGAGTTCTTGGTTCGAACTGCACAGAAAAGAAAACCTCTTAAAATACGTAATTGTTTTTCAGACTATGACCCCAAATACTGATTATTTCATACTTTTACGTGGTAAACAGTAATCACCAAGAACATGCCCACTTTCTTATCTAGAAAAAGATGTCATTCCAACAAGATGGAAACTATAATCTTGTTCAGGTCTATGACACACTTCTCATTCCAGATTCTGGGTTTTTTTTTTTCCCCAATAAATTTATTTATTTATGGCTGCGTTGCGTCTTCATTGCTATGTGCGGGCTTTCTCTAGTTGCGACAAGTGGGGGCTACTCTTCGTTGTGGTGTGGGGGCTTCTCATTGTGGTAGCGTCTCTTTTTGTGGAGCACGGGCTCTAGGAGTGCGGGCTTCAGTAGTTGTGGCACGTGTGCTCAGTAGTTGTGGTTCACAGGCTCCAGAGCGCAGGCTCAGTAGTTGTGGCGCACGGGCTTAGTTGCTCCGCGGCAGGTGGGATCTTTCCAGACCAGGGCTAGAACCCGCATTGGCAGGCAGATTCTTAACCACTGTGCCACCAGGGAAGTCCCCCAGATTCTGTTTTTGCGTCAGTCATTTGACTCAACTCTTAGTTCCAGATTAGCAAAATGAACCACATGCAGTTTTTCCACTCACGAGATTTTGGTTGGTTTTGTCTACTTACACTCTTCAGTCCACCAAAAGTCAACTGTGTGTTTCTTCACTCTCCTTTTCTTTTTAATAGAACATTTGAGGTATGTGACTTTAGAGCTCTGGAATCAAATAATAAAATGGGCCCCAAATTACAGGTGAACAGATGGACGGAGCAGGTAGTCATTAAGGATCCTGTAGTCAATTAGACATCCCATTACATGGAACCACTGACATCCAATGAGAAGAGAATTAGCTGAAAACGAGGAGTGCTAGAATTCCAATCCCAAATGACCTTCCTTGGGCACGCTCTGTCCTTTAGCGCCTCCACAACTTTTATTCTGGCTCCTTGGAATGGCTTTCATTTCCTGCTGCCTCTCTTCTCTGCTCCTCGCCTGCTCCTTCCAGCCCCAAGTCAAAGGCTACTTCTTGTAAGGAGTCTTGCCCAGCCTTTGCTCTCCCAGTTAGTACTGAGCCCTTCCTCCTCTGTCTTCCCTGAGATGGTTACTTTGATGTGAACCCTTCCCATATTCCATCTTACATCTGATTCCTTTCCAGATCTTCAGTCCCATGTTCCAGCTCATCCCTTTTACCTCATTCTCACACCCCATGTATTTTTGGCTTCTCTTTCTCTCTGGTTTTGCTTCCTTTCAGCCTATAAATTTGTACAAAGCTCTCTCATCCTGAAATGTCCTATTGCTGCTACATTGCTATCCTGTGTGTCTTTCCTTTCAAACCCAGGTCTCTTGAAAGAGTCATCAACATGCTCTGTTTTTGCATCCTCACATCTTATTTATTAGTTAATCCTTGCCCTGCCCCTGTCCTTACTGCTCCACTAAAATTGCTCTGATAAAGGTAATCAGTGACTTGCTACTTGCTAAAATGTAGCCTTTATTGAGTTCTCATATATTGGATCTCTCTGTGGTACTGATATCACAGGCAATTTCTTGTTTGGGGAAACTTACTCCAGGTTTCCTCAAAGTATGCCCCAAGGAACATTAGTTTTGGGGAATATGAATAGGTTTTAGGTAAAATGAAGAGTTCCATGGTCAAATAATTTTAGGAAGCTCTACATACTATTATCTTCTTTAAAGACTCCCACTGAAAATTAGCAAGCCAGTGTTAATCTGAAAAACTCATCTTGGTTTAATACCAGGAATACCCTTTGGGAAATGCTGCCCCTCAAACTTGACTCCCCCCATTACTGTTCTTTCCTGGTTATCTGAGTCTCTAGGACTATCCTCTTAGTTCTCTCTCTCTCTGTCTCTCTCTCTTTTTTGCGTTTCCTAGCATTCTACTTGGACCCTCTACTCTTCTTTCTAAATGTTCTCTCCTTGGTGAGCTCGTCCTCTCTGTGGTTTTAAGTTTCTCCTACATATGGATGAGTCCTGGTCTAGGTCTCCAGTTCTGAACTCCCCATGTACTTCAGACCCACATATCCAAATTTCTACCCTGCGTTTCTTCCTGGGTGTTCCTGGATACTTTCTTCACCTTCATGCTACTCAGGCAATTCACACTCAACATGTCTCCAACTGATATTATTATTCCCACTCCTGCTCCTGATTTTTGACCTGTTTCTGTCCCCAAATATATGGTATCAGTGAATGGCACCAGTAGAGTCCCCCTCACTGGAAAACATGGGAGCAGAGCTGATTTGGTCTGTGGCTTTCTCCCAATTCAGTCTGCGCTACAAGACTGTTCCAGCAGGGTGATCATGTGATGGAAAGCTGTGAACAGAGGACGGAGAGTTCCTTTAATGGCAAAGAATATAGGAACCTAGGGAGATGGTTGGACAAAGAAGAAGACAACAGACTTCTGCCAACCAGCAGATGGGGATATGACTTCTGGGTCCCAGCGCCCCAGGCCATGCATCTCAGCATGGTGTCCTTCCACGAAGTGGAAGAACTTTGCCTGTGACATTTTTAAAGGGTATTAAATCCTGGCACCCACTCACACTGGGCTCTTCTGGAGACCGTGCCTATAAGCCTGCCTACTCACCATGTGGAAGAGGCCCAGCATGAGTGGGAAGATCCATCACCAGCTCTTTAAGGACAATCTTGATATAGAATTAGGACAGTTTGACCCAAGTTTTCTTCTTGAGCCCCTGGGTCCTTCTGCCTTCCCGATTTGGGCTTTCACTTTTCAACTCCATTTTTAATGCCTTCCACACATGTCATCCTTATTTTCTAATGAGGCATACAGGGATTATAGGGCAGGCTAGATAAATGCAACTTCGTGGACTTGGGATCAGACACACCTGTGTTTAAATCCCAGCTCTCCTATTTCAGCTCATGAGACTTTGGATAGGGCACTGAGAATTCTCTGTCAACTGTGTATCAAAATAACCTACCTTAAAAAAAAATAAAATAAAATAACCTACCTTGTAGGGGAGCCATGAGGGCTGAACGAGATAATTCACGTTCAGTGCCAATCACATGGCGGTCATTCACTAAATGGTGGTCACTCTCACTTCATAGGTTGAATTCGCCTTTGTTTTTCCGACTGGATTTCTTCTGCATGCGTTCCTTCACCAGTACTGGCAGATCACTTATATAAATAATATATAGCTCCTGACTCCACTAAAATATTTCTCATCTTCATTAAAAGTTTTCACATAATTTCCTAAGTGCTGGGAAGGTGTTAAGAGAGAGTAAGCCTGAAAATTCAATACTTAGATAAATAAAAAGTACAAGGTATTTAGAGTCTCCCTAAGATAAACCAGATTTGGGTTATAAAGCCTTATTTGAGTCTCTCAGATAATAAAAATCTATGAAATGTAATTGATCAAACTCAAGGAGATGAAGAGTCATACAGACTCCCCTGGGATTTGAACCTCACGCTTCAAGCAGCCTAGGCGTAGCAAACCTGAGGCTTCGTGTACTAAGCTCTGCCCTCTGGCTATGTGATTATATACAGCAATTTTCTATCAGTGAAAGGAGAAGAAATGCTTTCTGAATTACTGTTTTCCCTGGTCCCACCTCTCAACTATGGTAACTAAGTTGAGTTAGTTATACCGTCTTAAAGGAACAGTGGGCCCTGCCTAGTCAAATGCTCATGAACCAAGACTGAAATGAATTTCCAGATCACGGTGTAATTGAACTTCTGTTTTTACCCTAAAGGCAGAGTGGGTAGTGATTTTACAGTGCTCTGACTGAAATATTTATCTTCCCCTATTGGCAGAACTCTGTTTAGATATTTATTTGAAAATGAATAACAGTCACTTGTCATCAACAGTGGATAGAGGGTGAAGAAGAAAGCCAGCAATGTTTGGTTTAAATGGGTACTGAAAGCACGATGGTGTCTCTCACCTCCTTTCTAGCTGTGTGACATGGGACACATTGTTTTTTATTTTCCCCAAGGAAAAGGTTCAGGGATCAGAAGTTCAAAGACCTATTCTCTAATGGCAGGTCCACAAACTGAGCAATCAGTTTCAGTTTTCCTTGCCTGTAGAGTGGGAACAAGTATCTAACTCATGGAGGTCTTAGACGTGAATTTGTTGTGAGGAGAAACATTCATAGGTGATTGGGTAAGAGGAATCTGATGTCATTTTAAGCTAACATTTTTGCATGCTTCCTAAATGCCAAGCAATACCATACATGCGTTTGAGTATATGGCAGAAGGCAGATCCCATATACTCTGTTTTGCAGATAAGGAAACATGGGCTCCTGGTGGTAAATGACATGCCCAGAGGTACCCAGTTGCCTACTGATTGAGCCAGGTCTAGAATGTGGGTCTTCTGCCTACCATCTAATGCTTCTTCTGAACATTGCAAGGCGATGTGGAAGATGGAGTTTGTGTCTGCATTTGTCTTCATGGTGTCTTATCTCATGTCAGGCTTGGGGGTTCTTTTTACTTTAAGCTGTTTTACCCTTCTCCTTTCCCATGCCTTTAGTTTCAGGGAGGAGGACTTGAAATCACCTTTCGTTTTGTTCCCTTTTCCTTCTTTTCTCTTTTCTGGATTCATGACCTGGTTCCACTTTCTAGTCCCAAGTTCCTAATCGGTCACATGACATAATGCCTTTAGTGAAGCTCTGGAAATTGCAAAGCGCTTGTAGACATAAGGTATTGAATGTCATCAGCACGATGACTAAGCTTGCAATTCAAGCCACAGTTCCATGTTCATTTATATAGAATGTCGTTTTCCCTTGCCTTGTAGGATCTGGCTTCTAGAAATGTCCCCTCCCTTCCCTTGAGGGAATTCAAAATGCAACCCTGGGTCTCTCTCTGGACCCCCATCATGTATGTGTCAATTCTTATCATTTGCTGTGCATTTTCTAGAAAACTGTTCTTCTGCCTGCTCTGCTCAGCCATAGTGTTTTCTGCGGTCCCCATCATTGAGTGATTTTTGAGTGCAGATCCCACCTACATATCTGTGTCCCGGAACGGTATGTCAGTTAATTGCCTTCTGTCAGAACATTACCCTGATTTGGACCAACTCTTGACAGCTTCCGAGGGCAAACACCTGCAGAAAACTGCCGGGAGCCAGAGATGGATTCCAGAACCCGCACAGTGTCTAATGCTCCATTTGGAAGTTGAAGTAAGGAGGAAAACGCATCGATCCTTCCGGAAACTGTTGTGGAAAAGTGAGGGGAACCGCAGCTCCCCACAAGTGATTTTGTTATTCAACGGGGACAGCAAGAGCCTAGGACATCTGTTGTTTCAGATGCATTGACACAGATACTTAGGGATGCGACAGGTCCGTTGGTGTTTGTGTGGTATTTCCAAATGCTCTATCAGCAAGGACTACTTTTAGTCTCCAGGGAATATTGTACGTGGTAGACTCATCGCTGACATCTGGCTGGTTCATATGTAACCACCGAGATCTTTCAAAACAAAACTGTTGCAAAGGATATTTAAACCCTGAATGTCACTTGGGAATAACATGTTTCCTTCTCTAACTATCTTTCCTAGTGTGAAAATATACAAATTTTAAAGATTAGGAGTCGATTTGGATATTCTGAAGCCCCAAAATGGAAAGAAAGCCTTATACTGAATGTCATCCCCTTCCGAAATTATTGGGGCAAAACTTCGCAATTTTTTTTCAAGGAAATGTAAGAATTCTGTCCACTCTCTTTGCTGAGCTTATTTGGGTACCTCGTTGCCTACTTGACAGTTCATTGTCATGCACCCTGGAATTAGATTGGGTTCAAATTCTGTCCCCTCTGCTTCATAGCTGTATGACCTTGAACATGGTATCTGACTTCTCAGGGCTCAGAGTCGTCCTCTGTAAAATGGAGGTATCAGTAGTTCCTCATCTGCTAGGATTTTTGTAGGAATAAATGTCTTGCCTATAAAGAGTTAAAACCAGTGCCTGTGCAGTAAATGCCTGATAAATGTTCGCTGCTATTTTGTTATTACATGGAAGTAGATGTACCAAAAGAAGGTATAAGTGTTTTTTTGTGGGGGGGGTTTTCCAGAGAAAGGTGGTTAACATCAAATGAGTCTTTTCTGAAGTTGATATTAGATTTAAAAAAATGTTTCTATGAAATCACCGTACTTGACTCCTATTGAAATTATATGACTCAAAAATCAAAACAGAAGAACAGCTCTCAAAATATTTCCAGGCTTCCTAAGATACCGGTTTTACACCACTGTTCAGTTATTCAGAAAACGAATATCCAGTTGGAACCTAACGCTTTGCAAAAATCCGTCTGTGTCATACTGTAACCATTTCACCTCCTTCTTGCAGTTCTGATAATGTAAGTCTTGGGGGGCGGGGAAATGGTCAAATGCTAATCAGACATGATTTGCTTCTTTTCAAAAAGCTGTGTTAAAAAGTAGACTAGCTCAGGATTTTTTTTGTTTATATGTATGCTTTTTTTTGATGACCTCGATTAGTGGCAAATTAGGAAGGCAAGCACTGAAGCATTCTTGGTAGCTTTTCTCATAGGTCTCTGAGATAGTTTGTGTATTTTCAAGACATAAAGGTGATAGGTGATTGGCAACTACAAGTTAATCAGCGTCCAGAATGACTGACTGAATTCGAGCTCAAAAGTTGTACCCTGCATGCCCAGAATGCAATCAAAACAATTGGGACTATTATAGCAGCTTGTGAATGGAATACCAGAGGCATATCTAGCAATTGTCTAAGAAGAGGGGGGCAGGAAGAAATTGGCAAGACTCAACAGCTACCAGTGATGTTGGAGACTGTTACCCTAAGCCTGGAAGCTGAATATGAAGAGAGGAGAAAAAGAGCGATGACAAGGGAAAGGGACCGTTTGAAAAGCCCAGTGTCCAAACAGTGTCATTCTTGCTGATGCATACGAGGAAAATTGACAAAGATATTCATGAGCAAAGAGAGCCTCATGTATGCATATTTCATGCCTTTCGAGAAGTCAGGAACCAAACAGTTCCGGCTCCTTGGCAGGACGCAGTTCCTGATTACCGTGTAGCCTGCATCCAGGAGTCCAGGCTTCTTGTTTTCCAAACCTGGAAACTGTCCTTCAGCGTGCAAGTTGTAGCCAGTTCTCTGCCTTTGAAGCTTTTCCGTTCACTTTCTGGCCCCAGGTTTGGCCACCATTTTCCAGGAGAGAAAGTGGCTGAAACACAGCAGCCTGAGAGCAAGGAGAGACCGGGATGGAGCATATTTGGGGTCCCGCCTCCACACCCATGTTTTGCTACAGTGTTTCTCTTCTCTTGGCTCCAGGCAGGCACCTTCCAACTGTCCAGATAAGATGAGGCCCAGAGAGTCACTGATCAGCAAACTGCAAATTGTAAATCCAAGAAGGCATTTTAGGGGAGAACCATTGGAATTGCTTAACTAATCGTTGATGATAATAACAATTATCATAAAAGTCATGTTGGATTGTAACTTCACAGTTTGCCAAGTTGTCAGCTAAAGAGCAAGTGAGACGTTGTGATGCCTGGAAATGCACAAGTACATCAGAATGTATTTGGTAAAGCTGCTGAAATGGGGCAAAGTGGAGGATTGATAATAATAAACAGAAAGAGGAAAAGTGTGCAATTGCAAAGATTTTAGTAACTATGTTCTGGTCCCTTTTTGATAACAAGAGATTATTTTTTGGTGGCATGGTTGTTTAAGAAAGTGAAAGAGCATTGTCTTTAGGGAGAACATTGAAAGCATTTGTAGAGGCAAAGCAAAAGGTGATAAATAAGTAAGCACTTGGCAAACCAGGACCCTGGTTCCATAATTCACCAAAAAGGCATCTGACATTTTTTTCTGATAAGTTGCTAAAAACAGGAAAGACAGAAGAATACAAGGAGAGAGAGAGAGAGAGGGAAATTGTTATAGCTTCAAATGTCAAAGAACAGTAAAGTAGTGGAGCAATCCAGATTGCACTTAACAGATTTTTAGGTGTGCATGCAGTATTGATAACTCCAGGCCACATGATGTACAGCAGATTTTTAGAAGTTATTCATCTTGCACGACTGAAACTACACCCTTTGGGCAGCTCTCCTCCCCTGAGTCCCTGGCAACCACCATTCTGCTGTCTCCTTCCATGAGTCTGAACATTAGCCACCTCTACCTGTAAGTGGAATCGCACGGTATTTGCCCTTCTGTGGCTGGCTTATTTCACGTCGGGTAACGTCCTCAGGATTCATCTGTGTTGTCACATATTGCAGGATTCTTTTCAGGCTGAGTTGTGCATGTATGTATTGTGTGTGTATACTCACACACTTTCTTTACCCGTTCATCTATCAGTGGACATTTAGGGTGTTTCCGCATCTTGGCTGTTGTGAATAATGCTGCAGTGAACCTGGGAGTGCAGGTGTTTCATTGAAGTCCTGATTTCAGTTCTTTGGGATGCATACCCGGAAGTGGGCTTGTTGGATCATATGGTAGTTCTATTTTTAATTTCTTTAGGAACTCCTGTTTTTCATAGCTGCCAGCTCTAGTGTACAAGGATCCCAGTTTCTCCACATCCTTACCATTCCCTGTCTTTTGTTTTCTTGATAATAGCCTCCTAAAAGGTGTGAGGTGATACCTCATTTTTTGATGTGCATTGTCCTGATGATTAGTGACGCTGAGCACTACCCCAAAGCTTCAATTTCTAAAATGCTTTTGGTTTTGAAGTGACTTTCATTTCTCTTGGTCCACTAGAGCTTTCCTCAATTTTTTTCATACTTGAAATTTATGGGGATACTGTGCTTCTAGATTTATTCATTTAAACTGTCAGAAAGTATGTTGTCATATGCTGAAGAAGTCCCTTACCCCAGCAGTTTGGCTGTATTGATGGGGTTATTAACCCTTTACTGACTTGAGGGCTGCATCATAACCCTGCAGGTTAGATCAGGGATTAATTTTTTAAGTGAGTTAAGCCCTTTTTTAAATTACATTTTTTCCGGTTTTTCAGAAGGCATATTCAGACACATGGGCGGCTTGTACAAGATGAATTTATTAAATAAAATGAGTGATACCTTTGAATAATGTTCTTTTTACTTAAATGTCATGCATTCCCACATAGCATTATGTATACACATCATAGCAAAATAAACTGTGGTGTGGTTTATTAATAAACTATGGGTGTGGTATTCAGTAGGTACTTAACCTGTACCTAAGTTGACACATCCTCCCTAACCTAATGGTTTACGTGGTTGACTTGATTAGGGACTATGAAAAAATGAAATTAGCCTTGAGAACCAAAGAACAAACACATGGTTCTTCTACTGGACTCAACAATTCGGTCTCCAATTTTTGCTGAGTTTCTGTGGAAGCCTTGTGCTGTGGTAGGTATTATTGAAGATACATATGTTTTAATGCAGGTTTTGAATCTTGCCCTCAATGATTTAAAAACCAGCATTTCAGTTTGCATGTAACCGCTGAGCTCAATTACTGAACTCAGGTGGAAAATGAAATACTCGCGTATGGGAGTTTGATTCTTTTTTGAGACCTCAGGGTGGACGAGATCATGATAAGGAACAATAACACTTACGGAGTATATTATGTGATAGGTTCTTAACATAATTGTTAAGAACAATTATTTTATCTTTGCAAACGTTCTTTATCCCCAATTTACAGATGAGGAAATAGGTTCAGATAAGAAATTTGCTCAAGGAAACAGACAGATGGTCATTGAGACAGAATTTGACTCCAAGCTGCGTCTTACTCTAAAACCTGTCTTCGGGGCTTCCTTGGTGGCGCAGTGGTTAAGAATCCGCCTGCCAGTGCAGAGGACACAGGTTCGAGCCCAGGTCCAGGAAGATCCCACATGGCGCGGAGCAACTAAGTCTGTGTGCCACAACTACTGAGCCTGCACACCACAACTACTGAAGCCTGCACACCTAAAGCCCGTGCTCGGCAACAAGAGAAGCCACTGCAGAGAAGCCCATGCACCGCAACGAAGAGTAGCCCCCAGTCGCTCAACTACAGAAAGCCCGCGTGCAGCAATGAAGACCCAACGCAGCCAAAAATTAATTAATTAATTATAAAAAATAAAATAAAACCTGTCTTCTTACTGGTACATTTCTTATCCAATCATAAAATATAAAATTAGATAAAGTTTTGATAGCTTTTTAACATGATCAATGCAGGCAGCCAAATAGAATAATGAAGAGTCTAAAATAGCTATTTTGCATTGACTATTTGGCTTCTTTAATTGTCTACAGTTATGAGTTAAGTGGATAATTGTAAAATCTCTAAATTACTTTAGGTTATTTGGACATAAGCCTGACATGGTTTTATTCTGACTCTAATTATATTTAATTTCATATCTCTGATAGCTCCTGTCTGGTGGGTATCCTGGAGGAGAGGGAAAGGTACATTTTGAGGATGTCTTAGGTTGTGTGTGTTTGGTAGTCCTTAGAGCAGGACAGGTGTGTCACCCTTTAAAGAAATTTCATTCAGAAAAGTCAGGCTTACAAACAAGTACACTGGGAAGTAATTATTTGCTTATAAAACAACTCTTCTCAAAGATATTAACCACACATTTCATCTAATTAGTAAGTATATTTAAAATATTATTTTATAAACAAAAAGGTGCTACTGTATAGCACAGGGAACTATATTCAATATCCTGTGATAAACTGTAATGGAAAAGAATACAAAAAAGAATGTGTATATGTGTGTATATATATAAATATAAAACTGAATCACTTTGCTGTACAAGCAGAAACTAACACAACATTGTAAATCAACTATACTTCAATTTTTAAAAATCTAAAAAAATATTACTTTAATATATGAGTGTGAATTGCACTTCTTTTTAGAAATGTATCTTTTCTCCTAAGGGAGGCACATCTGTATCTTGAATTGATCGAATGTTTATCCTTCCATATAAAACACAAGACACTTCTCTTATGTGATCTTGTGCACCCTTTTAATAATTTTAAAAGCAAATGGGGGACTTCCCTGGTGGCGCAGTGGTTAAGAATCTGCCTGCCAACGCAGGGGACACGGGTTCGATCCCTGGTCCAGGAGGATCCCCCATGCTGTGGCGCAACTAAGCCCATAACTACTGAACCTGCGCTCTAGAGCCCGTGAGCCACAACTACTGAGCCCACGCACTGCAACTACTGAAGCCCACATGCCTAGAGCCCATGCTCCGCAGCAAGAGACGCCACCGCAGTGAGAAGCCCACTCACTGCAAGGAAGAGTAGACCTTGCTCGCCGCAACTAGAAAAAGCCCACGCACAGCAACGAAAACCCAACGCAGCCTAAATAAATAAATAAATAACTTTAACAACAACAACAAAAAAAGGCAAATAGGTACCAGTACAGAGATGAAGAAAAATACGGGTGTAAGTTCACCGAGGTTTATCCTAATGGCTGATATTTCAAATCTTCTATCACTTCCGGAGGAAATATGATAATATGTTGCCCCCACTCCTTTCCCAACTTCTGAAGAAGCATTTTGACTGGGAATTAGGTAAAATTTATTCTCCATATAAGTGAAGATGTTTAAACTGCAATTGTGTGCAATTAGAAAGAAATATTCTTTCAGTGGCATGAAGACTGACCTACTCAGGAACATTAAAATGTACAGAGGTTCACACTTTTGTGATAATATTTTATCATTTTGAAAACTTATTCTTAATAGACCCTCACATTGCATTTCAGTAAAGTGGTTTCATTTTCTTTAACAACCATTAATAGCTATTAGAGATTAAAAAAATAAGGCTTTATATAGATCATTAAAGTACATGTAAGTAATTTGTAATTGACAATTAAATCAGCATGGCAATGCATTATCATAAGTTTGATAGATCTGCCTTTTTTAATGTACTAAGAAGAAAGGGCTCCTTTGTAAGACATCCCATTACAGACTATTCTTGCGTTTTAATTGATCACAAAGAACACATTGTCTTCATATATGTGCTTGGTAATCATCTTTTTGTGAGGATTTGGAGGCTGTGTGTGGGAGTTTGGTTCATGCTAGAGGCATTGTCCTTGGTGAAATTTGGAATTAGCAGTGACCTTTAAACCTTTCTCTTTGCCATTGTCATAGTAAGTAAGATAAAAGAGTTAGAGCTTTCCACTTGGAAAGTCCAAATTCCTCATTTTCTCTTTCCTTTTCCTTTTCCTTCATCTCCCGAAAGACAGATGAATGAATGTCTCATGAGGCTGGATCTCAATGTTACCACGACGATGGCCACAAAGATGTTGGGGGGGACCCCCATTCCTGGGCAGCCAATGGGCATTGACCTTATCCTGTCAAACCATAGAGGAAGCATGTGGGCTATGTTTGTGTGTAAAATTTGGACTCTTCTCCCCTTCCCCCACCCCCAAGAAATTTGTGGACTTATTCCTAGGAAATTTGTGGACCATCCAGAAATTCCAGTTAAAAGAGTTTCTATGTTTAGGTTAAAATACAGAAACATAACTACATTTGAGAGGGAATTCTAATCATTGATATATATTTTTTTCTCAGATGGAACTTATAAAAATTTCATAGATAATTGATTAATTCCCGCTTTTCTTTATTGCCTTATACCATACAATAACAATGAAATTTATCCATTTAGTGTAAACCTTAAAAAACAGAGTGCGTTCTCTATATTTTAAACTATGCGAGAAGCAAACAATCAAAAGATTCCTCTCTATATAATTTGCTAGATTCTGAGATAGGTCAGAATACCAATAGGAAGAAAAAGAAATGTCATGAAAAACCTAGGGGTAAGACAGAAATAAAGACACAGACCTACTAGAGAATGGACTTGAGGATATGGGGAGGGGGAAGGGTAAGCTGTGACAAAGCGAGAGAGAGGCATGGACATATATACACTACCAAACGTAAGGTAGATAGCTAGTGGGAAGCAGCCGCATAGCACAGGGAGATCAGCTCGGTGCTTTGTGACCGCCTGGAGGGGTGGGATAGGGAGGGTGGGAGGGAGGGAGACGCAGGAGGGAAGAGATATGGGAACATATGTATATGTATAACTGATTTACTTTGTTATAAAGCAGAAACTAACACCATTGTAAAGCAATTATACTCCAATAAAGATGAAAAAAAAATACCAATAGGGTTCTTTCCCTGTAATATCTAAGAAAGGTATCTTATAATACGGATGTAGTCAAGTTTTATGTGAGTCTGATTAATCTCGTAAAGATTTATCTGCTTCCTACTGTTAATTCATAAATATTGTAGGATTTCATGTGAGATAAGTGCATCACATTAGAAGTGAAAGAGAACGATGGGTGCTTTTAAAGTAATTTTTAAATTATTGAAATTAGTTAGACATTGGTACCCAAATGGTAGAAATTAAAATTTTAATTTAACTAGGAAGGAGAAAACTGTCTTGTATAACCAGATTGAGTATCTTTACACTATAGAATAGCTCCATGCACACAACAGACTCTCAGTGTTTTTTAAAAATTAAATTGAATTAATGAATTAGAGGAATTCAGACCACAGCTGAAGTGACCATGGCACCACTGTAAGTCAACCAATCTCTCCAACTTCCCTGCAGACTCTCTGGGAGGAATGTGGGAAGTGTCAGCATCAGAGTCACAATGGTTGTGCTCTCCTATTGCCATATATAATGGGTCTATATGAGTGTATTGAAGAGGGAACATTGCACTCAGAGAAGGCCCCCTGCCCTGCAGACTCTCCGCAGTAGTAGGAAGGCACAAACCCAAAGCGTAATTGATGAAAATGTTAAGAGAATGCTGTAGAAGTGTATAAATTGTTTATTTTATGGGAAGAAGCTAAAAGTCACGGAGAGATTTTCTGAAGGTCAGCCATGGACAGCCTTCTTGGCAGCGGTGATCTTTAATTTTCAGATCCCGCCACCTCAATTTGATTCTGCTATTTGAAACATGTTTCAAGGTATTAATGAAAGAATTAAGATTGGCAAAGCCGTAGAGACTCCTGATTGCAGAAAGCAGGCAGCAAAATGGCTGATAACTTTAAAATGTGTGGTCAGTCAGTAGTGAAAACGTAACCGATCTTCAGAGATACTTTTTTCCATTTCTGGTAGTGTGCTAAAACCTCACTAATTCAAAACAGTCTTTCCTAAAATTGGAGGATTTCCCAAATAAACTATATTTGTAAATATTATACTTAAACTAAGGCATACATACACTACTTAGTTGAATTAAGTATGTTAAATGAAAACGAATATGTCACAACAGGGCTAGAGTACATGTATTTTCTAAACTTTAAAATATCAAGTTACGTCATTTACTTTTTTAAATGGTATACAAAAGAATTACGTATTCTTTGGGATTTCTAGTTAAGATGGCATTTTGACTTAACGGCCCTTGACGTAATTCAAAGATAGAGTACACGAAAAACAAAAATTCATCCTCCACAAGCAATTATGGTTGTATGCCAAGAATAAAAAGATGTTTTCATCTGAGAAAAATCTGTTAATATAATATAAGATCTCAGTAGGTCAGTAAGAAAAAAATGACCTCAGAAGATAGTTAAATTAAACCTTTATTCCTGAGGTGGGGGTTGGGGTGGGGTGGGGGTGTAGTCTGAGAAAACCAGGAACGCAGAGGAACTTTTAAAACTTAATAAAAGACAACTATCTTAAAGCAGCCCTCGAATGAGAGATGAGCAAGGGTGCAAATTATCATCACTCTTTAAATAATGTTTTGGAAGGTTGGATCATAGCAATAAGACATGGAACTGAAATACTGATATGTCAATTCCAGTTAGGAACACAAAGATAAAATATATGTCATTTGCTCATGAAATGCATGTTTACGACTCTGATCATGAAACAAGAAGATAATCAACTAAAAATCTCTGAGAATTTAAGGGAACGTAGTAACAAATGTTTTAACTCAGTAACTTTATCAAAATTCAGTAGTAACACATGTGGAAACTATTTGAAGAAAACATTAATTCTCCCTGAGAGACAAAGAAATTAAGATTTTAGTAAATTTAGAGTTTACCCGTGTTTCCAAGTGGAAGGAGCAAGTTCTGTAAAGATGTTAAGTTTTCCCAAGAAATCTAAGGTTTCAATTGAAATACCCATCAAAATCTCAGTAAAAAAATTTTTGAATGGACAAGATTATTCTAAAGTTCAACTTGAATTTCCCTTTGCAAGAAAAGAGTACTAATTAGGGTAATTGGCATTCCAGCTGTTATAAAACATGTCTACTGAGTGTTCCAACTTAAAACAATGAGGTACCAATGTAAGAAATGAGAGATTCAGTAGCACTTAATCTAATAATATCAACGCATGCATCATACCCCAAAAACCACTAGGAAAAGAATGAATCACATAATAAATAATAGAGGTAAAACTGCCTATTTGTAAAAGAGGGAAAACTCAGGTTGAAGTTTATTCTTCAAAATAATTCTGGATGAATAAAAGAGTAAAAATTAAAACCAACAGAATACAAAGGTAAAAAGCTTAACCTACTTTCAGGGCAAGGAAGACTTTTTATGTAAAAAGTAAAAGTGTAAGGAAAATTATTGAAATAATTATGTAAAATATTTTAATTCAGTACCCCCAATTTTTTTTAATTGAAAGCAAGGTAAATGATCTGGGACAAATTTTATAAATCCTTTTTTAAAAGAATTAAAATAGAGAAATATAGAGAGAAGTGCTACAGCTCTGTTCAGAAATCACCAGTTTATGACTGAGGCACAGAAGCTGATCTTTTAGAAAAGAAGACAAATGACAATAAACTTTGGGGAAAATATTTATCTTCGTTAGAAAGAAACACAAATCAAACAGTGACATAATCTGCTTCACTCATCATGTTTACCGACTTAAATGAGAGTCAGTGTGTTTGAGATTGGCAAACCAAGAACTCTGGTCTTGTGGGCAAGTATCAACTGTTGCAAATCTTCTGCAAAACAATTTGGTAATTTGTGTTAAGACTTAACTTAGTTTTCGTCTCTCGGAAGAAAATCAGAAGTGCCCACAAACATTCATGTTTCAGAATTTTCATCTCAATGTTATGTATAAAAGTGAAAACTTAGAAACACTGCTAATATCTAATCTTACGGAAGTGGTTAAATAAGTTGTGAGACATCAGTAAAATGAAATAACATGCAATCCTTGGAAAACATTTTTTCAGATATTGTTGGGGAATTCCCTGGCAGTCCAGTGGTTAGGACTCAGTGCTCTCACTGCCAGGGACCCAGGTTCGATCACTGGTCGGGGAACTAGGATTCCACAGGCCACATGGCGTACCAAAAAAAAAAAAAAAGAAATTATGGGAGAAAAATAGCTCATGTTTTAAAAAGGGATTAAAAATTTTATGATCAGGGCTTCTCTGGTGGCACAGTGGTTGAGAGTCCGCCTGCCGATGCAGGGGACACGGGTTTGTGCCCCGGTCCGGGAGGATCCCACATGCCGCGGAGCGGCTGGGCCCGTGAGCCATGGCTGCTGGGCCTGTGCGTCCGGAGCCTGTGCTCCGCAACGGGAGTGGCCACAACGGTGAGAGGCCCGCGTACCGCAAAAAAAAAAAAAAAAAAAAATTATATGATCAATACACCCCCATTTGTATATAAAGAGATGAAGTATATGTATTGAAAATAACTAAAAGGAAATGTACCAAAAGTTAAACAATTATTTTTTTCTAGTCAGATTTAGGTGACAATTTTTCTTCTTTATACTTTTCTATATTTCTGGGCAATATTGTGAACATGAATTGCTTTTATAATCATTAAAAATAATAAACATTATTTTTAGAAGAATCACATTCGATGTCCAAGTTATCCCTAAATCTGAGTTAATGGCATCTAAATTAAGAACATTTTAATAGTAAAGTTTTAATGGTATAATGTTATACACTCAGTGGGAATTCAGTATGTTGATAAGTATCATTTGTAGCAACTTGCTAAATATAGGCTCAAAAAAAGGCAATTATTTCCCAGAGATAGTTAGATAAATAATTGTTATAAAACAAGTTTGGTTTCAGCCTGAAATAGCCTGGAAGTGGGATTCAATAAGTTGCTCACAAATGACACGACTGACAGGCTTTTCTCTGTATGTCAGCGTGGTTTGGGTATTATTTGGGGCAGCTTGTGTTACCAGTGGCTTTGTACAACCCTAATGGGCTTGCAGATGTTCTGGCATTGAGCCTTCATTTATAGAAACGGGGGTGAAGTGCATTCAGGTGCTTACGGCATCTTTTTGAGGTTCGTATGTGTTGTCTGGTTGTGCGTGTATGTTATTTTGGTGTGTGTGCGTGTTTTCCTATGAAATATTCCTTTTGAAGTTCAGAGCTTAGGCAGAGAAGCATGAGTTTAGCAGGTGTAAGTTGTGAACTTACAGCTTTAGCAGGTGTAACTCGAATGCATAAAATAGCAGCTTTAATCTCACGTTCTGATTGACACCAAACAAAATGCAGACTAGCTCTTTGTTCTCCAAAACACAGTGGAATGTATGCATGTGTGTCTGTGTTGGATGTGCATGAGTGCACACGTGTGCACACATGCACGTGTGTATATGCGTGTGCACATCTGTGGGTGTGGTTTGTTCAAAGGAAGAAAAAGATTTGAAAAGTTCAACTGCAGACTAATGCATTTGGCATCCTTCAGACTGTGTCTTGCAAGGAGCAATTCTGATGGCAGTCCCATGCCACACACGCTAAGGGAATGTGACAGTGGTCTCTGTTGGGAGGACTGCTGCTGTGCAGACCTGCTTACATCTCCCAGGTGTGCTGGCCCAGGCTGCATAGACCTCTGGCGACCAGCCTGAGAGTTTCAGATATGGTATCACACCAGCCTTTCAACAATAACAAAAACCAAAACTGATCAATGGGCCAGGGGTCTGTAAACTGACCGCATCAGGTTAGATGATTACACAGAGACAAGTCTACCTGAAGGAAGAATAAGAAAGTTTTACTTCCCAGTAATTTTGTTTTCTTGATTTTTTTTTTTTTTTTGGAGGTGGTTCAGGCTTTTCATCGTTTGTCAATTTCCCTACTATACATGGCTACAGACAGGCACTGTGGCTTTTATTGCCGGCTGCCCCCAGAGAGTCGTGAGAGTTCAGAGTAGGAAAAAAATGCTCCTTAAAGATACTGGAGTCACATGGAACCTTCGATCATCTGAAAATTAAAGGCAGCTAACTTTGTATCGCATGATTGTGCATGGACCACATTAGGCTGACACTTGCTTCCACACTTACTCCCTCCTTTCCATCCTGTCCACCTCTGCTAGTTTCTCCTTCCACGGCACACCCCTTGTGCCATGCGTCTCCCCATTCTGGTTCTTTGATCATTTGGTCATTTATTTATTCTAGGATGCAAAGAACATTTATTGAACACCTACTATCTATCAGGTGTCTTAGTAGGCACGGGAGAAATGGAAATTATCATAATGGTCCCTAGTCTCAAGGAACCAATTAAAAGTAATTTACTGGTCTGTTGCTGCAACAAGGCTGCGTACAGATGATTCTGCAGTACAGTGGTTTGCAACAATACACATTTACTCTTACACTATGAGTCTGCAGGTCAACTGTAGCTTGGCAGATGTTGGTTGGGTGGCTCTCTTTCAGGCTGTGATTCAGCTATGATTGGCTCCGGACTGTGGGTTGGGTTCAGATCTTCTCCACGTGTATTCGTTCTGAGGCCCAGATGGAAGGGGCAGCAGATTCCCTGGGGCATGCTTTTCTCATGGCAGGCCACAGAGCGTCAACACCCAAACTGCACCACACAAGCACATTTAATATAATGCCGGCTAACGTTTCAATAGCTGAGGCACGTCACATTGTCAAGCCGAATGTCAATGGAGTGGGGAAATATATTTTACCCACTGTAGTGCACTACAAGGTCACATGATAGAGGGAGGGCGTGAAGAATTTGCAAGATAATCTTATCTACCGCACAGATTGTGACATTAAAGTAATGTCTTAAACAGTACAAGGTGTAGAGGAAGCATAGAGAAGTATCTCAGAGGAGGGGCACATCAGTCAGGGTTCAACCAGAGAAGGAGAGCCAGTAGGATGGATAGTTAGAAGATAGATAGACAGACAAGTAGGTAGATGATGGATGGATGGATGGAAAGATGGATGGATAGATAGATGATGGGTGGAAAGATAGATAGTTAGATAGGAGATAGATAAATAGACTATAGATAGAGTTTAGATGATAGAAGACACATGATAGAAGGTGGATAATAAATGGATGGATAGACAGATGATAAATGATGGAAGGATGGATGGATGGATGGGTGGATGGAAGGAAGCGAAGCAAGAAGAGGAAAGAAAGGAAAAAGAAAGATGGATAGATTGATTGATAAGTACATAAATAGACGATACATAGATGGCAGATAGATACATAGTTGTTACAGAGATTTGACTTTAGTAGTTGTGGCAGTAGGGTAAGCAGTCTCTATAAGGCTTTTCTGCATCGGGTGCTGGAACTTGACATCCACAGCCAAAGAGTCAAGAAGGAAAAATGGGTGTAAAGTTGGAGCGACCAAGGGCAGGCTAGAATGCACAAACACTACATAGTACATGTTTGTATTCAAGGATGGACTAAAACACATCAGTTCTTGTTGCCTCTGCCTTGGGGACCTTGGGGACAGAGGTAAACACACACACCTGGCACAGAGGTCAGGGACACTCAGGAGGATCGGGAAGGCAGAGCTGCTGCTTCTCACCAAGGAGGCGAGTCAGTACATCAGCAGCCATGTGTGCAAGCCACAAAATGACTGCCGCTTTCCTTCTGGCCTTCACATCTCCCAAGACGCTTCCTTGTGGCTCACTCCAACTAGAAACATTTTATTAAAAAAAGAAAGAAGTGAATTCTGGGAAACGTAGTTCAGCCTAGCCGAGTCAACACATTGTAGAGCCATCACAAGGGAAATCTAATTCCACTGCTGGACACAGTGAATTAGGAAATGCTTTCAGGGAAGGTGATGTTTGAACTCAATCTTAAAGGATGAACAGGAGTTACCCAGGAAGGAGGAACGGCATTTGAGGCAGACACAAAGTATGAGAGAGGTAAGACTCCAGAATATGGAAGGTCCTGGTGTGGAAGCCAGAGCCACCAGGAACACACCCACAGTCCAGATTGGGTTTATTTAACTTGCAACAACAAAGGAGAAGACACACCAAGGGTATGATGGAGCATCTTAGGAAGAGGAGGTCGGAAGGGGTTTATTATGGAAATAGGGCTTATGCACATACTGAGGAGGTATAAAGGCACTGGAAGCCAGTTCCAGATTGGGTGTTTTCAGGAATTATTGGGTATTGTTATGGACTGACTTGTGTGCCACCCCCCCCCCCCGCCACATTCATGTATTGAAGTCTTAACCCCCATTCATGAGGTCTTAAGGGTTGGATCCAAAAGCACTGGTGTCTTTATAAGAAGAGGAAGAGACACCAGGGGTGCACAGAGGAAAGGCTGTGTGAGGACACAGTGAGAAGGCAGCTGTCTGCAAGCCAAGCACAGAGCCCTCAGGAGAAGCCAAACCTGCTCACACTTTGATCTTGGATAGCCAGCCTCCAGAACTGTGAGAAAATTGATTTCTGTTATTTAAGCCCCCCAGTCTGTGGTATTGTTGTGGCAGCCCAAGCAGACTGATACAGGCATCTTGGCATCTCATCTAGAGAGCAGGAGGATTAAAGCAGAGCTCAGTCGTCACTGGTACGTAAGCAGTCGGAAGATGGGGATATTTTGTTAGTTTTGTACCTGCAGTGTCTTTGT
This sequence comes from Phocoena phocoena, assembly GCF_963924675.1. Lineage (NCBI taxonomy): Eukaryota > Metazoa > Chordata > Mammalia > Artiodactyla > Phocoenidae > Phocoena > Phocoena phocoena. The sequence continues at coordinate 156,900,722 of NC_089220.1, forward strand.
CTTTCTCTTGTTCCACCATGATCTCAAAGTTTGATTATTTTTATATTCTGTAAGAGTTGTTTATGTTTAGTTGGAAGCATCATGGCATACCTGTCAGCTACCAGCTGCCGGAGTTGTTTTTGACTTTCTCATTGGCATATTCGAAAAAGGATGCTCATTTACTGACCCAGAAGTTACATTGAATCTTCATTTCTTATGATGTGGAATCCAGATTCTTTTGCTCCATTGACAAGATTCACAGGCTGGCCTCCCTCTTCCTTGTTTCTTTTTTTCCCCCACATTTGTCAGTATTCATGCTCTTCTAGTCAGACTTTCTCTCCACTGTCTGCTACATAATCTCTTCTCACGCTGGTTCCCTCCGCTTGGGGTGAGCATCGTCACCCTTTGTCTCCACGTCCTCCCCAAATGCAAGCGTATTCTTCAAGATGCCCTCAGGTCTTATTCCTCTCTTATCACTCCAGCCAACTCGTACCTCTCCTTCCTTGGAACTCTTACGGCTCACGGAACATCACAGCAGTAGACCTGATATTGTTCTTTGTACCATGTAAGTTCTGCCTTCTAACGTGATTATACATTCGCTGAGGACAGGGGCCATGACTGGTACCCCTTTCGAATTCAGCTTTAGATAGCTAACATGTCAGTCCCTAAAAAAATTTTAAAAATAACCGGGACCATATTATGACATCTGGGCACTCCTTTGCTGCTGAGATGATGTTCCTTCCGTATTCATGGGCTCAGCCAAGCAGGGCAACAAGTGTTCCTTGAGTCCCTGTTTTTCTGCTTTTAGCACTTCATAAAGCCAAGTCCCGAAGGAGATGCAGAAATAAACCTGGTGAGAGGATGGGGATAACCGGGAGAGTTTTGCACATGTAGGAAACAGCATGAAAAATAGCACAGAGGCAGGAGAAATCATATAGATGAGGACTTGAGAAAAGTTAATGGTGCAAAGAACGTTGTGTGTTGGCTGAGACAACCCGCGAGAGGAAGTTGGAGATGTGCAGGTGCCTTGTGAACCGTATTATGCGACTTGGACTTCATCATGGGGCAGGGGGAAAGCTCTGTTGGGTTCTAAGCTGGGGCCAACTAAGAACATCTTTTGGTATCAGAGACTGCTGAAATGTATAGCGTGGGGCAGAGATTCCTTAAGAACTGGGAGAGCCTGAATTAGAGCATACGTGCTGACAAGTAGGTGGGTTCTACAGAAAGTCTTGTTCAATTGACTCACTGTCTCCCTGGCAACGTTTACTCACAAGCACTCTAATTCCTGTATATTTATATTCATCCAGTCACGCTTTGGTTATGGAATTAAAAACGGACACAAGGTTTAGTTGAAACTGGGTTTAATTGCGTTGGATCTGTTCGCTCTGTGAATATTCAGGGAGCACTTGTGGGTTCTCTCCTCTAAGTGTGTGATACTTCACTCAAAAGCTTAAAACCATTGACCCCGGAATATGCTCTCCAGGTCTAGAGCTTATAGTTCCTTATAACTTTTGGAATCCTAATCTGGCCAAATGCACAGTTCATAAACGACTTCTGCTGTTGCCTTTTTGAGCTGGTGGATCCAGCCAGCCTATGGAAGCATACAAGTTTGTTCTGCATGGTTGCTTTCCTGTTCTGCAAGCTGGATGCAGCCCCTCTACCCCCTAGCCTCCCTTCCTGGTTTTTTAGTTATGCCTTCGAGGAGATGGTGCCAAACAGCAGGGCACTTTTCACTGCCATCTCAAAGTCAGGGCAAGTCAGATCGAGTCAGCCTGGAGCAAGCAGGATTTGCTCCAGGACCTCTTGGATCTCCCCCTCCCCATTCCACCCCAGCAAGTATGCAGGTGTGGAAGTAGCCTGCTTCCTTAATTTAAAATCAGGCTGCCTTTTAAAGTTATTGCCCCAGTTCCCAACTGATTCCTGAAACTTTTTGAATGTTCCTGCCTCTGATTTGCACTGCCCTGCTTTTTCATTTAGCATCTAAACAAGTAATTCATGATCTCATATGTGGCAAGGTAACTTAAAACCTCAAACGCATATGTTTTCTCTCTCCAGCTGGGTTTAAGCTCCTTGGTGATGTGGTCAGTCCTCTCTTTCACTGGAGCATCTTTCTTTGCCTCCTCCTCAAATTTTGGTTTGCCAGGGGTTCTGGTCTTGGTCAGAAGCCCTCAATACTCCTCCCGGCCAACCTCATCCACTGCAGGAGTTCTAACTCCTCTGCTGGGAAGACCTGCCTGCAGGCGTCTCCAGCTCAGATTATCCCCAGTGGAATCGGTTATCTTCACCATCTACCCTGTTTGCTTTTTTGGGTTTCCATTCACTTAGCAACGTCATCATTTGCCGAAAGGTCCAGGTTAGAGAACATCAGAATTACCTTTAACTTGGCTGTTTTCTCCATTCCCCCCATTCAGTTGTCCCTACAGTGAATCTACCACTAAAATATCTTTTTCCCCCTTCTCCCCTCTAGATACGTACTGCCTGGGCCACGTAGGACAGCGAAAAGAGCTGAGCTTGCCCCCATCTCTGCCAGTATCACTGCCCTTGTTGGCTTGGGCCTCTCTTGACCTCCCAGGCCCCAGTGTCCTCATTTGCGTGATGTGGATGATAATAACAATTTACTGAATTGCTCTGGTAATTGAGTGATTTCATCTTATGTAGAGGATCTCAAGCCCAACTAATAGGCAGTGGTCATGAATAGAAGACCCGTCTCACAGGCCACATGGCCTCTTAGCTGTACAGCAGCTCTCCTGCTGTCCCCCTGACTCCATGCTCTTCTTTGTTTTCGGGTCACGCTCCACACTGAAACCAGAGTCATCTTTCTAGATCCAGAGCCATTTAAAATCTTTCATAGCTTTCGACGGCCAGGTTTTAGTCTGGGATGCAGTGTCCTTCCTCCCTCAGCTTGGGGCCACTCTGTGCCTCATCCCCAGTCCTCTTTGGCCTCTAGGAACTTTCCGTTGACGATCGTGACTTAGTCATGTTCTTCATGCATTTCCGATACCCACCATAACGATATTTAACTGACGTAACAGGAATAGAGAGGTCAACGTCACGCTTCGTATCGATCCCTGCAACATAAAACAAAATCGAATTAATACATTTTTGAAATTGAGGAGGCATCTCATTACGAACTGCCTTGAGAATGTGTGGGTGGCCTTTAATAGCATTTACTGTTTTGTTTTTAATAGCAGGCGGAGGAGGAAACTTAACAAGGGGATCACTTGCTGTAAATCCCTGGGAATCTCAATGAGCTGAGAGGGAAGTAGGGCAGGGCTACACTGGGCGAAGGGGATAACTTACCAACATATATAAAGAGTTAAATACAGGAAATAGGTCGACTGAAAATGAATGAAGCAAAAATTAGACTGATTTCTGATGCTTGCTTCCTTCCCATAAAGACGCTTGTATTTTCCAAGATACCCCGCAAATCACCCTCCAACTCCCGCTGCTCTTAATTCTGAAAGTTTTGTCTACTCATCTGTTCCTCAGTGCCTGGTCCTACCTGCCTGCAATTTGTCAACTCCCAAACTTCAGCGCTGATGCAAAGTAATGAGCGAAATGTATCACTTTTCATTTTATTTTCTGTGCACCCATATAAATGATGCCTTAAAGTTTAAAAAAATATTAAGACAACAAGCTGATCATTCCATCTCAACAAATCTATCAACTTCTTAAAGTCAGAAACACAGCCTTCTGCATCTTTCTGTCCCTCTCAGGGTCTAGCCCAGTGACTGTCACGGTTGACTGTGGTATCAGTATTTCATAAGTCATGTTATGTAGTGACACTGAGATTGGGTCACTCAATAAGAAGAATGCTTCACAAAGAAATTCAGCTGTTGAACAACAGTTTATTAAGTGTCTGCCATATGCCACACATTGGCCTAAAGTGGTGATAAAAATGGAGTTCTTGCTTTAATGCAACTTGAGTTCAGATGGAGGAAAGAGATAATAAACAGGTAAATAAGTAGATAATTTCATTTCAGAGAGTGATATATAAAGAAATGTAACATTTAAAGCATCTGCATATTGTATGAGAGCTGTCGTGGTAGTTTCAAAACCGTCTTTCCCAGACCATCTGGGTTTCTGTTTCATTTCTGTTTCACTTCATCTTGGTCTCACCCTCCCATCAGGAAGGCTACCTGCTCTACCCTGGTCTTCATCACGCTTGTGCTGTTCACTCCTTATGATTCCCTAGGATCAAAACCACTAAGAAAGACGGATCCCCAAGTGCACCAAACTCTACATGGCCATCGAGAAGACTCATGGATAGTAGTCAAGTTACAGAATCTCTGGGACGTGGTAGCCTGAGCAGGCAGGCAGTTGCGTGCACGTGTCTGTCTTTAAAAATAGAAATAATAAATGCGGCCCATTTCCCATGCAAATGTTAATGCCTAACTTACATGTATTCACCTGTAGCCTTCTCAAGATTTCCCATATGCCCAAGGGTGGCCCTCGGCAAAACATTAGGCCAAAAATGACCACTCTGTTGTGTACATGTTATTTATGAAGTCATATGAGTTCACAAGCCAAAGTTAGTTACTTTATCAACGGGGCTACTTATAGTAGTCCATTTTCATGGGAGATCCTTGACTTTCTTCTGTTTGTCTTCAACAGACCTTTCAAGCCTACCTACACAGAAGTAGATCTCCAAACCCACTTTGTGGTGTCTGTTTTCATAGCCCCTCGTGTCTACAGTAGGCAAGTTATTATTACTCTTTATGATAATAAAACCTCTTAGATTTATCTAGGGCCTATTTTCAATTGGCTTCTTGGAGCTCTAAGTACTTTATGGTTTATTATTTACACCTACTCACTGGTAAATATGTTGCTTGATCATTTTAGGGGGCTTTACAAATTACTCACCCCCATGCCCCAGTTCTAGAAAAACATCTCCATTTTGCAAACAAGTGCATCATTCCACGGCTTGGAGAAGGAATGTCCGTGTGGAACGTGGGACCCTTGGGTTGGTTACAGGGATAGCTGCCTTCTGCTTGACTTGGTGGTAACTTTGTGAGCCCTCAAGTGAGAGGAACTCCGGTTACGTAGACCCTCAGATTACCATCAAATCCTTTCTTTGCTAAGGCTGCTACGGTTTTACGTTAAACCAACCGTCAGTTTTATGTTTCAGGTAGTGATTTGTGATACTTACATCCTTGGGGCTTTGGAGGTCTTTCCCCTGAAGGTAGGAGGGAGCACAGGGTCTGGAAGCACAGGATCGTTCCATGTTCTATTCATTCTGGCTCCTGTGTGCAGATTTCACTGCTTTGCCTAATTCTGCCCATAGAGACCCGTCCTCCAAGGCTGACAAAGCTGGTCAGAGGAACTTTGTGTCTTCTGCTTGACATCAGCCCTGGATGGAAATCCGCCCCCTCACACACAGACTTACCACTTTACTGTGCACCTCCTACATGTCATGTACTGAGTTTGCTGCAAACCCATTTCTTGTAGACCTTGGTCATTTCTTCATATTTACTTCACAGACTCTGTGTGCTCTTTCCATCTTTCATAACAATGTGGTATGTTTCTTAGTTAAACCTGGCAACTCTTGGTATCTGCTATGGTCTGAATGTTTGTGACCCTCCAACCAAATTCATATGTTGAAATCCTAATGACCAATGATATGGTAGTAGGCGGTGGGGTCTCTGGATTAGGTCATGAGGGTGTCATGCATGGGATTAGTGGTCTTAAAAAAGAGACTCCCAGGGGCTTCCCTGGTGGCGCAGTGGTTGAGAGTCCACCTGCCGATGCAGGGGTCACGGGTTCGTGCCCCAGTCCGGGAGGATCCCACATGCTGCGGAGAGCCTGAGCCCGTGAGCCACGGCCGCTGAGCCTGCGCGTCCAGAGCCTGTGCTCCGCAACGGGAGAGGCCACAGCAGTGAGAGGCCCGCGTACCGCAAAAAAAAAAAAAAAGAGACTCCCAGAGATGCCTTGTCCCTTCTACCATGTGAGGACACAGCAAGGAGGTGCCAGCTATGAACCAGGATGAGGGCCCTCACCAGAACTTGACTGGGCTGGTGCCTTGATCTAGGACTTCCCAGCCTGCAGAACTGTGAGAAATAAATGTTTGTTGCTTATAAGGCCCCCACCTCTGTGGTATTTTGCTTTAGCACCCTGAGTGGACTCAGGCAGTATGTGAAACCAGCAATTAAATAAACTTAATATCCTCGGTGCCTCCACGTTTCAAGATGGTTCTTTTACGATGGGAATCTGAAAGGCAGACTAGATTTTTTGAGTGCCCCATCCTTTTTATCAAAGGATTCTGTACTGCCAGGCCCTAATCTCTAACATACTTCATATCATACACTTCCACTGAAATGGCATTTTCCACTACTTTTGCAATGTAAATATCCCAAGGCAAAGACCAGGCATCGGAGGCAGAAAAAAGTTGGAGCAGTTATGGTTGCATTTGGAAATTTAGCTTTTTATTCAAGAAATTATCTACAACATAAAGAAATGCACATATCATATACCTTTAAAAATTTTTTAGGAATCTCATATCTAGGAAGGTCATGAGATCTGCTGATTTTCAGCTCACCCCCATACTTCCACATTGCTGTACCTCTCCACTTTTTCCCTCACCAAATTTGCATTATTAGCTAGACATTTAATTTCTACAGTTAAAAAAAATCTCTTTGGATATAGAGGGCATTGAAATAAACTAAGTTTTCATCGTTCTTCTTTGCTAATTACTACTATAATCCTCATCCTCTTAAAAACCTTTCCCCTACAAAACAAATTTAATAATAATCAGGATTATTAAAAATTAATTCCTGCTCTAGATGACCTCAAAAAGAAATTGGTCTCCAAAAGTGCTTAGCCTGTCTAGTTTCAACTCAAACTGTATTTGAAATGAAGTTTTGAAAGGAATTGATAAATGCTAGTAGCCCAGACATAACCTTTCCGTCAATTTTTTAATCATTTACTATCTATCCTCTAAGGTAATTAACATCACTTTAGGAAGGTGTACAATAAACACTACTTCAAAGCCATGCTTTCCCCGGTGTGTGTCTGTCACCCCTAGGCACAGTGGGGTCGCTGGGTTGCATCACCATGCAGTGGAAAGAACATGGGCCCAGGGTTGGTAGACTGAGTTCCCAAGCTCTGTCATTATCTACCTTCTGTGGGCAAGTTGCTCAGTGTTTCTGCACTTGAACTTTTAAAGGGGAGCAGGTAACAGAACCAGTTGTGCCCACCCCAGAGTGTTGTAGGGATTCATCAGCGAAAACGTGAAAAGGTCTTGAAATGTGAAACACGATGGCAGGGAAGGACTTCCCAGTGTTGTGAGCTGTGCCAGTGGAATGCCTGAATTAGAGTAAGAAGTGTTCCCCACCCCCGATATTTGTTAAGGAAGCTACATAAAGGAATATTGAAAATAAAAGTCTTCTCCCCGAAGTCCCAAGAGTTAAAAACAAATTCATTCCTTTATTTAACAAATAGTTATTAAGGATCAGCTAAGGGAAGGTTATTCGATTGAGTGGATTAAGAATACAAAGATTGGGGCTTCCCTGGTGGCGCAGTGGTTGAGAGTCTGCCTGCCAATGCAGGGGACACGGGTTCGTGCCCTGGTCCGGGAAGATCCCACATGCCGCGGAGCGGCTGGGCCCGTGAGCCATGGCCGCTGAGCCTGCGCGTCCCGGAGCCTGTGCTCCGCAACGGGAGAGGCCACAACAGTGAGAGGCCCGCGTACCGCAAAAAAAACCAAAAATGAAAACAAAGATTGATCCGATGTGGATCTGGAGTCAGAGAATTCCTATACAGTGTGACGCGCCTGCCTTATATTCGCTCATCTCTCTATCCCCACGTTCAGCACAGGCAACTGGTGGATGTAAGACCCCCGTTCTGTCATCCTACCGGCGTTTGGACAAGTACTAAACTCTTAACCTCAACAGCTTTCTCATTACTTAGGTCCCTAGACCCAAAAGGAAGTAGAAGGAATATAAAATATTTAATGGTTTGATTCCATCCCGGTCCTTACTGCTAGGGATCCATAATTCATTTCACTAGAGGAACAGCCCCATATACTGCAGCCCTGGCCTCCAGGGTTAAGAATCTATTTACGGATTAGCAAATGCATTAGTGCTACGTGTTAGTACTTGCCTCATAGTTTAGCCCTGTTAGAAATTGGATGGAAGTATTAAAAAAGGGCTTTGTGTTGGAACAGTGTATTTTTACTTTTCTCTGATGGACAAAACCGTGGCCTGTGTCAGGCCACTCATTCCACTTTTTATTAATATTTGCACTGGTGGAACACACACAGTTTCATCACACGTGCTTCTGGTGCTTTAAAATATATGAGCATTTGTCGCCCCCATTTAACTACTTGGCAAAGAGAGCTCCTGAGAGGTAAGGTGACTCCTGCCTCAGCACAAGTCGCTAGGGAAATGGCTCCAACTCTCTCTCTCTCTGCAGTGTCTGGGGTTCCAAACTCATTTACAAGAATACCTTAGGGACGTCCCTGGTGGTCCAGTGGTTAAGACCCTGCGCTTCCAGTGCAGGGGATGTGGGTTCGATCCCTGGTCAGGAAACTAAGATCCCACAGGCCTCGTGGCCAAAAAAAAGATGAAAAGAGAAATAAACGGATACTTTTAAAAAATAAAAGAACACCTTAGATTGTATATAGTATCTTTCCCTGGCAAGGTCATTCATTTTTATATATTCACTCTCTTTTAGTTGCTGTCGTGAAGGAAGGCAATGTAAAAAAGTGCTTGTTTGAAGGACAGAGCTCTTGCTTCATTATTGTACCCCAGTCAAGTTATTCATCACGTGGTCTTCTTTCCATCTAGAAATGGGGATGGGGACTGCTTTCAGTCACCTTTGGTTGTTGTCATAAACTAAGCGTGATTACTGTGCAGTAACCTTGAAAGCACCTTCTTCGCCCTCCAGAACATCTCCATTTCCTTAGCTGTGGGCCAAGGCTAAGTTCAGAGGTCGTAGGTCAGAGATCTAGCAAGATATTGGGGTATATTCAAGATCTCCAAATGGGAGGGTAATGGGGCATGCCATTATCTTCCCTGCCCCACTATTATTCCCACAAGTATTTTAACTCCAGATTATTACTGAGTTGCACGGTTGTGCTGATGAGGACAGGTGAAGTGTTTTTGTGTGTGTGTGTTTTGTTTTGTTTTTTTTTTTTTGGCGGTACGCGGGCCTCTCACTGTTGTGGCCTCTCCCGTTGCGGAGCACAGGCTCCGGACACGCCGGCTCAGCGGCCATAGCTCACGGGCGCAGCCGCTCCGCGGCATGTGGGATCCTCCCGGACCGGGGCACGAACCCACGTCCCCTGCATCGGCAGGCAGACTCTCAACCACTGCGCCACCAGGGAAGCCCCCGGGTGAAGTGTTTTGAACCTGGGAGTGAGAAAACCAGTGTTCAAGATCTGTTTCGGGCTGCGTTCTGCATTGTTCCCATCCAAGCTGAGCGCACTCTTGGCTTTCCGGTCAGCACACACCTCCAGGAGCAATGCCTTAAATGCAGTTTTGGACAACTGACTATTCCGTCCATAGCATCTCATCTTTGTGTGTTTAACTTGCTCTTTTACTTGGCTAATCTGCATGGAATTCTTCCAATTCCAATAAGCAGAAGGACAGTATGTATTTCCTTGGCTAACTGTATATGCTATGCCCGGTGTGAATAATGAAGTAGGGAAGCAGATTTTTTTCTTATTTTGGAAAAGAGCATCTAATTGGTCTTTTGAGGCTGATGCTCCAGTGTTCATTAGGATTTCAATATGACCAAACAATCTTTGCATCGCCCACCTCCTTTAGAAGTCCACCTCCTTCAGGTGGATTATGCCCTGAACCTCCAAGAACTCTGGGGCTCACAGAGTTAAAATCTTTCCAAGTCCCCCAGTCTCTATCCTCTGCATCCTCAACCCCCTCAGTGGGGCTAAGGGTCTTGACCTTGTCACTCTGCCTGAGGACAAGGGGAGAGGAAGAGATGAATCCAACTGTGAATTCAGTGTCCCAGAAAAGAGAAGCAGAAATCCTTTTTAGCACCCTGACATACCCACATCTTCTGTGAGTCATCTGCGTCGCTTGCTGACAGTGGATGGCAAAGAGAAAACGTGAACTTGGTTTTGCTATGAAATGTGTAAGACAAAGAGGGAAACGAGTTACTTATTTTTCTTTCCAATTTCTAAAGATGGTAATTAGGAGAACTCACACCAGCCAGGCTTAAGTGAATGGAAGCAAGACCCCTATAGGCAGTGCAGTGTATTAATGTAAAAATATGCTTAGACAACATAACTTGTCAGAGAGGATTATTTCTACTTAGTGGATCTGCAGGAGCCCCTTTGCTCTCCCATTCAGAATTTGACTAGAGAAGAGAGTGGGGAGAGAAGGAGAGGGAGAGAGAGGGAGGGAGAGAGACGGGGAGCGCACATTAGTGAACAGCTACTGTGGCATTGATGTTGGAGCGCACTTCTGAACTGGCTTTTGTTGAGACTATCAGTGTATCTGTGCAGAAAGCATGCGCTGTCCCAAATCCGCTGTTACTATGAGAAATGAAGAGCTGCTTTTAAGGTATGTTACTGTGTTCTTTGTTTTAACGTATGCCGTGCTAGTTTCCAGAGCTGACTGAGACAATCACCATGCCCTGAATCAAGTAGCTTCCTTGTCTTAGAAGGAAAGAAAAAAAGAAGCTAGAGAGAGAGAGAGAGAGAGGAGAGGGAAACGATATCGAGACCAAGAGATTGGGAGAAAGAGAGAGCAAGCAAGAGAAAGGAAAAGGACTCCTGTGGACGAGTTATATTTGCAGGAGTTGCCTTTTGCAAGCATATCATGTATTTGCTCTCTGCTATTTGTGCACGGCCAGTGGATAATTTTAAAGGCTCTGAATCTAGCTCTGGGTTTGTCTTTTCCTTTGCAATGTCTAAGCCTCTTTCATTATTATGCACTCTGCATGGAATACTCAGCGAGAAAGGAGCTAAGGAGACTCCATATTAGACTTGCGTTCCAGATACCGCTCTAATCTGGACTTAGCCTACCTAAATAGTCCTTCTGTATTACCAGGTTTGGATCACTTTATCCTGTTTGCCAAAATGTGTACCTGTTTAAAGACTTCTATTCATGCATGGCGTCCTGGGTCCCTCTGTATTGAAAGCAAATATTTGTTTCCTGCATCTGTGTTAGGGTCCTACCGCTTACCAAGAATGAGCCACCTTTTGGGAAGCAGAGAAGGAATTATGATACAATTGGCATCCTGCTTTGAAAAATGTAGTCTTTTGTTTATTTCCTAGCAGACATTGTAGCACTGAATACATCTATGGGTCTGACAATGGGACCCATTGAACAATGGAGCTGTCAAACTAGCTTAATGCATGTCTGGGGCTTTTTTTTTTTTTTTTCTTTCTCAACACCCTTTTATCTGCTTTAATCTTGTTTGTATAGACTATACAGATTGAAGAGCTTTTAGGACTGCTTGTTTGTGGTTTTGTGCTTTTAAAAGATTTAATATCTGCCGTTCATAGGGCTTTTTGCATTTTGCAGCTATGTTGGTTGGATTAAGTTAGAGATTTATTGCTTACCTCTCTGTTAACTACAGAAAGAAACTCACTGATTGAGACTGCTTGTAACACTATTATCATTCTGGCAGATACCTTGTTATCAGACATGGCTCTACAGTATTTAATGCTTGGGGATTTAAAATTTGCCTATTTAGTGGACTTACGGAACATAGCACACAAGAGAAGTTAAGAGGTATATTTCTAATGTTTAAGTAAATTATAATTTCTAGTGTCTGCCTCCTCTTTTGGCCCCTAGGTAGATAAACAGTTTAGAAATTCAAGGACAAGTGAGAACTGCCGCCCTTCTAATTTCGGTCACAAACTGTCATTATCTAGCCTGTTAAATTGTTAAGTTAAAGGTATCTATGGAATGTATCAATTTTTGATATATGATTATGTGCTCATAAAATGCATTTCTATGCAAGGTAAACATTTCTCACATCTTCAAGAATCTTTCCTTTTATAACATAAGCATTGGTTTCTCATGTGAAAACAGTGAGACTTCAAGAAGAGAAAATGGAAAAATCTGTTGCAAACTTCTCAAATATTAAAAACATTTTTATTCTCACATTAGATATAAGAGAACTGATCCTAGAATATTAAATGGTAATTGATCTACATGAAAATCGTGTCACTAAGGTTCGTTCCCATAAAGAATATACCTTTTCTAACATTTCAGTGTTTTGCTTTAATTAGCTGTTTGTGCCAGAGCAGTACATTGAAAAATATTAGTAAATTTATAGAGATTAAGGACCTAATTTTTAAAAACAGAAGGGAAATCATTTTAAAGGGTAAATTTTAAAAAATAGATGTATTTAGTTACAAATATTTCTTCTTGGATTATATCGTGTTCAAATTAGTGATGTTCTCAGTAAACAAGGAACAAAATGTATTCCTTATAAAAACAGTTATGAAACATTAACTACTTTTTAGAGTTTGGACATGCATTTCAATTTTTTAAACTTAAGTTGAAATGTTATATTTAATTCAGAATTATGAAAATTAATGTTGCAAAAGCTCAGTAATTTGCCTTCTGGAACATAGATTTTCTATTGACAATATTTTCAGAGTCTGGCTGGACCCAAAACATATCTGTAGGATAATAATATTTTTAAAGTCATCCATTGTGAGTAAAGTGGATTTTATGATTATGTTCTCCTGCTTCCAAAGGGATCTGAACTGCTCATTCCATTGGGTATGCCAGTAATTGCTTTTAGGATGAGCTCATAGAAGGTAATTGGTGAAGCTTTATATCTGAAACTGGCCCACTGTTACCAGCACACCTAGATTCTGCATTCATGGGAAATTTTTATTCCAAAACAAAGGTCACAAAGCAAATTTTTGTGGTTTGGGAAAAAAAAAGCAGTGTCCTGTGTTCCCCAGCTGCCTGTCAGAAGCACGCTGAAATAAAGAAATATCTTGGAAACCTACACGTTAAATTTTTGACTAAATTATAATCATTTACCTGTGATCTATTCACTTTAATTCCTGGGTGATCATATTAGGTCCAAGAACAAGGGAACTCCCTTCCCACTTGTGCTTTAACCCATTACCAGCTTCCAGAATTCCAAGACCCCCGTTCAAGTGTCTGACACGCTGCTATCTTTTCCTTTAGCCTGATGGGGAAGTAGGAGATGGCCGAAGTTGGCAAACTTGTCTACATCTATTTCCACAACAGTAACAAGATATGTAATCTGTATCCTGCCATCAGCCTCTATGTGGGATGATTCCCTTCCAGGGTGACCTAAACAAATGTCAAAGTGAATTTTAATTCTAAGCCCAGACTTGCAGAAAAGGAATAGCAAAAGAGTCAAACTGGGAAAATGGCTTCTTTCAGTAGAGTTGCCGTTGCACCCCGAGGAGTCCCTTCACACGGGAGACTCAGGAATACATAGCTGTGTTCAGCAGACCACAGGCTGAGACCACAGGCTGTAACCTCGACATATCAATAGTCCTTTATTTGTGAAAATGAAACCTCACAGTTTTTCTTTTTCAAAATATGAGTGTGTACAGTTGCAAAATATCCCTTTGGGGCTGAAAAACAAAGAAAGGCGTTTGATTAATATTCATATCTAGAACTTCAGAGCAAGTGCAGACTGTGCTGGGACACCCAGGAAGTCATTCCAAGAGTGAATCAATACTAATTATTGTAATCAGGGAGGTTAATTAGGTGAAAATGTGGCTGATGGAAATTTCATTGCTCGCAGCCCTGCAAACACCTAGGTTGATGAAAAGAAGGTAATATACAAAAGCAAGAGTGTTAGGTGGGAATGATCGTTCTGTATTTAAGGGGTCAGAATCTGTCGATGAAAAACATAGCTTGATTTGGTATAATCGTGGCAGTGAGGAAACTAGAAATATCCAACTTAGTTTCTGGTGTAGAGATCTCAGTAAAAGTCATTAACAGAAAGCAGTTTGTTAAGAAGCATCTCCTGTGGCTCCACAGCATTTATCTGCCCTTCCTCCAGCGGTAACAAGTATATTTCACCCAGTTGCAGTAAAGCCTTAGATCATCTTGATTAGCCTTCCTTGAATTTCTTTCTACATTCAGTAATTCCTGGGGAATTTGTTGGCGGGGATGGGGGGAGGTGAGGGGGGGGTGAGGGGGTGGGTTCTCCTTTCATCAAACTACTATCGCTTCTCTCTTGGTTATGACTGGTTATTACTTGGTTATTATTATTGGGAATTTTTCTGAACTCGCAGTGACTTTCATTATGTAGGAAAGAAGAGGCAGTGGTTTTGGGAGAAGATTAAGATCCGTGGCATTTCACTTAACTGACACGGGGAAGAGGGTGTCAGAGGAAGGAAAGCTTTATGTGAGGTTTCAGTGTTGTAGCCCATTAAGAATTGAAATGAAGTGTCCTAGAGCTGAAGCACCTTTCCGATCCCATGGTATCCATCTCCAGAGGTCGGACTGAGATGGAAGCGAGATGTACATGTAAGAGAGAGAGAGAGAGAGAAACCTCTACTCAACTCAGAAATGTGCCGGTTAACCCTGATCTGGGATGAGGTGCCCTTTGTTCCCAGACGCAGCCTTCTGCTTCATGCGATATCGTTAGGGGTTGTTCCGTGCAGGTATGTTTATCTGATCCATAGCTTTCTTCTGACTGTGACAGATCCCAGCACATTCTCTTTTATGTCAAGACCGTCACAGTTAACGGGGAATGGCATCTGTGGGGGGAGGGTGACATGTGTTCCCAGGGCAGCTCAGCTGTTCCCTCACCTCTTTCCACGTTGACCCGCCCGTGATTGGCTGCCTAGGGTTGAGATGAATCACTGCAGCTCAGGAAGCAGGACGTGCCAGTGTGCCCTAGGAGAAAAACAAAACCCAGAATTTTCCTGTATAATCATTCAGTTCAACAAACTTTGTTGTCATGGACAAGAAGAGCGTGAGGTTTGAAGTTACCAGGTTGATACACCTTCAGTATCCATGGCTTTTTGGATCCCTGGGTTGAGAAAGGTTGCAGCTGCAATCGGTAAAAATTCTGTGTTGAAACTTAAGGATGGCATTGCTGGCTTCCAGCTGGTGTGTGAACTGGCGCGAAGGGGCACTGTGGTACCTGGTGCAGGAATGAATCAGACTCTTGTCATGGCTCCTGTAAAGCTGCCCATCTCAGTGATTCAGGGGCTGCAGGTCCTCCTGTGGTGTTGTCATCTTTGTCATGCCTTGCTTTTTGAACATCTTGGTTTGGGACCCCAGCTGTCTTTTGGGTTCTGTGAGATGGCTTCCGCGTTCATTCAGAAATGATTTAGGAAGCGTCTCTGTGAATGAAAATGCACTGAGTTGGTGATGGGTGGCGTGAGTTCCTGGTGGTGGCAGTTAGGGTTCATTTTGACTTTCGCTTTGGAAACTGACTTGATCAAAAGGGATGGAGCCCTCACCCGCAGCCCCAGGATGCTCAGTGCCTGCCTTGCGTAAACCGTACCCTTCCTCTCCCCTGTGGGTTAGGCTGCTGGCCTTAGAATCAGTGAAAACTTTAATGCTACAAGAACAATAGGATTAGGACTGGCTTCCTCTTTTCCTTCCCATCTGCCAGTTCCAGATTTAAACAAAGATCAGGGAGTGGGAGTATTATGATTAAAGTAAGGAATAAATCCAAAATTTATTGACAGTCTACTCTCTACCAGGCACTAGGTGATCTCTTTTCATCTTGTATAATTTAATCCTCACAGATACCCTAGAGTTAGTGGTAGTTATGTTATTCCCGTTTCAAAGATGAGAAAAACAGACCAAAAGAGGGAAACTGGACACACAGCTCATGGTGGAAGGGATTCTAAGTCACGACTCAGGCCAACTCCTTCCCTGGCCAACTTAAGAGTACAAATATTGGATATTTGACATTTGAAAGTTGTATTTTCCTCCAGTGCCACATTTCTGCGGTGCACTGATTTGTGCCTGCCTTCTAGTTTTGTACGGAGTAAGCTGTACAGTAAGAAAGGGAAAATCACAGTCGTTTTTGCTTCTGAGTTTTTATGGCTCCCCTGCGTATGCTCACTGGTTCCCCTTATAGCTCACGAGGTCTTTGAATTAAAGCACCCATGGCTCACTTTTCTCAGGCTTTAATCTGTATAATGGGAACACATGTTGGAGGGAATAATAGAGAAATCTGAAGCATGATGAAATTGAAATGTGACTTCTAATCTGCATAAGGGGCCAAAATGTATCATATTGTAATCAGAACCAACCAAGCAGCAGATATACTATGTGACATGATCTTTTCTCGTTAAGAAGCTCAAGACAGTCATGAAACAGAGAGGGAACAGTGGGTAAGAAGGTATCAAGTGGTGTATAATGAGGGGAGGGGGTCTTGAAGGATGGAAAAGAGAGCAGGAAAGGGAAGTTATCCTTAGAACACCCCGGATTCGTCTTTGTTATTAAAACAAAGCCAAATAAAATCCTTAATTTCATCACCTTTCTTCCTCAGACCTCAAAGTCATTCACATCTCTCCTCCTCTCTCACGTTGCCATATTCCTATGAAATAGTACAAATGTAGCTGTTAGCTGCCACCAGAGAGTATGAGAGACTAAGAGATTGGGCAACATAAAGGCTTACACTCAGCCATAGTGATAAGATAAGATAACACATTTCCACTTAGCTTGGGTAGATTGCTACACCACTTTTCCATGAAGATTTTGGGTAGTTCTTTTAAGAGAAAGAAAAAAAGAATTTTTTCCCCCTAATGGACTTTATGGGAATGAGCATCAAAAGCAAATTTAAAGAAAAAGTCATTTGGGATTTTCAAAAACCTCTGTCATAAGCTAAAAATAGTTAGAGATTTGAACCATATTATAGGGAAAAAAATAAATTTCCTGTGCTCAAAACCTTAATGTATTTTCAACCTACATGTCACTTTAATAGCTTGGTTATGTAATTGCTGTAGTAATAATTAGGTTAACACCTCTCATCAGAGGATCGTGGTAGATTTTGATTTTTCAGCCATCCATCCCTACAGGGAAATGATGGCCACGCACATGCAAAGGTCTAGATGATGAATCAGAAAATTAAATGACGTGTTCCCAGTGTCAGTCCACTCTTTGACAGAATCAGGTGCAGAATCTAACAGGTTTGATTCTTAAATCTTATCATCTCTTTCACTCTGCTTGCAAGTAGCATTTGTCTTAAAGAGTCTGATCTGCATCTACTGTGTCAGATGACTTCTGATCCTGGGAAGGAAAAGCTCTTTGATGGGGATCCATCATCACTGTGGGTAAAGCAGATTCATGTGTTCTCTTTTACACACCATCCAAGCATTTGGTCTCTTTAATCCTTCCTCTTTTTCAAGATGTATTTGTTTAGAAGAGGGAGGGACATTGAGGCCAGTGGGGCTTTCATGCCTCCGGAGAGTCCCTCTCAAGTCCTGATTTTGCTTCTCGCCAAGATCAGTCTCAGACAACACCCTCCCCCCGCCCCCCGCCCCCCTCCCCCACCCCCCACCCCCCACCCACTAAGTCTTAAAACTTCCTTTCTGCCCCCACCTGTTGCTGCTTTCTCTCTAGACCTAATGTTATGCCTACTGCTATATCCACCCAGCTGTCCCCACTCAGCTGCTGTGTTTCATCAAACAGTAGTTTCTCTTTTTGAAATTTACAGCATGTGACAGTAAGATGAGAACTTCTGACCATTCGGGGAAAACATTTCTTGGGGGTGGTGGGAGTTCAAGGGCAGATTGCCAGGGAACTCAAAACCCCACTCTGATAGGTATAAATTTTGTTCCCACCGCCAGGCTGGCACCAGATAAAGCTACCTGATACAGTTTGAAAAATCTCAGCATCTTCAAGCGGCTGCTGGGACATTCCTTCAGAGGTTGTTTTTTCTGAGTGCCTTTGTGTACATATCACCAGGCCAGCCTTTTTCTCCTCCCCACCCTTTCTCCAATCTTCTCTTTCCCAATTTTCATATATTTACTCACTTCATGGGACGTGATCTTCCATCCTCCCCCCAACCCTGTGATGATGTCTGGAAAGGAAGCACCCCAGAGACAGCTGTTCCGAGTTGAGAACTCAGCCTTGGTCGAGGCAAACTTGATTTCCCTGACAGATGAGCCACCAAGACTTTTCACTTTTGTGGTCACCTGCCTCCTCAGACCCACAGCTGTGGAGGAGACCGTCTGGCATTGTCTGGCTTCCGTTTGAGAGAGAAAGAGGGAGAAAGAAAGAGAAAGCTGAAGGGGGAGGGAAATAAGGCAGCAGGGGGAATAATGGAGAAAGGAGGAAAAGGGAAAGGCAAGTCCGAGAGGGAAGTGATAGGCTGGTTGGGCTCAGGGTCTGACAGGTCCATAGTATTAGCATTTCATCCCCTTGGAATGGAAACTTCTGGAAACCCTAAAGGGGCATCTCATTTCCGAGCGCGAAGGTATGTATACAAAGAACCCATCTTCCGTTGGAGGGTCTCTTCAGAAGGGAGAGAGATTCACCATTATGTCTTTTGGCTCTATTGAAAACAGATGCAGAAAAACACAAGATTGCAAAAAGCCAGTAGCAGCTGTTCTCAAGGGAGAGCGACGGCTTAAAATTCCCGTACAAATGTAAAATCAGAGTTTAATAACGATGTCATCTTTATTGGCGTGTGATTTTACTGAAGTCGTTTTAGGAATGTGATAAAGTCGCCATTCCAGAAGCTTTCAAAATGGGGGGGGGGGGGGGAATAAGATCATTTTAAACTTGATTGGTGATATAAGTATTTTTTAAGGGATACCTTTATGGAGCTAAGAAAATATAGATTTATAATGTATCACTTAGGGATCTATTTGGGGATTTTTTAAGCGCATAAAGACACTTGTTTATTTTTACAAGTTGCTGATGAAACTGGGGTAAGCCAAGAACAAACACATGACCGCAAAGTCAGATACTTTCCCAGGTACTTCAAATTCACGTGGATTTCAAACTTATTGGCTGGAAAACGCCCAGTGATGGGACCCCCCCCCCCCCTTCTAGGGCCTTTCTTGCTCCAAACAGCTCTCAGTACACTTGGCTTTAAAAAGAAAAAAAAGGAACAGCTATTTAATAAAATTTGAATTTAAAAATGTGATGGGGAAAGATGTTTTGGATTCTAGTTTTTAATAAAGAGCCAGGAGTGAGGGGAGAAAAACCCTTTTGTGAAGGTGGCTGTTTGAGGAGATGGAACAGTATTGGTACATCTGTAGTTGCATGGCCGACTGTCTACTGCTTTTAAGGAGATTGCAACCCGTGACGTTATGCATAGGAATAATTAAAAAATGGAAATTTGTCACAAAATATACAGGGCTGTCTGCAGGAGAAGGAAATTAACTGTTGGGTTATAAACGTGCATCACTATCTATCAGACTCCAGTCTCTAAGTTATGGTATAAACTTTGTGCAAAAATGTTGAAAGATCTATAGTCAGGGGGCTCTATCCTGGTTCATTGATGAAGATGGGTGATAGGAATCGATACCTTCCATTCGAGCAGTGTGACTCCATTTACAAACACATTTATTAGCATTCTGTTTCTATGGAGAGGTTTTTGGTTTTTTTTTTTTTTTTAAATGCCAGTGATAATTCAGTGCTCAAACAATGACCACTGGAGAAACCTCAGTTTGAGATGAGGCATGGGGAGGGGGCGGTGTGCTGAAACGGCACAGTGCACCCAATTGCCTTGGAAGGCCTCATATAAAATGAGGTCATTCAGAAACTTTCCCTTGAAGTGCTTCCAATCCTTGAATTGCCTTTTGTTTGGGAAATGAATAGCAAGTTGATTAAAAAGAAAAAAAAATAGACAATTAGGGATGGTAGGGGGATGGGCTTCGGGAAGAGCTTAAGGTTTTTCTACAGTGAAGCTAAAATGGTGAGGAAACTGCATTGTTCCCAACAGCCCCGTCCCTAGGGATGTCAGCACACGGAGGTGTCACCTACCAAGTCAGGTCTAGGAGGGGGGCCCGCTCATGGCCTCACCCCCTTTCACTGCTGTTGATAAGATCCTTGGCTATAAAATAGCTTCACTGAACCCCACGTGTTTAGCAGCAGCCCAGACGAGCTGTCTGCAAAATAATTCCAACTGCCAAAACATGATACCTGATGGCTCGTTACGGCGTGAAAATTAAAAAAGGGGGCCCCGTCGAGTTGTTTGAGATTTTTTTTTCCTTCTGGCAAAGCAGTCAGATGAGAGATTGAAGCTTTTCATCAGGTGGTATTTGGTTGGGTGTTTTTGTTTTTAAGCGCAAGAGCTTTTAAAATTTGTATTTTTAAAAACAGCTCTTGTGTAGGTGCTGTGATCGTGGAAACAAAACCCTATAGGGTGTGTGTGTGTGTGTTTGTATATTTTGTTTCTCTCTGGCACCTAAATTAAGTGCCTATGCAATCACTCTATTATTTATGTATTTGGCAGCCAAACTATTTCAGCTCAGCTACATCCAGAAGCTTTCCTTGGTTCCCCTCGTCACTGTATTTCATGTTAGAGTTTTCTTTTATATCTGACCCTGGTTTTGCTTCTAACTTTAAATGGCAAAAGCAAATGTGCTTTGAAAACTCTGGGACTCACTGTAGTTGTTAAATAAGGCAGTAACCTATGCACTAGTAATTCTTTCTCTATGACCTACTTACATACTTCTTCACCCTCCTTATAGTATGATTAAAAGCTGCTTTGAATCCACTATTGCCTCAAGGGATTTGAGCCTAGAATTTAACAAACTGCTGAGAAGGCTTAAGTCAGTAAGAGGCCTTCCCTACAGTGTCTCCCAAATAATTCACATGCAATTAAAGAGAGAATAAATATTTCAGAAGTCTATGTGTTAATGATGCTTTTTCTACCTTATAGAATGTAGATGTACATGGAGCTTCATTCCATAGCGAATTTGAAAATATTTTCCTTTTTGATTAACGCAGTTGTGTTTTGCTTCTGTTCTGGATGTCGGTTCTGTTAGTTCGTTCTTCAAATAGTTTTATTATAGAGTCAGCTGCTTATATACATTTGGGAGTTATGTAAATAATGTCTAGAAAATCAGGAACTGTCAAGGTTTGTCTCATTTATCTGGCTAATTACTTTATTAAGGTTATTGAAAGACCAACAAAATTCTTATAATTCAAAGGCAGCCTGCAGAAGCTAGGGTCGGGAAAAAATGTAGCTTAGTATTATTAGGAAGAGTTGGGGCATTTGGGGTATAAGAATTGATTTTACCCCATCTGTTTTTCAGTTCTTTATGAACCTAGCCCTGATTCCTCAGAAAAGCAATATTTTCAACTGAAGGTTAGTCCTAGCCCTATGTCTTGGAATTAGAACCATCTTGGTCAAAAGCCAGATATGTTGTTCAGCTGAAGAAGGAAATCAAGTCAATTAAGTATGGACTTAATTGAATACACCAGGCCTGTTATTCCAAATTGCTCAATGCAGCAAGTCTGGATCTACAGTTGATATGTGGATTTAATATTGGTATATAAGTATCCATTTTTCTTCATAATCTCTAAAGATGATCACTTCTCATTATATAACACAAGAAACTGGTGAGAAAAGATGAAAACAATATTTTCTCCATGTTGTCTGATACGTTTAACACCACGTGATACAATTAACTCCACGTGACTTAGTTGTTTAACCCTCTGACTACTGTGAATACACCCCCAAGTGTGATGTCATTTCAAAATAAAATTTAAAGTGATGGTTAATAAAAGAGGCAAACTATAAGACTTCTGGTTTGCAATTTATGAGGTTGCTTTAGAATGTGAAATAGGCCACAAAGAAGTTTTACAGACTGGTGACATTGTGAAAATTTCAGTTTCATCTAAATAACTGAGCAACAAAACAACGATGAGAGCGCCAGATTAGAACATCACCATATAAAAATACTTTTAAGAATTTTCACAAGTCACTTGGGAAAATTAAACTCCCTTCTTTGTGAGAATTCTGCCCTATTTCTCAATTCCTATTAGTAAATTGGTCACAGATCTTAAATGAGTATTTAAGCTTCATGGCCATTACAGACCTAACACTCTTTTCATGAAGCCACACTGTTGGTTTTTAATCATTGTATTTAAATACTTCGAGATGACCAACTTGTGATGTATCGTTTTAAAAGAAAACGTGATTTATCACTATTTTAGTCCCGTGTACTTCTTAATGTTTTCAAGATGATACAAAAGGAAATATAATCGTGCAGAGACTGATGAATCTTTCTCCTTGTAAAGCACGGAAAAGTCCGCAAATGTCACTTGGGCCGTTTATCTAATATTTACTTTGGCTCAACCACGAATGCTATTTCAGTTGAGTTCATACACTGGCGAGCACAGCCCACCGAGGAGCATTTAAACGACGCCCCGTGATGATTCGTCTCTCGTGGCTTCAGTTGGGGAGTTTGGGTGCGCTCGTGGAGTGCACCGGCCTTGGGCAATACGGTGGTACTAAACCCACGACAAGCGGTGGGTGAGTCGGGCCTCGTGCCAGGCTCCTGGAAATAGGGGACCAGACAGAGTCAGCGCTGGGGACGAGTGTGCGTGTCTGGCTGCCGGGGAACCTAGGCCGGGTGGGGGTGGGGGGCGATTTGTCCAGGGGGCGGTCCCTCCGCCTCCTCCTCCCCCCGAGGGGCCGGGCGTGCGGGCCCGCAGGGGTTAAGCGACGGCGCGGCGGGCACAGAGCTCCGCCCCCGGTCGCCGCACCTGGCGCTGGGCAGCCCGCGGCCCGGGCGCTGGCTGTCGGCGGGGATTGGCGGAGAGCCGCGGAGAGAGAATGTGACAAGTGCCGGCTCGGGCGGCCGCCGCGGGGAGGCCGCGCGCACCTGTCCCTGCCCGTCTGCGCCGCCCGCCACCACTCGGCCGCGCGCACCGCCGCCCCCCGCACCCGAGCGCAGAGCGCGCGCCGCGAACATGACTTCTGCCTTCAAGCTGGATTTCCTCCCGGACATGATGGTTGAGGGCCGCCTGCTAGTTCCCGACCGAATGTGAGTTTGGCCGCCTGGCCGCCCCCGGGTCACCGGCCCGGAGCCCCGCGGAGGGAGAGGGCGGGCTGTGGCGCTTCTGAGCCCCGGGGACGCGGGGGGTGGCTCCGGTTCGGCCGCGCCCTGTGGTTCGGAGCTGGCGCTGGACGCGGGGTGGTGGGAGCGTGTCTGGAGGAGCGGCGGGGACCAGCGAGCGGGGCGCGGGGCCCGGGGTGGGGCGGAGAGCGTGGACCGGTGAGCCGGACGCGGGTTCCCGGGGTCTGGGCTTGGGGTCCGGCCCGCGAGGACAGGAGAGCGTGGCGCGGCGTCCCAGGGTGGGGTGCGCGCGTGCACGCTCGTGTCATTTGAAATTCGGGGCTGCTGGAGCTCTCGTGGCCCATTTAAATATCCCTTCTTACCAAATTGCTCGTTTCTCTGACTTACCCTTTGCAAAAATTGCTTTCTTAGGATAGGAGAGTGGAAGGAGGGGAGAAAATTATAAAGCATGAAAATAGCCAGGTGTACTGTGTTGCAGAAATTAGAGGTAATTTTTAGGTAATCACGGTGATTTGTCTGATATGCAGTCTATAATTTAATAATTAATGTGATTCTGGTTGTTTTACACGTCGGCAAACTAGAGTAGAGAGTTTATTGGGAGAAGTCAAGAGCTGGGATTCCTGAGGAAGGGAAAATACGCCTAATTTTTCTTGGGCTCGTTAGTCTTGATAGGAAAGTTTCTCTGATAGCTGGGTCACTCTGAAGGCAATGGGATCTGCTTGTATTTCAGGAGTGTTTGAAAAGACGACCTAGAAGGTTGTCAGGAGTGGGTCTGAAAGGTCTGTGTCAATTTCAGACTTGGAATATATACAGTTGTTTCTTGTCAGGCAAGAAATGTGATAGTGAATCTAGGCTACAGTTAATCGAGTGAAAAAGGGACTGCTATCCTTGGTAAGAGTAGGTATAAAATGTTTCCTATTGTACACACCCTGAGAGAAACATTCATATTCTTTCTGGCACTTCGCTCTATCCTGTGCAGTTTTCAGGCCATTCTGAGCTTTATGATCCATTTCCCTGGCAACTATCTTTCCCCTACGGTGCTAGATTCTTTTTCTAGGATGTTAAATGTTACGAGCTGAGAGATTCTTGAGAAACTCCACAGTGGCCAATTATTTGAGCTCCTAGGATTTGGGAGAG
Organism: Phocoena phocoena; assembly: GCF_963924675.1. Taxonomy (NCBI): domain Eukaryota; kingdom Metazoa; phylum Chordata; class Mammalia; order Artiodactyla; family Phocoenidae; genus Phocoena; species Phocoena phocoena. The sequence goes on from NC_089220.1 coordinate 156,924,759, forward strand.
AAAAAAAAAAAAGCTGGGGAGAGGGATGAAAGTCTGTTAAATGTGAGTTGTCCTTCTAGTCGATATTAAGAATGTTAACTTGCTTTTACATATGATCAGGTTCATTGTCCCAACTAAGATAATCAGATAATGTAAATTAAAATATTGAATTTCCCTTTGGCAGTTTTCTCTGTGAAAGTAATCCTGATTAGTACTGTTCCCATGATATTTGTTTTGAGAGATCTCTGTCCTCTCCCACCTCTTAAAAGGGCTATCTGTATAGGCGTTTATTACATGTTTGCACATTAGCTAGTTTGAAAGTTCTGTGTTTTCTCCTCTGTAAGAGAGTTGGGGCCGAACCAAAGAATTGGCTTGATCGTTGTTTTAAATCGATCGTGACCTGCTAAGAATACTCTCCGAATGTAAAGTGTTAATGGCCTCTGAAAGATGCTATCTCTTGTCAGTTAAATTATTAATTATGGAAGTTTAATTTGTCCTTTTCATTTGGTGGATGAATGTGGCTCATTCAAACTGTTTGCTCTGAATAGAGCCTTTTTGTCTTAGTGATAGAGTCGGCTAGACAAATCCTAACATAACTTCTACCCACTTCTCTTCCATGTGTTAGTTATTTTGGAATCAAACTCAAATTGTTTTCAGTGTTTGTCAACTCTTGCTTAATTGAACCTAGAAAAAAAGAAAAACAGGATTTGTAAATGATAACTTTATTATTTGTTTCCAAGATAATGATTTTATGTTTCCTTAGCCCTGAGAATACTGTAGCATGTTTTCCAAAAGAGTTTGTAATTAACTCACGTTAGAGACTGTCTTTGGGGAATAGGGGTGCGTGAGAAGGAATGTGATAAGTTGAAAATGCTTGAAACCCACTCGAAGTATATCTTATCACCAAGATAGCTTTGTGGGTTTACTGTTTTCTGGACCTGTGGTTGTTTATGGTATATTGCCATTCGGACTAAATTGCCGTCAGCTAGATTGTTGGCCTGTTCCTAAAAGGAACTTATATAAAGCACAGGGCTTTTCTGGTGTTGATTTTCTAAAGCAGTAGAACATATTTTCAATGACGTTTTCCCACAAGAATATATTAGATAAGTTTGCAAGATGTAATATGTTTGAGTCCTCAAGGCAGATGAACAAATAGCTTTTGAGGTAAACGATTACGCTTCATGGCCCCATGAGCCATCAAGTGTTTAAAGAGCCCAGATCGTTTAAGGCTCTGTAGTGGGTATAGAATTGTTATGACATAGGCTTCAGAGTCTTGGGGTTTTAAATGTTCAACATCGAAACTGTACATGGAAATGGACCTTTTAAATCTTAACTACCAAAGTTTTGTTGTCTTTGTGTTTAGAATGTCATTTGCAAAAAAGCGTAATGAAATAGAATGTCATTTGCAAAAAAGCATAATGAAAATAAAAACAACTGATATTTTAAAAATTCTGTTCTAAACTGGGGCACTTGGTTTTGTATTGGAGTCGGGGATGAGTGTCTTTCTTTGTTTCACCTTTTGAATGATCGTATGTATGCATTGGGCTTCCTTTTTTTTTTTTAATGTTGGTTGTTGAATTTTTACACAAATTTTAAACAAAATCTAAGACATGTTATCTTGGAATTGAGAAATTACAGGTGGAAAAATCTATGAATGCACCTTTAAACATGTTAGTTCAGATTTGTGATGTTAGAATAAGATGCTGAGGAGAAGCTACCAGTAAATTAATAGGAAATCTTATTTTTTTTCACATTCGGTGAGTAACCTTACCGACAAGGAGAAAAAGTTATCCTGAGTCAACTTGGTGCATTAACCTTTTTGTTGAGTCCTCCCAAGTTGGGATAACCGGAAAGATGTCTATCAGGGTCTAATTAAACTGAACGGCAGTTCGAGGGACGTAATTGTTAACGTTGAAAGAGACTTTGGAGACCATCTCACCAGACCTCCTTGTTTTATAGATGAAGAAGCTAGTACAGGGGCAATGGGACCAGTCCAAGAAGGCAGTGTAATTACTGTTTCCCTCTCCCCACTAAAATGAGAAGAACATGAGTCATTCATTGAATACCTGCTCTGTACCAGGACACTTTACATACGCTGTCATAGTAGATATGCAAGGTGGGTATTGCACCCATTTTACAGGTGATACTTAAAGAGATTAGGCAATAAGTGGCAAAGCTGTGGTTTGCTTGCGTGTGTGTGTGCACACGTGTATTATATAAGTGCGCGTTTATGTGTTGACGAGAGAAGAGAGGACTGTGAGTTTTTGTTGGGAAACCATAATTGTCACTTGAGAATGATGGAGCATTATAGGAAATACATATCACTGATTCAGGATTGACTTTCTAATTTGATTCAAATTAGTGAATCGATCACTCTTGTTTGATTCAAATTCACACTGTTACTCCATATGCTAATGAGCTAAAGAGAATATACTTTAATTAAAAACTTTTTGTTTACTGAGTACCAGCAAGATGAAGGTCAAAGACATTGAGTTCCCTTTTTTTTTCCATATGACATTTAAAGTATATTTAGGAAATGCCATTACCAATAATAAAATAGAGCACTGAGATTCGTCACCCGGTTCCTTGATAGACATGAGAGGAAATTAAAATGCAAAGACTCTAAAAAGAGCTGTGTGTATGGTTCTTTAAGGAAATTTTTAAAGAAGTATTTTCAGGTGGGATTTCTCAGTGCCTATTTCAGTATCAGCTGCTTCCTGAAACCGAAAACTCCTCCCACAGTGGCATTTTAGAACACTGATGTTATCTTTGATCTGGGTTAGAGATATTATTGTAATTGTTGAGTATTGCTATTTAATTGTAATTTGCTGGATTGAGATGACTCTGACATCTTTTGATGAGATGCTGGTGAGCTGGGAGGAATAAGAACCTTGCAAGACAAGATGAAAAGAAGATAAGATTTTCAGGTATGAACCTAGTGGTTCACGGGATCATTAAGAATGTTTTCCATCTCCGAGTGGTTACGTACTCCCCCCACCCCTGCTCTCACCACTATAATAATAGTATATTTGGCCTCTGATAAAAGGCTGCAGTTTCCTTCCTTTTTTTACATATATCCCCAGACTTTTCATTTTCATTTCTCCTTACTCTTACCTTGTGGTTTTCTTACAGGTTCAACACTCATTCCCTTCTCATGAAAAGACGGGTAATAATCTGATAAACGTGATCATGGTTGAGGCTTATATGTAGACATGGATGATGGGGCGGGGGGGGGGGGTCTGATGTCACTGTAGCAACCAACCCCACAGCTGTTTATACTACCAGTATCTCTTATTTGCATTTCGGTGGAAAACCTGGGTATTTTCAACACATTACAAGGAGCCCAATGATAAATCAGTAAGTCATTGATGTCTTTCACTTCCTATGCTGAACCTCACCCAAACTTAAAAAGTCTTTATTTCCAATTTAGAGTGTTAGTACTGGAGGGTTTTATTTATTCAGGGGAAGCTTGGATTTTTGCTTTGTGTTGGTGGATTAGGCCATCACGAAGAGTTAGCTATTTCTCAATGTCATATTTGTTCTACAGAACTGCAGAAGGGGGAGGCTTTGGAAAGTACGAATGATTTCCTGTTCTTTAGCACCTCCCCGTTCTCGTGCCCTTGTGTGTGTTTCCACTATCGAGCTGGTGGGGAATATAAGGAAGCCAGCGACGGTGCTGTGCTACTTGTGTAGCAGTGCAGAAAATGCATTTTTATTTTTCCTTAAGAAAAAGCTCTTGCTGAACTTCAAGGGAAACGGAGCTGCACATTCCTGGAAAAACCTTGGTGGGAAACAAAAACTATTTAGCACGGTAAATGTGATGCTCGCAGGTAATTGTAAAATAATTATCCCCCTTTAGCATCATCACCGTTTAATTGTGCCATCCAGTATTCTCATGCTCTGAATCTAGATGTGAAGGGATGGACCCTCCCCCCCATCTCCTCCTGGGACTGTCTTTTTCATTTACTGTGAGCTTTAGGCTCTTCCGGAAGGACTTGAAAAAGAAAGGGGGAAACATACAGGGGGTTTTCAGCAGTTTCACTCTGCCCATTTGTTCTAAATCACGACAGGAAGTGATTACGCCAACTGGTTTTATAGAAATACAATTCCACTTATGTGGTTGAAATGCCTTGTGAGCATATTTGAGATTTACGCTTTCACAGTGCTACCCCCGGAGTTTTATGAACAGTCGGTTTTATGAACTGCGGATTGTATGTTGTGTTCAGATACTGAGAGTGATGCTTTAAAATCAGCCGATGATTTAAAATGGAATGCTAATAAATATGTAATCATATGGCTCTCAAAATGACAGATGAGTACAAATTCGGTTTTTGGTTAAATTTTAATTACTCCGTTTGAATGAATGCCTCAGAGCCAACTTGCTGGCGAATTACTAGACCCCTTTTTTTTTTCCAGTTTTTCCTCCTAAATATGTATGTAAATTAAGTTTAGACTGCATTTAGACTAAAATACCATTTTGGTTGATTATTCTCAACTTTTCTGCCAGACTTGTGTGGCCATTTACTTAAGGTCAGATTTTAAATAAAGAAACCTGTTTGAAAGAGACCTCAGTTTAAATGATCTGTGCTCCCTTTCCAGCAGCAGAAGGGTAAGAGACAGATAGATACAGGATTCTTTTAATAGGGATAGTGCTTCAAAAATGGGGTACGTGAAGTGTTCGGATTTTAAGCCTTAATAATGAAAAGTCAGAGGTTTGCTTTCTCGGGGAGGTTGTTGATGGCTCTGTCATGACCATGGAAATCAAGTTCCCCCAACCCAGCAGCTGCTGTGTCTGACGTTTATCGGCTCAAACAGGACTGAAGATTTCCGAGGTTCACAGATGATGGTACTGACTCACTCCTCAGAGAGAAGGCAATTAATTGCAGCTGATTTCTTTGACATTTGACATCATTTTTGCACAGCTTAAAAAATTTTTTTTCTTGAGTGTCATGGGAGTGAATAGTTCTTCAGCTTCCATACTAGGATCGAAAATTCTCTGTTTTTATGCTGAAAGGCTTAATTTTCATGTCTTTTCAGAAGGGAGTTCATAGCTGGACTTGGGCTCATTAAATTTTTTTTTAATTTAAATTTGTTTATTTTTGGCTGCATTGGGTCTTCATCGCTGCGTGCGGGCTTTCTCTAGTTGCGGCGAGGGAGGGCTACTCTTCGTTGTGGTACGTGGGCTTCTCATTGCAGTGGCTTCTCTTGTTGCAGAGCATGGGCTCTAGGCACGCGGGCTTCAGTAGTTGTGGCACATGGGCTCAGTAGTTGTGGCACACGGGCTTAGTTGCTCCATGCATGGGGGATCTTCCTGGACCAGGTTTCGAACCCGTGACCCCTGCATTGGCAGACGGATTCTTAACCACTGGGCCACCAGGGAAGTCCCGGCCTCATTAAATTTTAAGGTGGTATTTTAGATCCTTTTCCTTGAATGATGTCTTCCTATCTCCTGGTCTCCCCCAATAACAGGAAAGTTGTACCACATTTATGTGACACAAAATCAGTTGGTCCTTTAGGCTAAAAGAGGAGAATAATTTGTTATTCACCTGGCTGTAAATGTGTATATAAAATGTGTGCACACACATGTATATATACATATGTATGTAAATATAGGTGAAACATATATGGAAAACTAGCTTGGGCATAATTCCTCACTTTCTTAAAATATCTTCCATTTAATGGCCTTTGGCTCTAAAAGTTAGGAAATACGTGTACAGCGTAACATGTGTTTAATGGATTCTTACGTTCATAACTGAAATGCTTAAGATTCAAGAAGGTTTAACATCTTGACCAAAGATGTGCTTCATATTAGTGACGCTGCTAGAAGTAGTTCTTAGGACTTTGTTTTGACTCTTTGGCCCAGAACCTCAGAGTAGCTTTTGTTAAAATACAGAAAAGAGGGTCACTGTGATGGTCCTGTCATACCTTCTGGGTGAAAAGCTGAGACTCTTCCCACCCAGTTGAGTGGCTTTTCTCTCCTTGCCACAAAGTCCCCAGACTTGGGGACGTTTCTCAGTTGCAGTTGAGTTGTTGCTACTGTCAAGACCTTATAGGCTTCAAGTAGGAAGAAAGAAAGACTTCACAGAAGCCTGACAGTAGACCCTCCACTGATATTTTTCCGTGTAGACACGCTGGTGCCCACCAGACCAAATTCCTCACCGTGTGCTTCTTGCCTGCTGCCGCCATCTTGTATGGTCCATGCCATTATCCCATAGCTTCCTATCGCTGTTGAAAGGAGAACTCAAAATTTTGATTGTGTCTAGTGGGACTCCAACACATCAACTGAACATCTTAAAAAGGCTAGAGCTATGGGAGATCTATGCAGCTGTAAGGAGGTAAATTGGTGTAAACCTTCTTCAGCATGCATGCACACCTCTCACCCAGTTGTTTTCTCTATGAATCTCCAGAGTAGACCTTGGGTGTCACACAGGTGAAGCAAATGCAGGCTGAAATCTGACATTTCATTTTCTCCTTGGAAAAAAAATCTTTGGGGAATAACAGAAGTGAAAGATAATAGGAGAAAGCGTAAGGAAGGAAAGCTGTCGGTAGCGGACTAACGGTATTCATTTTGTTATGCTTTGACTCAGCGCTCCTGATTCTTTGTACCCTAACTCAGGCTTCTTTAGGTCATCAACAGAACAGTTCTTCCTGAAGTTTTCTTTCTGCCTTTCCTAGGTTTTCCTGATGTATATCTTTTCTCTTCTTTTATTTGAATCTTCTCTAAGATTCAGTGGGCTTCTCTAAGCCCCATTAATTATCCCTCTTCTGAGCAGTTTCCTAAATTTCAAGAGAAGGGGCCACATCCGTCTACAGCACAGTTCTCAGAACCACAGCCTTGAGAGGGAAGACAGCGTCCAAACACCTTGGTCATCACTTGCAGTAAATTCCCCTGGCACAGCTGTGTGTTTCTGTGCATAAAACTACATTTTGACTTCCTAGGCTATAGAAGGGGTGTTGAGTTTTCTCGTTGGGTAGAAGGGCAGCATATTTCGAATGATTAACTTTATGGATGTCATTGTCTTGGCCCGCTATATTTGGCTGTGCTGCAGCTGTGTTTGCCTTCTCAAAATTGTCACCAGGAGGCCTCCAACTGCAATTATTCCCTTCAGTTCGTGCTTGTAGCATCCTTCCTTGTGACTCCCGTGGTCCACCCCGCCATCTTGCCTGGGCATCAGGATTCAAAGGCAACACGCAAGCCCTGATGGCTGGTTTAACACGACTGGCAGCTCCATCTCGAGACAATAATGTTAAGTCACCTACATTTTACATTCTAATGCGACCTCTCAGGGTACTTCTTTCTTTTCACAAAAAGCCCATATTTTCCTCTTTTTTCCTACTTCTCTCTTCCTCTTCGACGGCAAAAAGTTGCTGCCAGCATCTACTGACGGGCAATAATATTTCTTCCGTTTCTGTATTACTAGAGCACTTCCGAGCAGGTTTTTACTTACTTCCGGTGTTTCCATGTCCCTCACAGAACACCGTGTTGAAGAGGAGACTTAAAGGCAGAGCTTTTTTTTTTTTTTCCTGTTAGTTGAGCCCCTGCCACAGAATCTTCTTTGCTTTCAGGAAGATTTTAGGAAAGATTGTTCTTTGTATAGAAACCATTTTAATTCTGTTGGCTATGTGTGAGTTTTAACCTTGAGTTAGAACTTCCTCATGGGTCGTTTCTGCTTGTCGGGGACGCTTGCCCTGCGTCGAGATCTGCTGTGTGTAGCAGAATGGCATCACCAGCGACATGGCTTTATGGTCTCTCCAGCAATGCGTTAGAAGGTCATCCTTGAAGGCTAAGGGTCCTTTACTAAACAGGAGTCTTCTGCCTTCTCCTGGCTTGTCTTCTGACTTGTTCCATGCCCCTTTCAAGTCTCAGGTGACTTGTCAAGATTCCTCATCTAGAAAATAAGGATAATAAGATATGCTTCTTACCTGTGCCCCCAGAATTATTGTGAAGCTAATGTCGGGAGAGGAGTTTATAACCTGAGTATTTTACAGCTTTGTGGTACTTAAGATCGACTGCAAGTCCACCTGCCTTTCCTGGGAGAATGAAACTCAGGGAAACTTCATTACAGCTGACCAGTTAATGTTTTCTTCCTCAGAACATTCATGCTTTAAAGTCTCAGCCAAAGACCCAGAAAGCAGTATGGCTTCCTATAGACGTGCAGAAAATGCTCCGTCCCCAGGACCACATTAAGAAGACTGATTTTTTTTTTTCTCTCTCCTCTTTCTGCTTGATGATTGAGAAATAAAATACAGTTTGTGTTCCAACTGTGAACTCGTGGTCAGACCTTGCATTCTGGGATGGGGTGAAGCAAAAAGCAGTATCTCCATCCTGGTATCTCCGTAAATGCATTTGGAAAAGCTCTACATCAGCTGAAATAGCTCTTGATTTTCTTATGGGAGGAGACTCAGCTGTGCCGTAGGAAGGCTGCTTCTCACGAGATGGGACTCCTAACCCCCGCAGAAACCCGACTCTTAAAACAATTTCAATGATGTGAACATGGTGGCGAGTGTTGTAGACCCTGCCACCTGCTGGCCTCATTAGGTGCTCAGGCCACAGCATGCCAGGAGAGGCTCTGAAGGAGGAAAGGACTTGGAAAAGGAATCAGTGATTTTAGGAGTTGGCACCATGGGTGGAGGTGTGCATCCCGCCACAGGACTCATCATAGTTATTGTTTTTCTGCTGTACTGTACAGGCCCTTCTTCTCCTGACATAGCCGGTAAGGTCCTTGAAGTCCTGAGAAGCCAGAGCTGCTACAGCTAGTGTGAAGGTTTGCTCCTAACGTTTTAAGTCACTTGATTGATTAAGATCAGACATGATCGGATTCAGTTGGGAAGCTCAGAGCCTCCTCTGAGTCCATTTAGCTGAGGAATGTCCTCCATGGTGGGCCAGAGGCCACGCAGCACCCACGCTGGCCAAGAGAGTGATGTCGCCTGTGAGACACCGCCCCCGCCCCACCCCACCCCCCAGGCCATGAACATGACCTGCCGAACCAAGAATCCCCTGCCCCCGTAGCAAACCACTTTGCGCCAGGCTGAACTAGGGCACTATCCCAGATGATGGCTGTTTCTGACATTGTTGGGAGAGGAACATGAGGTCTGTGGATGAAATCTGGCAGAATCTTTCGAGAAGGGTCTGCCTTGCAGATACTGCAGATGTTTCTCTACAAATTGATGAGTTCTTTGTAATTGGCACATTTTTCTTAGCGTCAAGGACGTCTAAGTGACTTTATAGGCAGCCTTTCAATTGGGCCAAGATTTTGTGTCCAGCTGTCATAAAAAGTGACCAAAATTAGACTCTTGTCAGCCTCAGAAGCCACGGGATGGCCTTGATCTCGCCTCTGACCGTGTCTTGTTTTTTTCAGGTCTACTCAGAACGTGATACTTCGGACCCAAATTGATTTGAGTTGTCTGTTCAATAAAATAATGATGTCTACCTAGAAGCCAAAATATGTTTTCCGGTGTCAACAAAACTGTAATTCTTTGACACTGAAATACTTCTTTTTAGTATGTTTCTCCTAATTCTGATTGCTAACACTTTAAAGGATGTTGCCTTCCTGTGGGTACGCTTTCTGAAATGTTTTATGACATCTGCTGTTCTTGATCTAGGATCTACTGTGGGTTAGCCATTAAGCTAAGAGATTTGTATAAATTATCAGTAATCTTCAGAAAACTTTTGTAAGATAAGTTGTATTGTTCCAATTTTTGCAAATGAGAAAAGGGAGGTTCTAGAAGGTAAAGGCACGTATCTGTATCCATTTCCAAAGCCTGAGCTCTTTCAACCGTGCCACCTTCCATTCTGGCCCAGAAGGTTGCTTTGTCTTTCGAGGGATCCTTAAGAACCTTGTATGACCATAAACAGGTTGAACTTCTAGATGTGTTGGCGAATTTGCAGCTGAGTTTGTGGATCCTGAGTATGAAATAGTTTCTTAGCTATGACCTAATAATAATGACCTGCTTTTTGTATGCTCTTTCACATAAATTTCTTGGTTTTGATTCATAGCCAGACCAGTTTCTGAGTTTAGAAGGCAAGAGTGTTGTAAAAGTTGTCAGAAGAAAGGGGCACGGAAGCAAAGCCAAGCTATCTTGATGCTAGAGGCAGGGTCTTACAGCTGAGATAAGGAAGCAATTAACATTGAATGTTAAGGTGGCTCCTTATTCTTCATTTAAAAAGATCACTGCCTGAAAGAGAAAAACAAATATCTATGCTAACACATATATATGGAATCTAAAAAAAAAAGGTTCTGAAGAACCCAAGGGCAGGACAGGAGTAAAGACACAGATTGTAGAGAACGGACTTGAGGGCATGGGGAGGGAGAAGGGTAAGCTGGGACGAAGTGAGAGTGGCAATGACATATATACACTATCTAATGTAATATAGATAGTTAGTGGGAAGCAGCCACATAGCACAGGGAGATCAGCTTGGTGCCTTGTGACCACCTAGAGGGGTGGGTTAGAGACCGTGGGAGGGAGATGCAAGAGGGAGATGTGGGGACATATGTATACGTATAGCTGATTCACTTCGATATACAGCAGTAACTAACACACCAGTGTAGAGCAGTTATACTCCAATAAAGATGTTAAAAATAAATAAATAAACGTTAAAAAGAGAGAATGAACTGCCTCTTCCAGGAAGAAGTTTCTTTGGGGGATTTCATTAGACACCTGGCATCCCACCCTGCATTTACTTCCAACTTCCTGATTTTTGCATTGATTTAGAGGAACACCTTTCTCAGGGTGCCTCCAGCCCATAGTGTGCCTTCTTGTAAATTAGAATAAAGCTCTTGGGTGGCATTCGGTCCCCATTGTCCCCCTCATGTGGTGACTTGCTGCTGCGTCCTTTCTACAGTTACTTGGGGTTTTACCTCCTCCTCCATAAATGAGCCAGAGGGGTCGGCAGTAGAATAAGTGTCTCTGAACATGATAACACATGGATTTTAGTTGATTGACAGTGGTGACCAACTCAGCCGTGGCCCCTGGTCCCTTTCACGTGTCTGTACACCTTTGACCTTTCCATAGCATTTTGCTCAAGTGCATAAACATTTGATGGGACTCTGGGTTTTCAGCAAATCAGTGATGTGTGTTTCCTGCGTAGCTATCCAGAGTAAAGGAACGGACAATAGAAAAGTTAGCGTAGAATTCATGCCTGGGTTGGTCTAACCCACACCACCATTTCATACCAGGTATTAGCCTGCCGAAATGCCTTTACTCTTAGCAGGCGCTGCGCGTTGTAACCTAAGAGGATGTGATTGGAGTGGAGTTTTCGTGCCCCATGTGCTTATTGTATTCTTGCTACTGATGCAAACATTATCTGTAATTACATTTTCAAGTGACTGAAAATTGCAGGCTTTGTTGAACAAAAATACAGCCAAAGAATGGAATGTATATCCACTCCTCCCTCATTATAAGGCTTTCAGAAATCAAACTATAAGGCCCAATGCCGTGGCTCTCAACAACCTGATACCAACTCCATTCTCTGATGTTTGAACACTTCGTCAAAATGCTGGGTTCCCAGTGAGGATCATAAAATTGGAGGAAAACATTGTCACTCTTTTAGTACTTTGTCGGCTCCATTGTCAATGCTGTCACAGTGACAGCACCTCTCGCAAATCCTCTTTCCAGGATGTAAAACCAGAAACCACGATTTGATTTAGATCCAGGCATGGTGGGCCAAGTTGAGGGAGTTGGTCGAGGTGAAGACGTTGTTGCCTTCCTGGGACAGATACTGTTATATCTGTACAACATTATATTGTCTTCAAGCAGCCTCACCTCCCGCCTAGGGTGCAATTAAAAGAAAAAAAAAGATTGTCCCCGTGGGGACCTACTGCAAGGTAAACTCTTACCTTGGTCTTAGAGCCTGGCCATGGGACGAAGAAAACATTCTGGCCAACCTTGCTCTTCTAGACACAGGATAAGACCCCATGTCTAATTTCAGTGAGAGCTTAAGCCACGTGGAATTTTAAAAAAGAGAATCTGACATGTCTGACCTTAGTATTTTGCTCATCGTTGATTAGCATCTGAAAATCCAGGGAACCCATGAAATAGAAAATGTTCCCTGGTTTTGGGGTGGAAAGCAAACGGGAGGAAGAAATTATGGTGATGTTGTTACTGTTACTTTGTTTATAAGGTATTAAACTTGTCATTTTCATGATGGTTCACAAAATCACAACTCACTCTCTAGGCCCTAGTAGAGTTCAAGCTCTTAGCAAAACTAAAGACAAAAATCACTGTGATGCTTTAATCCAGAAAAGGAACAGAGTCAGGCCGCTCAGAAAACCCACCAGCCTTTCCTGATTCTGTCGAGTGCTGCCCTTTCAGGTGGGACCCCCATGTCATCAAAGAAATGTTTATCAGGTCATAATTAAAGTGTGGACAGTTGAAATCCATTTAGTTCTGGTGTATACCTGGTGAATTGGATGCTCCCGTGTGTGTGTGTGTGTGTGTGTGTGTGTGTGTGTGTACATATACACACATATATACCTATGTTACCTTTTCTAACATAAATTATACATTTAAACGTGTACAGTTAGATTTTGGACAGACCACTTTATACTGTAATAATAAAGTTATACGTTCAGTATTTTTAACATTCATGGAGCTGAAATGAGATAATTTGGAGGTCCAAGTAAAGGGCTTTCTATGTAATACAACGTGTCAACAAGGGTTGTGTGCGTGTGTTTCATTTTTAAAAATGTAAAGGGATTGTTGTAGCTGTTGACGCTTCTTTTGCAGCGGAAACTGAGACCTAGTCAGTCTCCATAATATAATTGCCTGATCGTGAGGTACAAATGAGGGCAGCTTAATTTGTGTATTTCTTCAGTTCTCTCTGTGGATTGCAAACACCCCTTCATGTTCAGCGGCACACTTTTTTGGACAGGTTATGTGTTTATGTCTGTAAGTGCCTGGGCTTCCCATAGCTTGGGTTCTTAACCAATCAGCACAACTTACTTTAAGAAATGTAATTAGCCTAGAACCAAAGTGAATTAGCTTTGAAAGTTGTCTGATTCTCAGGGTTTCTTGTTTGCTGCTACAGTAGCAAATTGATTCCATTGTGGTGTAGTAGATAGAGCCGGAGCCAGGAAGTGTGTAGTCGTTTTACAGTTTGTCCTGCAGATTGAATAGTTAAAATTAAGTTGGACAGCTGAGGAGTTGAGGATTTATGAGTCACAGCTGACCTGTTATTTGGCAGAATTGATCAGTTCTGTGGAAACTACCTATACATTTTCTGTACTGAAATCTGTTTGTTTTTTTTTTTCTTTTTATAACTGAAATTCCTGCTAGTGAACAAGAGTCGCAAGCGTGTATTGTCAACCTCAACACAAACATTTGAAGTCTCATAATGTACTGAATGGTTACTGCCTGTTCTTGGTGTTACAAAAATCTTCTATAGAGTGTTAACAGTGGTTCATATTTTAAGTTAAACATTTGGTTACTCTGCGCTTTTGTCTATCACTTTGTTTCTTTTTCTGGGATATACTGGTTTAAGATGAAGAAGGCTTCGCACTATTTGCTTTGGGTTCTGTTAAATTAGTAAAGGATTTTCTTGTTGGGAAATAAAAATTTAACTGTTACACCTTTCTGAAGACCTTTGTATAGTTTGGAGATTAATCCTTTGCCCGTTGTTTCATTTGCAAATATTTTCTTCCATTCTGAGGGTTGTCTTTTCATCTTGCTTATGGTTTCCTTTGCTGTGCAAAAGCTTTTAAGTTTCATGGTGAGTGGGAAGCTGCTGCCTAGCACAAGGAGATCAACTCGATGCTTTGTGATGACCTAGGGGGGTGGGATAGGGAGGGAGGGAGAGAGGCTCAAGAGGTAGGGGATATGGGGATATATGTATACATGTAGCTGATTCACTTTGTTGTACAGCAGAAACTAACACAACGCTGTGAAGCATTTCTACTCCGATAAAGATGTGGGGAAAAAAGACCTTCGTTCAGCATCCTGTAGATCAGATGAGGGAAATACGATATTGCCTCATCAATTTTTTTTTTTTTTTTTTTTTTTTTGCTATACCTAGATCCTTCCTAGAAACCTTACAAATATTACTAAGAACACTAAGTGGAAGAAATATGGTCTCCTGGTGGTGACGTGCATGTACATTTATGATCTTGGCCATTTGGATTGTAGAATCCAGGCAGCCTGAGAGATGGGGGAAAACAACATTAACCAAAATCTGTAATATTGCGATTCTTTCCCATCTAAAAAAGCTGCAAGAGTAATAGTGTCTTACCTACTGCATTAGGTCTGACTGGATCAGGTATGATCCACAGAAATAACTGTGCAAGCAAAGAAATCTGGCTTTTTATCCTGTCGAACCTTTTGCTCCCTCAACTTCCTTTAGACAAACTCTTGATTTTACTCTAGATCTAGAATCTCGAGAGCAGGTAGGCATGGAGAGTGAAAATAAGCTGATGGCATAGCAGCCACTTAACTGGTGTTCCAGTTATGACCCCCAGGTTGGAACTCAAAACACAGTGCGTATGTGTCCTGGTTTGCTGGGATACTCCCAGTTTGTACCTGTCGTCCTGGCGTCATCACTAATAGCATCCGCCTTTCACTCTAAAGAGTGTCCCAGTTTGGATGATAAATTACGTGGCCCCCCTTCTCATGTCTGATCCTGTATCACTAGCTTTCTTAAATATAAACATGTTTGCCAGCTTTTAAAAGTCTATACATAGGACTAACCCAAACCTTTGCTTTGAAAAGGATTATCCATGCTTTGAAACGTTCAGAAAAAGCAATTTCTAGCCCCTCTTTCTCTGACCCGTTCCCTTACCTAAAGTTATTCAAAATTGAACAGAAGTTTCCTCGCTGTTTTTAATGTGTTAGTACCCTGCTGGGCACCTTTGGGACAGGCTAGCTCATTAACTTATGTTTCTTTTGAACCAGAATCTCTTGTCCTGGGAAATTCCCGTGGACGGCTTTGTCTGATCACCCTTCCCCCAGCACATGGGTTCTGTGTTTGAGGACCCTGAGACCAGATTTACAAAGCTGCGTTTCCCTTCAGTTCCGTTAAATTCATGAAATAACTTTGCCCCATTCTGGAAAGCTCAACTAGGTGGCTCAGTTCTGTTAAGATTCAGCTAGAGCGTGACAAGGGCCAGAAAATGATCTGATGGCACAGGCTTTGTTTGTCCTCACACTGCCCGTGGTGAGACAGTAGCAGCCGGAGCCCAGCCAAGGTATTAATGATGACCCCAGGGTGCCCACCTATATTTTTGAGTTTTAATCTCTGGTATGCTTCTTTGTCCTCTTCCACACTAATTGGTCTTTCTCCTTTGGTGCTGGAACTTCAGAGGATTTGTGCAATCTGTGTTTAAAATCGATTTCCTGATTTTTAACATTTATACCCAGCTGTTTGTTATTCAGTGCAGCCGTCAGCATCCGAGTCTCAATGGACCATGTAATGTGCAGCCGTAGTCAGATGTAATGCTTCTGCTCCCTAAATGTTTGCATTAGAAGCTTAGAGAGGCAGGCTAAAGACTGCTGATAACCAGGTTGCCGGCATTAATTTACCCTCTGGAGCTACACACATTCTGCCTGGCAGTTGTATTTCACGACCAACAAGCAGAGCAGTGTTTGCAAGCTCCATCCCTGGTAGTAATGTTGACACTGTATATATCAAGTACATCCACACTGATATGAAAGGTACTTGTACCTCTAATTCAGGCGGCAGGAAGCTGTCTGATCTGCATGCATAAACACTCTGGAAGTAAGGTTGCTCTCAAGAAACGTCAGCCAGGATTCATATCAGACCTTGGCCCAGGTTAAAATAGGTTCATAAACTAGTCTCTTGAAGAGAACATTTCTTAGGAGAAATCATCTTAGGATCATTTCTCTGCCGTCTATAGTCAGACCTTGTTTCTAATTTGCATTTATTGTTCAAATCTGTGTTTCCTTTTGTATTTGTATGATGTATCTTTGTTTAGAGGCTACAGCTTCTACCAAATTTAATTACTTCCCTCGGAGGCTTTAAATTGAGGGCAGCTTCTATTAATTGTTAATTACATTCCCCTGCCATTTACACAGCAAAGGTGCAGTTACTAATTGAGGGTCTGTTCTGTACAGTGATAAGCGACTTCTTCAGCCTCAATATTTATGTTTCTCTGGGGACCGATTTTTATTTCTCTAATCTTATCTTTTATTAAACATAAAAGTAGACATTCCAGTGATATATTATGGCCATTCCTATGATCCAGGGTTGTTGTGTATCCCAGAGAAATACATGGGAATCATACTTGGCTCTGTGTTGCCATCTGGTGGTGTCTTGATCTTTTTTAGCCTTCTTAGACCAGTTTCTGATGAGAAGATGGTACCCCAGGGTCTGTTCCTTTCTTAGTTTTAGCCCACAGCCTCTCTGGGGATTTAAAATTAGCCTCATTCCCCACTGGTGGCTGAGGGAAGCATCAGTATGGCTCAGTCTTTTGTGTCATTAAGTACGCATTGCATGTCTTCTAGATATTAGGCATCTTGCATTACTCAGTCTTTGATTCTCAGCTTGCCGTTCTCAACCTTCCTTTTCTAGACGGCTTATATCCCCAACTAACCTGTCCAGCCTGACTGGGGTGGGGGGAAACTGTGTCTCAGCGTTTGATCTGGGTTTCTATCTGGGTGTCCTTTGGTGAGCGGTGTTTCTGCCTCAGTGGCCGGGCTTCGAGTCAATCGTGGGAGCTGGTGGATGGAGTCCGTCTGCTCGGTGTTGACTACTTCCTGAGTGAGAACCCTTGAGTTGGCCGTAGTTCCATTTCAAGAATTTATTAAGAGCGTTATGAATCTCAGGAAGGGTTTGGTAATTTACTGAAAAAACAGTGAGAGTTGTTTGTTCATTTATTTATTAGACATGATATTTCACAAGATGAAGTTACCTCCCAGCCCAGGCTGGGCTGTTTCATTTTTTACTGACATTTCCATCTCCTCTTTGAAATGGATCTGCCATAATAGTTGGTTTTCGTGTCATGATGTGCTTCTGTTCCATAGCCCCAAAAGTTTTTTTAAAAATCATAAAGGTAGAGAGCAAGAAAGAACCAAGCTATAGGTTGGATTAATGAACAGGGCAAAGAGAAAAGCATTAAATCCTTCGTTATTGAGTTTAGGTTTATAGGATAACCAAAGTGATGTTAGTTTGTGGTTTTTAGTGGGTTTTGTCAAAATGCTTGACAGTGGGGAGGGGGAAGGGTAAACTGGGACGAAGTGAAAGAGGGGCATGGTGATATATACACTACCAAATATAAAATAGCTAGTGGGAAGCAGCCACATAGCACAGGGAGTTCAGCTCGGTGCTTTGTGACCACCTAGTGGGGTGGGATAGGGAGGGTGGGAGGGAGATGCAAGAGGAAGGAGATATGGGAACATATGTATATGTATAGCTGATTCACTTTGCTATAAAGCAGAAACTAACACACCATTCCATTGTAAAGCAATTATACCCCAATAAAGATGTTTAAAAAAAAGAAATGCTTGACAGTGCCTAGACCTCCAGTAGATAGCCGTGCTAAGTTAGAAATCTACCATCTCTGATAGCAAGAGATGCCAAAGGCAGGCATGCGCAGTGCTGTCTGTCCCTCAGCTGCTAGAGGTGGCTGCCTCTGGAGGGACCAAGCCACACTGGGCAAGGAGGAGCCTGGCTCAGATTGGGGCATGGGCGGGGAACGACGCACTTCAGCCTCACTGGAGAAATGACTTCCCTCTACCCCACCTGCATTCCGGCTTCTGTTTGTGAAATCCTCTTGCATCTGGCCTATATTCTTAAGGGGAAAAAAAAAAAAAGCTTCTAATTCTTAGAAAGAATGTGTGGAAGGTGATTTGCACTGTGTTACGTTGCCAGGTTGTGCTGGTGGAGGTATGTGGTGTGTGAAACTGTGGGGCTTATTAAGTTATTGATACAGGAGGGTTGTCGACTTAGGCAAGGTGTGAAGATAATCCTATTAGAAAGTGATTACTCTTCTACCGGAAATGCATTAAAAGAGTTATGGTGCTGGGACAGAAGGGATCCTGACAGAATTTATGGGATCAATTCAATATTATGCGGTACACAGCCATCAGAATGAATTCTGGAGTGAAACTTAGAATATCCATTGCAACGCTGATTTCGTACGTAATATACCCATCCATGTAGAGATCAGACATAAATTACAAATGGAGGTGGGGTTCAATGCTCTTTCTTAAGGAATTTTTAAAATTGAAGTAGAGTTTATTTATAATGTGTTAATTTCTGCTGTACAGCAAAGTAATTCAGTTATACGTATATATTCTTTTTCATATTCTTCTTCATTATGGTTTATCACAGGATATTGAATATAGTTCCCTGTGCTATACAGTAGAGCCTTGCTGTTTATCCATCTTACATATAATAGTTTGCATCTGCTAATCCCAAACTCCCAAGGATTATGGTTTTAAAATGTGCTATATAGCCTTTTGTATAAATGTCCCACATAAAACTCTTTTAATATTTGGAACCCCCAGGTATGGGCTTGAAATCAGATAATTAGGCTAAATTATACAGGTTGGGTTCATTTTTATTAAAGCATTTCTGGCAGGGATGAAACTCCATTATTAAGCGTGATTTTGGAATTAAAACTGGAAAGCTTTACAGAATCTTGGAAATGGAGGAAAAGGTAGCACCTTCGGTGGGAAGCCGACTGCCTTGCCCTCTCATTCCATCCCCCCCCCCACCGCTGCCCCCCACAGCCGAGCACCCCGTACCCCCTTGGCCTCCTGTACCTGTGTGCCCGCAGCAGCATCCTGAGTCGTGTCCCATCTCTCCCATTAGACTATGGCACCCTGAAATCAGAAACCAAGACTCAGTGAGCTGATGCCCCCAGCACCTAGCACTTCATACAACTCAGAGGAGGTGAGGGCGCATCACGTTACGTGAAAAAGGAAGAAGAGTCGAGAACTAACATTGCTAGGATTGAAATGAACTGAGCAAATTCTCCTGGAGCTCCTGCCATAGGCCAGGGTGTGGGACACACAGGCAAAAGCATGTCATCGGAGCTGACATCGGCACTTCCTGAAATCCTTGAGTTCAGACTCTTAGGGCACCAAGCTGAGTGCCCTAAAACTGGACTTCAGGGCTCTTTGGCTGTGGACTTATTCACTGGCCTCTAGAGGCACCACTTTGCCGTATTTGTCCAGGTGTACGTTTGAGTCCTTACGTAAGTGTTATGAACTTCTAAATGCACGTTATTGAAGAAAAAGAAATTTAAGAATCACAAGTTGGTTTCTAGAGCTTTATTGAAAGCCACTCAGTGGAAAATAGGTGTTAAGTGTGCTTCATAACTCTGGTCATTGAAGTAGGAACTTGCATACCAGTTTTTCAGGCTAGTTTCATTACAGAATAAGGGATAATTATATATTTCCTACATTTTACACTTTTATGCCAGTGCCCTGGAGGAGACCACAGGCCTAAGCAATTCAAATATGCAGATAGAGAATTTTTTAAACCCCTTATGACTTCAGAACATAATATACGTTGAGGGGCTGGGGCAGGGAAGACAGTGGTATTATTTTCTCTATTATGATTTTATGAAGCTAGTATTATTATGTCACCTCTACAGAAGGGATCTCAAAGACATTCTAGGGATCGAGAAGAACAAAATGTGTTGATCTGGGCTATTAGAAACCAGTTTTTAATTGAAGATTTCCCATTTTCTGGGAGTTCAGTGTCTCTTAGGAAAATGTAAATTTTGAAAAAATGTGTCATTTCCATGTCATTGGCAAGGGGACGAGGTGATTCTAAGGGAAACGGGGGCAGGAGGAAGTGAAAGAAATCCCGTGCCAGTGCAAAGCGGAAGGAAAGAGTGGCATTCCTGTATTTAACCACGTCTTCATGATGTTCTCTGTGCAAATTGTCTCCAACAATATGGAGGTAATTCAAAACAAGCATTCACAAGACTCACACACAGTGTTTTGGAGAAGAAATAAAATAGGTTCTGTTCTGTAAACACACCAACTGGTGGTTAGTGCTTGATAAGATCTTAATCTGCTATAATAACATTTTCACATCTGATAAATTGCATCATATAATCGAAGTAACAATAGTTTGTAGGAACTTTAAGGTATAATTTGTATGGAATTTTAATTACGGAGCAACAGAACAGTGAGCCACCAGGAAAAACCTATTTTATGCTGTATTTCCTGTGTAGTAGCTTATTGTGTTGCAGCTTTTTGACATTCTGGTCTGGTTGGTCACTCCCTCTTCCCTATATGATGATTTTAATGGTTTCTTGGCTCAGGCAGGCACTTAATAAATATTTGCTATGTGCCAGTGACTGCTTTAGGTGCTGGAAGAACCCTGCATCCTCAAGTTGTAGCCTCATTCATAGAAACGATGCTTTTTTACTTGCCTCCTATTTTGTGAGTTCCCTTCTTCCATCCATTTCACCTTCTACTGTGTAGAGTTTTCCATGATCCAGCTGTGTTGCACCTGCTGTTTACCTCCATCTCTGTGATAGGTTATTTTAGTTGCTCTTCTAGCCTCCTGCCCTTAGTAGTGTCTTAGTTCTGGCTGCTATAGCAAAATACCACATACTGGGTGTGTAAACAACAGACATTATTTCCCACAATTCTGGGAACTGGGAAGTCCAAGATCAAGGCACTGGCAAGATTTGGTTCTTGATGAGGGCTCTCTTCCTGGTTTGCACATAACTGCCTTTTTGCTGCATCCTTACATGGCAGAGAGAAGAAGTTCTGATGTCTCTTCCTCTTCTTGTAAGGGCACTAATTCTATCATGGGGACCCATCCTCTAATCTTATCTAAACTTAATTAGCCCCCTAAAGCTCCACCTCCAAATACTTTGGGTGTTAGGCCTTCAACATAGGTATTTGGTGGGGGATACAAACATTCCATCCATAACAGATAGTGATACTACCAAGACATAGAAGCAGACCTGAAAAGAGGTGGAGCAACCACAGTCTATACTGCCAATAAGTGGGATAGAGTTAGGAAGGTGATAGTATAATGCCAAGGCCCATTAGCTATGAACAGTGGTCCACTATTAGCACACATTTTTTGGGATTTCCCTTTCACACTTGGAGCCGGAGCACTTGGAAAGCCATATCAGAGGAAGTTCCTAAACCCTCTTGTTTCACGAGGCTGAGAAAATAACATGAACATTGCAGGTGTCGATGGTACTGAAATTGTAAGGCCTCGTGTTAAAAAATATGACTCGTACTTCTTAGTTTTCTTAACACGTGTTTAATTTCTGTTCAGTCAAGTTACAGGAACTTTTCTCATCCAGTTTTCTAGATCATTTTCTTGACAAAATTACCTTATGTAAAGAGATCTCTCGGGACCCTTTTCCATGATGTTTACCGAGTGTGATCTCTGTAATCCAGGACATAACAGTAATCCCTTTAAAATTGAATGCATCCCAGAGATTTTGCAGTATTTAAGCTGATATATTTGGATGTTCACAGCCCTGTTACTATATATAAAAAGAATTCTGTCAGGGTTTTTTGGACTTTCATATATTTGGTGCATACCTAGCCATACCTTTCTGAGATTAGTTCCATTATCCTCTATCTGGTTTTCACTAAAATTATGTTATGATTTCCTTGGGGACACAGTTATGGGTACATGGTTAGCAGCATAGACTAGAACGTTTGTGGTGAACTGTTTTCATCAGAAATATGATCAGAATCTCATTAGTAAAATGAAATGAAAAGGAAAGCTGGGGGCTTAGCGTGGGGTTGATATTTCAGGAAATTACCAAGAGGTTGGTTTTCTGTTGGGGGGAAAAAGGGAAATTTTATATTTATGAACTGACCTTTCATATTTCTGTTATTATTCCACAGACACTATATTTAATTCAGAGCTTTTGAGAGCATGAAAACATTGCTGCAAGTTGAATAACTTTTAACTGGGAAATCAAAGGTCCAGGTTCTTTGGAAGCCAGGGTCATAGTCAAGGTGGAAATGACACAGTTGACAGGCATCGTGGCCATCCCAGCGTACAAATGATCTGACAGTCCCCCTGGACTTCAAAGAGTCGCACTGAGTTTCTCCTAACAATAGATTTCAACCTGGTTTTCTTTTTATATGAGAAACTGTGATTGGCTGTCACCCCCGCCCCACCTGGCATCCCTCAGTATCGTTGGTTTGGTTTGGTTTGGTTTTACTGAGATAGTCACCCTTCTGAAGTGTGTAATTCGGTGGCTCTTAGTATATTCACAAAGTTGTGCAATCGTCATCACTGTCTATTTTCAGAATTTTCATCACCTCCAAAAAGAAACCCTACCTTAACCGTCGTGATCACCTCCCAGCACCCCCTCCCAGTCTGTGAGCCTGTGCAACCGTTCATCTGCTTTCTGTGTCTGTGGCTTTGCCTGTTCTGTACATTTCACATAAATGCAGTCATGCAATATGTGGACTTCTGTGTCTGGCTTCTTAGCATGATGTTTTCAAGGTTCACCATGTTACAGCCTTTATTGGTATTTTATTCCTTTTATGGCTGGGTAGTATTCCATTGTATGGATAGACCACAGTTTATTCATGAGTTGATGGACATTTAAGTTGTTTTGGTTGGTATGAATAAGGCTGCTATGAACATTCTGTACAGGTGTTTGTGTGAACATATATTTTTAGTTCTCTTGGAGATACGAATAGGAGTGGAATTGCTGGGTCATAGGGTAATTCTGTGTTTAACTTCTTGAGGAATTGCCAGACAGTTTACCGGAGTGAATGCAGCATTTTGCCTTGCCACCAGTAGCGTATGAGGTTCTAATTTCTCTACATTCTCACCGACTTTTGTTATTGTCTATTGCAGTATTGTTCTTACTTATGTTTATTTTGTAGATGAGAAGTGTAGGATATAGAAGGTAAGAGTCAAACCCTCAGAGGGTCATAGGTAGGGCCAGGGATGGGATTTGTGTTTCCTGATCATAGTCACTATTTTTCGGCCACACTGTGTTTTAGGAAAACCAGATGTGGAAAAATAATGATTCTGGAATTGATCTATTTTTATATCCCCACCACACAGGAACAGAGCGTTTTGTTTCTTCATTATCCAGTCGTGTGTCTCCAACCTCAACCTTTTCTCTGAACACTAACCTTGAATAGCCAGTTGCTTCCTTGCCTATCTCCACCTGGGTGTGTACTTGGCATCTCAAACTCGGCCCAAACCAAGCTCTTGCTCCCCTCCCCATTCCGTTCCCCATCTCACTGAATGGTACCCAGCTGCTCAGGGCCAAACCCTGAAATGCTTCTGAACTTCTCATCCTCTCATCCTCCACGTCCAGCCCATCACCAAATCCTGCCGGTTCATCCCATTGTCACTTCTGTTCAGGCCCCTTCGTTGTCACTCCCTTGACCAAACCACTGTCATCTCACCCAGACATCCTCTCTCACTGGACTAAAGAGCTTGCAGATCCCCTGGTCAAACACCGCCCACCCCGCCATGGCTTCTTTTCCAACCTAGAAAGAAATCGAACATCTTTACACTGTCCTGTAGCCCTTGACTGCCCCACACCTCTCAGTTCCTGCTGTTTTCTCCTTGGTCTACTCTAGCCATCCAGCTTCTAGCTCTTAGCTGTCCTCCGAAGATGCCAGTATATGTTTATTTGCTTATTTGTTTATTTTCTGTCTACCTATTGGGATGTAAGCTCTGAGATAGCAGACACTTCGTATCTTGGGTTTGTTTACTGCTCTACCCTCATAGCCTGAGATCGGACTTTGCACGTGCTGGCCACTCAATAAATGACTTTTGAATGAGCAGGTTATTTTATTCTTCCTGGCATCATTCAGAATCGTTTTGCTGTCAGCCTGTATTGGGTGAGCTTTTAATCTTTCCTACATTTTGCAAAAAGACTTCCCCGTAGTCGTGTATAAATTTGTGCAAGCCTTTCCATAGCACAGTTCCTTCGTATATAAATTTGCAAGCATGCTAGGCAGGTGCTTTGAGACCTTATCTGAAAAACGTTTTCTGCCCCAAGTACCAAAGATTATGATTATGTTGTCATCTTTATTAGTCAGGCTGGTTTTAATAAACAGTACGGACCCTGTTAGCCAAGTATGTGATAATCCCGTTGCATTTAATACCCTAGACAGTGCTCCTGCTGACCAGGATCTCACTAATATACGCATGGAGTTCTAGTCGTTTTTTAATAAACATCCAGGGGTGAGAATCTGCTGTTGAGAATCTTGTGTAAAACATAAGATACCAAACAGGATATCGACAAAATATATCCATGTATGTAAGCTGAACATGCAGAGTTTCATTCACTCATCTTGCGGTGTTGCACATCATTCCTGAAAATTCCACGTTGTTCAGGTGCCTTGCAACCTTCCTTTGTCTGTTTATTCCATGTCGTGCAATTGCCAAAAATAAGTGAGGCTGATATGAACTTCGGTGAAGATAATGTTCCAGTGCCTTCCAGTAGACTAAATAATTCAAGAGAATATGATGCAGCGGGGAAGAACTTGCTTTTACAGGTTTACCTAAGTTTGAGTCTCGACTTCAGTCCTGAACGCACTATGTACTGATGAGACCGTCTCTTTCTAATCTGCCATTTCCTCATCTGTAGGAATGGAATGAGTAGCAGTAGCCACTTGCTGAGGTTGCGTGAGAGTTAAGAGAGATGATTCATTTCAAGTACCCGGCTGGTAATAAGATGGGCGATAAATGTTAACTGCACTTATTAGTACTATTACTGTCTTAAAACATTTGCGCACTCTGGCTGAAGAAATAGTCATTCTAGCATCGCTTTGATGAAGGATGTCAGGTAGAGTGGTAAAAAGGGCTTTAAATAGGGCAATAAAATGCAGATATATTCCCTTTGCTTCCCCCCTCCCCCGCACCAACTGTGTCTCATTCAGCTCCTGGAAAAAGAGAGCTGGGCTGCTGCTAAACACAATGTAACAAAATAATACAGAAAGAGACCCCCTTAAGGTAACATATATGCTTATAGCCTATTTAGGGAACAAAAATGGATCTTTCTGTAGCAGCGACTCTGGCCAGGACACTCAGAATAACCATTAGCTTCCGTGCTCATTTAGCTGTTATAATGGGAGTTCACATTTTCTCCCTCTTCTTAATCTAAGCCTCTGGGGGTGGCAGTGAGAGAGCAAACCCAGAATTGAAAATGCCCCGGGTTTGTTTTTAAAGGCAACGACCTGGTCACGAAGAGTCTGCATGTGCAGGGAGCCTGCCCGAGCTTTCCAGACTTTCCACTCGGTTCTCATGTCCAGCTGCTGCTTAATGATTTCATGCCTCCTCAGCTAGACTGTCTGCCGAGGTTCTCAGACAGAACCGTGCCCCAGCAGCGCTGCAGGGCTTGATGGAAACCCCCCCGAAAGCCCAGCCCCATCCCCATCCCCAGACTTTCTGATTCAGTGGTCCAGGGTGGGGCTGAGAATTTGCATTTCTAATGAGCTCCCAGGTGTTGCTGTTGCTTCTGGTCAGGAGATCAGATGTGAAGCCCTGCTGCAGGCAGTTGGAGATCTCCCCAGGCTGCCGGCCTGGAGCTGGGTACAGGGTATAAACTCAGTAAATATACTTGTTGGTTTGCTTCGTCTGAGGCCACTGAGGTGAAATATAAAAGGAAGATAAAGTATATTAAGGTTCTCATTAGGCGCCCTGCCTGATTCTCATTAAGACTGTCCTGATTTCTTTTATGTCCTGGGCGTGTGGGCTCAGTGCTCATTTTCATGGCTTCTGGATCCCTGATGTGCTGTTATTTTCAACTAGTCCAAGCTTCTCCTCATTTCCTTTCTCGAATCTCTCTAGACAGAACAGTAATCATAGACATCGGAAGGAATCCTCAGAACCAATACGTGCATGAGAATTCTTTTACCTCCCAGAGAGCTTCTCTAAGTCCCTTGTCATCCATCTCATTTCACTGGTCCCTCCACCCCCTTAATCGAAAGCCAGAGCCCTGGGCTTGTAACTTCATTTTCTAAGAGTTTAAATTTGATTGAAAGTGCCTTCACTAAGCTAACATTTGTTGGAGTCCCTGGGGAGAGGAAAATGATTTATAGGGAAGTGGTGTAAAACCAACTGGACTTGTAGAAGAAGGATAGTTTGGAATTACATTGCCAAATTCATTGTTTATTTCTATCTCATTTTTCTGAGTGCGAGCACTTGGGTATTCCTTCACCAGAAAAGAATTTTAGGGGGTGGTTTTTCACATCCTTTAAAGTTCTATTTGAACATAAACAAATTTTAGAGGAAAGTGATGTTTTCCTTCAATAAAATAGAAAAAAAAGTCTGTTTCAGTTTCCACGGACCCATTACCACTTACAAGGGAGTCTCCTATGCAAAGATATTAAAGACCTTTGAATATCTTTTCCACTGAGTTTCTGAGTATAATTTTCATTCTTTGCTTTCAGCCAACACATGAGTTCGGGTTTTAGATCAGTGTTTTGCAAAGTAGGTTCCGTGGAACACTAGAAGGATGTTATATGGATGAAAAGTGTTCAGTGGCAGAAGTAAAGCTTAGCGATCACGGGTTTAAATAAAGGTAAACAAGTATCTTTAATTCTTTATTCAAGACTAATCTTTAATATGGGTTTTAGGCCTTGTAGATATGGGAGAGGGGTGTTTCTAGACTCTTCGACATGGGAGCTTTTGGTAGAGCCTCTTATGGTATTAGTGTTATTCACAACAGACTTTGGGGAGTACTGTGTGAACATTCTGTGTACTATCATCATCTTGGATTCCTAAAGAAGCCTCAGAGGTATAAGATACAGAAAGCTGGTCTTCTGTGCAGATACCAGCGACACAATTTTGGTTCCTTTTGGATGCAGAAAAAAATTTTAATTCTTTTTTAGAAAATGTACAGCACTAGAGATCCTGTTTGTCAGTAATTCTGTCACTACTGACTGCCACAGTGGCTACACTGAATGCTGATTTTTGGTTAAATTTTCCTAGAATGTAGAAATTTTCATTTCACATTGTTGATATTTAGACAAAATCCCACTGCCCAGTACATCCGGCATTCTATTGCTAAATGTAATTCTAGGGTGAAATCATGCAGAAAGGTCATGGTTTTTTCCTCCCCTCCCAGATGTCAGCTTTCAAAATCATGGAAAAATCAAGTTAATAGTCATTTGAAACTCAGTCATTCATAATTTAAACAAGCCCACGAAGCCGTAAGTTCATGTGCAAGAATTGTTTCTTGCTGGTTTGTACACTTCCAAGTTAATTGTTCTCCCTGTATCCCTCCCCCCAACACCCCCAAGGCTGTATTGCAGTTAGCAATATGCTGTGTGTCACCCCATTCTCTCAGTCACTAGGAAATGCCAAGGAAGTATATTTTGGGCTTCGGAGGCTATTAATCTCTGAGACACCATCAAAGGGAAGTTTTATAGCTGGAGGACCCACAAGAGAAAAGTTGCCTTTTTGTCTCCTTTGCATTTGGGCTGTTGCCACTGTTTAAAAATTGGCAATGAACAGGATGTGCATTTTTAGTTGTTGCAAGATCCCATATAGACAAGTGGTGAGAGATGAAACCACACATAGGCTTGATAAAGAGATGGCTGGCGTTCTGAAGGTAGGGCGGTCTCAGTTATTTTGTGCCATTCAGCTTTTCATTTCAGGGTGGCCGCTGGTGACAGCGAGTGTTCTAGTGCCACCCATCCTAGTTTGCTGTCTTATCCCCGCTTCCGACCACTCACACATGTATATTGGCATCTGGGAAGAGTTAGATCACCCCCATTTGACGGCAATATTATGCTTGTTAGCATCCACCGAGCTGTGAAAACAGATGCGTAAAACATGGAAGGTAGAATTTTAAAACGTTGTCTTCTTCCTCTCTTCTCCAGGGGCCACCCAAACTTTTTAACGTGATCTACCACAGAGCTCTGGCATTTTCTGTTGCAGCCAATCTGGTTCTTATTCACCGAGTGTAATTACGAGTGTAGGTGTTATGGATTTGTTGGTTAAAAACCCCCAAACGCACATAAACGTGTCGATGTAAATGTTCTAAGTACAGGATGCCTAACTTAAATGAATGACAGGGAGCACAACGTTGTGGAATTGTCAGGAAACCAGAAATTAGCTATTTTACAGCCCTTTCTTTGTCTCTGCTGCTGTTCCTGTATTGGAAGCCAGAGGAGCTACAAAATATGGACAGGATTGAGTGGGATCTTGGGTGTAACCTATTACCATGAAAAATTGGCAGGGAGGAAATCACTTCTTGTTTTCTGCGTGTGCTTATGTAACCTTGAACACACTGTTCTGTTAAAAAGTCTTTACTTTTCCCTTGTTAGGAAAAAAAAATCGAACTTCAGCCTTGTTTTTGAGAGCTGTACTTGTCTGTGTGCCTTTTTAATTGTTCTTGAGACTGCATCTGTGCATGCCCCCTCCCCCAGCCCCCAGCTTCCCAAATGTTGGGTTGCAGATGTGAGCCTGGCCGGCAAGTCCCAGCAGCTTGACTTTCAGCGGTGTTTTAATTCTTTGGAAGATGACAGTGTGCTCCAGTGTGCTGGATCCCATCACCTCTTCACTACCAAGTTCTGATGTCAACGGGGTTGTGCTCGGCTGCATGCCTT
Source organism: Phocoena phocoena (assembly GCF_963924675.1). Taxonomy (NCBI): domain Eukaryota; kingdom Metazoa; phylum Chordata; class Mammalia; order Artiodactyla; family Phocoenidae; genus Phocoena; species Phocoena phocoena. Next base: position 156,953,220 of record NC_089220.1, read on the forward strand.
GCTTGTATCTAATCATTTTATGGCAAACAGGATGGGGAGAGGTTAAGGACACAGCTATGAGCCTGGACCTCTGGTTTTCCCCAGCCTGGGTCACTCAATAATCCGCCTTTATTTGGTGCTTCTCATTATTTCCTTTCCTTTTTCTCTTCCAACTGGATATTTTTCGGGTCTCTGCTGTCCTTTGCTTTCGTTCTGATCTCCTCCTTTTTCGTTTCCAAAACAATAAAACTTGCTGGATCATCTTGTTTCTGCATCTCTCCTTTCCTCGTACCATGCCATACTTCCAGTACATCCTTGGACTCAGAATTTAGCATAGAAAAAGGTCCTTAGGGAACTGGTTCATTATGAGGTCTTGCCTGCCTCCTTCAGGTGGTAGGTTTTTGTTTGTCTTGCTTTGTTTTTTGTGTGCACTTGGGTGTCGGGGGGAGGGAGGTGATCAATGTGACAGCCTTCACAAACTGTCTCCCCACAGTTTGGAGGAGAAGAGGCTATGGTAAATGGAACTTGGGAAGGATGTGAGATGCCCTCTCGGATGTCCGCAGCCCTTCGTCCCCACAGAGGTGTGATGACCTTGGCCGGACCCCCTGCCACCAGTGGTTCAGGAGCCCGGAGGGCCTACAGAGGCAGCTGGCCCTTCAGCGGCGGCCTCAGGACCTGGGGCTCAGCCAGGCTGCTGCAACTGCGGTTTCCCCCGGGATTCCCGACTAATGGGCCTCCTGCTAAGGGCAGGGACCCGAATGGGAGAAGTTCATGAGCCACAGATGATGTATTTCTCTGAGAACAGAATGTTGTCTGTGTCCCGAACTCCTTGTCCCTGCAGTTTTCAGAGAGAAATCCAGTGGAATGGGCTTAAAAACATCCTGCCTGCGTTGGTCTCATCGGAATGGTGAAAGAAAACGCAATGTTTTATTTTTTTCTTTTCCATTCTGGTTTATCATAGGATACTGACTATAGTTCCCTGTGCTGTACAGTAGGACCTTGTTGTTCCCCATTCTGTAGATCATAGCTTACACCTGCTAGCCCCAACCTCCCAGTCCATCCCCCCCGTTCCCCACATCCCGCCCCCCCGCCCTTGACAACCACAAGTCTGTTCTCTATGTGAGTTTGTTTCTGTTTTGTAGGTAAATTCATTTATATCCTATTATAGATTCCACATATAAGTGATATGTTTGTCTTTCTCTGTCTGACTTACTTCACTTAGTAGGATCATCCCTAGGTCCATCCATGTTGCTGCAAATGGCATTATTTCATTCTTTTTTATAGCTGAGTAGTATTCCATTGTATATGTGTACCACATCTTATCCATTCATCTGTCAGTGGACCACTTAGGTTGCTCCCATGTCTTAGTTATTGTGAATAGTGCAGCAGTGAACAGCAGGGTGCATATATATCTTTGTGAATTAGAGTTTTGTCTGGATATATGCCCAGGAGTGGGATTGCAGGATCATATGGCAACTCTATTTTTAGTTTTTTGGAGAAACCTCCATACTGTTCTCCGTAGTGGTTGTACCAATTTACATTCCCACCGACAGTGTAGGAGGGTTCCCTAAAATGCAACATTTAGAGACCACCACAGTCCATTGTTTGGATATCACGTGGGTCTTGGGGTTCAGGCACTTCTGGGACGTACGCTAGATGGTTGACAGGACAAAGAGGAAGAAACTGGCGAGTAGGAGAGTTCTGTGTTATCAGAACCTGGCCTTTCTAGACCCAGGATGCTGGGTCTAGTTCGGTCCTGCTGGGCTGGATCGGCTGCTGGGGGCGTTCTCACTGCCTCACAGCTGTTCGCGGATGTTTCGTCTACATCATAGGCCACCGTTGGTTTTCTCTTTCATATTGGGTTGAGCATGTTGTTCTTTAGAGCGCATGTCCCATCAGTCCTCATCTCTCTGTCCCTGGACCCTTTTGCAGGGTGCTTTCCTCCCAGCGTGGCCGGATCAGTCATTTTAAGGCCGTCTGCTTCTTCCCAGCACCCCCGTGCTTGCCCTCAGCTCTCCCGCAGTGCTCAGAGCTCTGCAGACTGCTGTCTCTCTCTTATCCATCACCCCTCTGCACCCACTAAACCCCTTGCCAGCCTCCCTGCCCTGTCCTGACTCCTTCTGCGGAAAGCTCCTAACAGCGTGGGCAGGACACACGCACCCCCCCACACACACACACACTCACACACACACACTCACAGAGCCTCACCTACTTCCCAGGACTGTGTCTGCTTTCAGCAGTGAGACCTGGACACGTGAAAGCAGGATAAATACGCTGTGATCCGCCGTCCCCTTCTTTAAAGCACAGGGACCCTCTTAAATGCAAGAGCTGGGGTGTCTGGGAGTGGTAAGGATTCAGAGCTAAAATCTCCATAGACTTTGGTTTCTGGTTTTTCTTAAGTGAACTGCTCTTGAGGGCTTCCCTGGTGGCGTAGTGGTTGAGAATCCGCCTGCCAATGCAGGGGACATGGGTTCGAGCCCTGGTCTGGGAAGATCCCACGTGCTGCGGAGCAGCTAGGCCCGTGTGCCACAACTACTGAGCCTGTGCGTTTGGAGCCTGTGCTCCGCAACAAGAGAGGCCGCGACAGTGAGAGGCCCGCGCGCACCACGATGAAGAGTGGCCCCCGCTCGCCACAACTAGAGGAAGCCCTTGCACAGAAACGAAGACCCAGCACAGCCAAAAATAAATAAATAAATTTATTAAAAAAAAAAAAAACTATAAAAAAGAACTGCTCTTGAAAAGGTTAGCCTTTTAGAGCCTTCTTAAAAGAAAACTTACGATGGGTTGCATAGGGGCCATGCGATGATGGGGATGCTGTCTTGAAAACATCCTTTCTGCTTCATTTCACACAAAATGCCTACGTACATTTTGAACATTGCAAACAACTGATACGTATTTGGTTCTCTTTCAATTATCCATTTATATATTATTTATGCAAAATACTTAAATCCAGCAGGGTCCTAGCTTGTATTCTTTTGGGGTTGCCTCTTCAATTCATCTGGCTGAGATAAAACATAATAATAACCTTAGCAGTACATGTTTATGAAAGTCAGTCGGGACTTCCCTGGTGGCGCAGTAGTTAAGAATCTGCCTGCCAATGCAGGGGACACGGCCTGGTCCGGGAAGATCCCACATGACCCGGAGCAACTAAAGCCCGTGTGTCACAACTACTGAGCCTGCACTCTAGAGCCCGCGTGCCACAACTACTGAAGCCTGTGCACCTAGAGCCCGTGCTCCACAACAAGAGAAGCCACTGCAATGAGAAGCCCACGCACTGCAACAAAGAGTAGCCCCCACTCGTCACAACTAGAGAAAGCCCACACGCAGCAAGGGAGACCCGACGCAGCCAAAAATAAAATTAGTTAATTAATTAAAAAAAAAAAAGAATATACGTGCCTCTGGACCCAGCAGTTCTATTTCTTGGAATTTATCTGAAGATAATAAATAAACTTAAAAAATCAGATGGTGCCTTCCCAATCAGATACTGCATTTGAATTATTTATTTAGTGTATATTAAGTACCTGCTAAGTGACAGGCACCACATTGTGGGCTAGGGGTTCAGGATAGCTATGACGACTGCTTTTCTGGAGCTTACACTTGAGAGGAAGACAGATATTAATCAAATAATTACACAAATATATAATTCCAAGCTAGTTTAAGGTGGACAGACAAGGGATCCAGCTGAATTGTGGGTGGAGCTGGTCCAGGTTTCACTTGGATGAAATGTTTAAGCTTCAGGTAAAAGATCTTCATGTTGTCTTCTATACAGGATTACCCTACGGTTTCATGACCTTAACTGCTTCCTAGACTTTGAAGATTTCTGTTTTCATGTGTCTTGCGTCTGTGTATTTGCTGCTGCTGTCAATACTTTTTGCTTTGCCAGATTGGGTCTGTAGACTATTTAGGGGAAGTCAGAGAAGACGTAGCAGTAGAGATCATTACCTTTTTTTTTTTTTCTGCGGTACACGGGCCTCTCACTGTTGCGGCTTCTCCCGTCGCGGAGCACAGGCTCCGGACGTGCAGGCTCAGCGGCCATGGCTCACGGGCCCAGCTGCTTTGCAGCATGTGGGATCCTCCCGGACTGGGGCACGAACCCGTGTCCCCTGCATCGGCAGGTGGATTCTCAACCACTGCGCCACCAGGGAAGCCCAAGAGATCATTACCTTTTTTCAAAGGCATTGCAAAACTAGTTCAGATAATCTAGTTTTTAGTTACTGTGATCCCACCTTTCTTGATCCAGACACCTAAGAGAGACTTTCCTTTATACTGTTAGCAAACTCAACGTTGTTTGACCTGAGAAATCACCAGATTGCCAAGTACTGAGGCCCCTTCCTCAGGAGATGATCGTTGTTGCAGGGGTCTTGGGTTCTGCCCCGTGGCTTTATTGAATGGGACTTTTGCCCTGTCCAGGACCAAGCGGTGCCATAATAAAAAATGAAAAGCTAACAGCAGATAGAGTATAATTCACTTACCGTAATTGACTGGTCTTGTTGATGGTTGGTGTTTCTGTGGATCCTTGTAAGTGTCTCTGGCGGTTAACCTCGTAGGGTCCTTTAAAAAGAAAGCTCTTTCACAGCCAGTATCTTGCTTGATCCAGGCAACACCTCCATGAATTAGATAGTCCTGTTAATATAGTGAGATTTACAGGGAGAATTTGTAGCCCAGGAAGATGCAGTAAGTGGATCCAGGTGGTCCGGCTAGTAAAGTCACAGAGCTGAAGTCTTCTAATGTCAAAATCTAGTATTTTCCGCATGGGGACACACAGCCGCTCCGTACTAACTCTTTAGAGCTGGTTACTGTCCTTAGAGTGAAATCCCATGTGATCTTATTTCACTTCTCTCCTGACTGGAGCCTGAGTTTTTGTTTTGTTTTGTTTTTTTTTTAATATTTTCTTCTTTGGGACTTCCCTGGTGGTCCAGTGGTTAAGACTCTGTGCTTCCACTGCAGGGGGAGCGTGGGTTCGTGGGTTCGGTCCCTGGTCAAGGAACTAAGATACTGCATGCCGCATGGTGTGGCCAAGAAAAACGTTTCCTTCTTCTTCAATATAATCTTGTAGTGTTGGGTTTATTGCTTCAGAGATTTTTATTTTATGGAAAACCAAGGTCACATAGCACAGTAAGTTGTATTCTCACAGGTTGGAGGAGTCCTTCAGAAGAGTCCACTTCATCTGTGCCTTTAAATTGTCAGCCACAAACCCTGTAATTATGTGACACATTCTCTGGAAATTTGTATTATTATTATTATGTTACAGTCACTTTCCCAACAAAATGTCACACAAGAGCATTCTTTTGTTCCTTGGATCACCTGTCAATTAGTTTTTCCTCACTAGACCATCTCTTCGGTTACGTAGATGGCTTCTCTGGTCTCGTTCAGATCCTTTCCCTACAATCACTGCTGGTCTTTTCTTTCACCTGAGACACATCCAAGGAGATAAAATACATTTAAACACATTCAAAATCCATCTCAACTACGTGTGGTGGCTGGATTAGGAGGAAGTATCTCATGGTGTTATCTTTTTCTTGTCCCTAGGCTAACATAATTGTTTTTCTTTGGCATCAACAAATTTCCATCATTTTTGTTCCAAGAAACACATGTTTGGAAAAGACTGAACCAGTTTCTTTGCACATCCGGACTCTGCTCTCTCTATCAGCTCATCTTGAATTTACTTTTGGCAGTTTTGTTTATAGTTTTTGATAGTGATAGTATTATAAATAATGGAACTATTGGATAATTTGGAAAATAAAGACAAGCAAATACCCATTTTGATATAGCCTAAACATAGCCGCTGTGAATTTTGATGCATAATGCCAATTTTGATGCTGATATCTTTAGAAAGCAACAAATTCTTGGACTTGACTCCTCCAGTTGTGAGGCGTGATGAGATAATGTACGTACAACTGTTAATGCAGAGCCTGGTACACAGACCTTGTACAAAAGATGCTTCTTAGGGTGATTCTTGTAAAGCTGGTGCATGTTTATACAGCTGTGGTCCCAGGGCGCACAGCCATGCCTTTCCTTCCATTATGCCTTTCTTCACCAAAGCTTTGATCTTTTGTCTTTTCTTTTCTTATTTTACCATCCCATAGTTACTGAGATATCGTTAGGAAGAGGTTGATATTTAGGGCTGTGGTTCTTAGATGGGGAGGGACACGCATAAGGTTACTAAGATTTTATTTTGACAAGGAAGGGCATTAAAAAAAATATCATTGCCTTTCATCGTAATTTTTAAAAGAAGTAGACAATCTCAGTGGGTATTAATAAGACTAGCTTTTAAAGTAATTTCAGTTTATGAAAAATCTGTACAGTGTCCTAATTGCTCTCATTTCACCGTGGACTGGAGGGAACTCTATGAGCTAACACTGCCTGGGTGAACCATGAAAGTCAAATGAAGGTCAGGATAAGAGAGTAAAGATGCTGTTATGGGAGGATTGTAAACTCCCTTTTCTAGTGTAATCTATGAGATCTAAATCCATGGTCTAGCTGTAGTAGATAGTAAAATTGATTGAATTGTTGCTATTACCATAATGGTCATAACCTGTATTCCGTGTGTTCATATATCATTTATGCAAATTTCTACTTGCCCAGGTTAACTGAAAAAAGTATTGATGGGAAAGGTGTTAAGTCTTGTTTGATCTGTCTTTTCTCCCTGGATACTTTATTAGCACAGAGTGAATATAGCTGAAAGATACACATTCACACAAAAGAAGTAGGTAGACTCTACATGTGTAGAATGCCTTTAAAAGTCCAAGTTGGTCCGTTATTATCCTGTACTTAGTACTACAATTTCATCATAATCAGAGCACGTTTTAAATAGGACAAATTCCTGTTTCTACCAAGTTTCTGAATTGGAATAACTGAAAGAAAGAACAATAAAGGGAGTGACTTGGCTAACAAAACATAATCCTTTTATACAGCATAGTTTTAACAGAGATGCAGATATGGCCAGCTCGCTCCAGTGTGTTTGTCCTTTCAAACTGTTTCTTGTCCTCCGTGAGCCCTGAGTAGGCGAGCGGGATAGATGTACTGGTCTTAGAAGGTCGTTAAGATTTGGCCTAACCCTGACGCTCTGTGTAATGGGTTCCGGAGAGGAAAAACAAAGCGTTTTTGATAAACCTGACCTAGTTTTGATCCCGGTTGCTTCCCCAAACTCTTGATAGCACTAGAAAGCATGGCAGACTCCACGAATCCAGGCAGATGCCAGCTGCCCTCTTGAAAGCTCTGGCCTATGAATTTTTGCTTTCGTTCCTTTTCCCCATCTGGTGTATCGCCTGTCCAGCCACTTCTAAAGGTTCTTTTTCAGTCCCAACTGCTGTATTATTTAAATCCCATCTACCGCACTTACTACAAGCAAGGCTGAAATCTGCTTCTGTATTTGAAAGTGAAGCTTTAAAAGCAGCCAGGGGAGTCACACGGAAGGGTAGTGATTTTGTGACAATGGCCTAAATCCAAGAAATGCGTTTAGAAGGAGTTTTTGTTTGTTTTAGGCAGAATTGGTTTTGTTTGTCCAATGAAAATGGAGAATGCTGAACTCCTGTATAGATTTAAAAAAGCTCTCTGTAGGAAACTGGAGATTGTTGTTACAGGAAGAAATATATGTGCACCATAGTACTTGATATTCCACAATTCTATAAAACTATTTAAAACAATTTATAATCACAGGAACAAATTATTCTGCATATAGAGTATGTCCTTTCACACTCCGTATTATTTTATGGTCATTCTATAAATGGGGTCTTCTTGTTCCCATAGGATATGAATGGTTAGAATTAATGGTTAGATCTTCTTCCTTTTCTAGAATGCAGAGCTGGGGGTGGGTGGCTGGTATCATGCTCTGTAGTTTGTAATCCATCAGGTTATAATGCTTTATTACACTTGTTCAGACTTCTCAATACCGTGACAGTCTCTGTACGCGAAAAAGAGAAGTGTAAGGTGAGATTAAAGCAAAAATTCCATAAAATGAACTCATAATGCAAAATGAGAGAGAGAAGGGGAGAGAGGGGATGCAGTTGGATCTCTGAGGCACCTTCATGCAGGGAGGGAAGGTAGTTGAATTGTACAGGAAGGGAGTCAAGGGTTATACATGGTGTGAGTAAGAATGAAGTGTTTGCCAAGTGTGCCGATTGATTTCTTGATAGAAGCATCACAAAATGTCTAAGAGGAACCGGGGTTGGAGGATTCAGTTTCATTAACATCGTAGACCACTAATCTCCGAAGAGGTGATGAAGACTCTTAAGAGCCAGTACTAGAAGAAAATCATGCGAGCAGGACACTCCAATCAAAGAAGGAGGATGAGGGGTCTGAAAGGCCACAGACATTAAAAATGATTGTAGGCCGAAACAAAGAAGAAACCCAGAAGTCCTAAGACTAGGGGAATTTGACATACATGGAAGGGTGGGAGCCCTTCGGAGTAAATCCGGCTCCTAACCACACCCTTTTGGAGGGGGCCTCCCCTGGGAGGAGGAGAGGGGGTCCTCACCAGCTGGGCGAGGTATCAGCCTCCTGCTGTCAGCTGAATCCCAAAGGTGGGCCCCGGGGAGGCCATACTAGGACGGTTAGCACGCAGCCGCACCAGCAGACCCTGGTGCCAGCTGTGTAACAGGGAAGCGGGCTGCCCTGATGAAACATTGATCTCCAGAGGCAGCAGATCCAGCCCTGGAAAGAACAAGAGGTCCCAGAACTGACTTTAAGGGAGATGCCAGCAGGGCCAGTGAGGCTGGGCTCTGAGAGGCGGCGGGAGCGGGCTGCCTGCCCAGGAAGGGGATGCAGGGTGAGCTCTCCCCACTGCCCCACTTCTGGTGCTCTGGGAGTGGAATTCTGCGCCAGGGGGAGCAGGAGTTTCTGTGAATGCCTTAAAATACAGACAGGTAACTCCTGGAGGAAATTTTCACTTTGCTGCATGTTAATCTAGAGAGAACAGGAGAAAAAGGAGAAACAAGTTCATGGCATGATAAACAACTACTCACCATGGCCACTCCTAGAAGGAATTCCCTGGGCAGGGCCTTGTGGGGGAGGATTTCATTTAAATGTGTTAATCATTAAAGGCCAGTGCTTGGCCTTTATGGATACAAACGCTAGTTTTGTGCTCAAAGCCATTGAAATATTATTCCTTTTTTTTTTTTCCCCCTAATAAAGTTCTTGAAGCTTGCTTACAAGCGTGAGGCCCTAACTAGGGATGATGATTGTCAGGGTGTTACTTGGGGACACAGGAGCCTGTATTCTTTATTTTTTTTTTTTTTTAATGTTGGAGTACAGTTGATTGACAATGTTGGGTTAGTTTCAGGTGTACAGCAAAGCGATTCAGTTACACATACACATGTATCTATTCTTTTTCAAATTCTTTTCCCATTTAGGTTATTACAGAATATTGAGCAGAGCTCTCTGTGCTATTCAGTAGGTCCTGGTTGGTTATCCATTTAAAATATAGCAGTGTGTACATGTCAATCCCAAACTCCCTAACTATCCCTCCCCCTGATCCTTTCCCCCTGGTAACCGTAAGTTCATTCTCTAAGTCTGTGAGTCTGTTTTTGTTTTATAAATGAGTTCATTTGTATCATTTTTTTAGATTCCACATATAAGTGTTATCATATGATATTTGTCTTTCCCTGACTTACTTCACTTAGTATGATAATCTCTAAGTCCACCCATGTTGCTGCAAATGGCATTATTTCATTCTTTTTTATGGCTGAGTAGTATTCCGTTGTATATATGTACCACATCTTCTTTATCCATTCATCTGTCGATGGACATTTAGGTTGCTTCCATGTCTTGGCTATTGTAAACAGCGCTGCAGTGAACATGGGGGTGCGTGTATCCTTTCGAACCATGTTTTTCTCCAGATATATGCCCAGGAGTGGGATTGCTGGGTCATGTGGTAGCTCTGTTTTTAGTTTTTTAAGGAACCTCCATACTGTTACAGGAACCTGTATTCTTGCCTATTTCTCCAAGGCCCAGCCTCATTCCTCTAACCCCTGTTACCACAAAGATGGATTTTAAAATACGGCATCCAGTGAGATCCTGTCATTTACTAGCACTCCATCACAAGAAACAATTACATTTAGCAAGACTAATTCTGCTTTTGACTGTTAGCAAGATGCAAGTTAAATTAAATGGAATGTTTCTTTCCTTCTCTCTTTCTTGGGTGTTGGTCTTAGATTGCCTGGGACTCGAAAGGAGACTGCACAAAACGAAAATCCTTTACTCTCAACCAAATGGGAATATATTATTTGAAGGAAAAAAAAAAATCTAGATCTAATGTTAAAACCCTCTCAACCTGGAACCCCCGGAGAATTCAGCATGCCCTGGTTAGATTTCAGTATTTCAGCGCCGTGCAAAAGAGCATAAATAAAACACAAGACCAGGTTAGCCTGAGCTCAGCCGTGCAGTAGCATTTTAGGTACCGTCTGCAAATTGTCCCACAGGTGGAATCTACCCAGATCTCCTGTGTGTTTGTTTGATGGAAAGTTTTAAAGGCCTCATTGCAGTGAGTTACATCATGTTTGCTTCCCATTTTACTCCTGTTGGTTTTAAGAGCTCTGTTTTAATGCGTTGTATTAAAGGATAGAGCATTATATTTCAACCATCCATGTAAGCCAGTGGGTGAGGCATTGCTTCCTGTATTTCACACGTGAGAAAATAAAGCTACGGGCAGGTGAAATGATGCCTCAGGGCCCGACACCAAGGAATAGAACGGCCCCTAGAATACAGGCACACCTCAGAGATATCGCAGGTTCAGTTCCAGACCCCCGCAATAAAGCAAGTCACGTGAATTTTTTGGTTTCCCAGTGTATATAAAAGTCTGATAAGTGTGCAATAGGTCTAAAAAAGCAACGTACATACCTTAATTTAAAAATACTTTCTTGCTAAAAAAATGCTGACCATCTTCTCAGCCTTCAGCGAGTCGATCTTTTTTCAATGGTGACATCAAATATCACTGATGACAGATCACCAGAACAGATAGAATAATAATGAAAAAGTTTGAAATATTGCAAGAATTAGAAAAATGTGACACGGAGAGACATGACGTGAGCAAATGCTGTTGGAAAAATGGCAGCGAAAGACTTGCTCGATGCAGGGTTGCCATAAACCTTCAATGTGTTAAAAACCAAAACACAGTGTCTGCGAAGCACAGTAAGGTCAGGTCCGCCTGTCTAGGTGTTCTGACCCTCATCCACTGCTTTTTCCTTTCTGTTACAGGGCTTTGCCACACAATAATGCTGTTTTAATGAATCAGCTAAAATAATTATGTATTCTGATCCTTAATCCGTGATGATTTGATTTGAATCTAATGTCTGTTTCAGGATGGCCATCCTGTGCTTGAATTTCTTAGTCTTTCCAGTGGGCTAAACAGTGTGGCCTGCCTCCCAAGGATGCGGCGGGGTTGGACCCATTTTACTAAAGTGAAAGCAGATTGTTAAGAGCCCACACTAAGCTGGTGCTCGGGAAAGTGGGGCCTTTCCCCACCACGAGGGGAAGTGTTTTGCTTCTGTGGCTGAGCCTGTTGGAGGGAGAGCTGGGGTGAGAGGGCGAGAACATCCCAGGTGACCGCTTTCATTTCTCTGCATCAAGGATTTGCAACCTTGAAAAAAAGGCAAGAAGCCCAGAGAAAAGATCTGAGCCACGGCAGTAAGCACATGGCCTTATAGGTAAGCTATCGGGATAGAGGAAGGAAAAGCTCAGTGAGTTCCACTGGCCCAGGGAAGCATGGCCCCGGGCACCACAAGAGCCTCCGAGTGGTACTTGCACTTAAGGAAGCTGAACTCCTCAAGGCCTCCCCAGCCCATTTTATTGAATATGTGATGTCCCTCCAACGTGCGACCTTTCTGTCTCCTGACAGCTTGCCTAAAGCAGGGCAGAGAACCTTTGCGTTACCTGCAAATAAACCATTTGCGTTTATCTGATCAAGTGCAGGTTTCAGCCTTCAGAGGCTCGGTACAGGTACTCAAAACCAGTGGACATGGCTGTGGATCTTTCTCTCAGATTCTCTTCCTTTAACAGCTTATCTGAAATGCTCACCTTTGAAATGAGATGTTTGTGCTCAAAATGGAAGAGGAAGAGAAGAGAGATCTAGACCATTTCAGGAGAGGGCTGTTGACTTCCTGTGAAGGGGCGAGTGCAGGAATTGGAAGACTCACGTTTCACTTTGTCTTAAGTCTCTGAACAACACTCGTGGTGGTTTTCCTTTCTTCTGATACTTTAGGTAAGATGGAATCCACCTGGTAACTGAATTCGGCCCCCGGGTCCAGAGGGAACCTCCCTCACAAGGCCTCCAGGATAGACGGCCCACCGGACCCAGGGACCCGTGGACAAGTGATGCCTTCGTGATCGAAAGGGTGTTTTGCACTACCGCCCCAGTGCCAGATGTGGTCATTACAATTGGATCATTTCAGGAAAAGCATAATTTGGATGTATTTTATACGGTGGGGTTTCTTCACGTCCTAATGTTCTCTGGTTTCATAGCCTTGGATCTGCTGCTTTGAACTCTCTCCTTTGCCTGGAGTTGGAGTGTCCTTCTTGGATGTACCTGGACATAGAATAATTAGGGACGTGCTCCATGTAAGGGGCGGCGGGAGGGGCTGCCTTTTCCATCTTTACTCCCATTTGATATCTGTGAAGTGATTGGAAATCGTTCAGTGAGAAATGCTGATTTGAGATGGCCCGGCAGCCACCATAACACTTGTGGCTTATCTATAAAATCTAGGCACAGAAACATGTAAACCTCAATATTTAAACGGTAGGATTTTATTTATCAATTTTTATTTATGAGTTTTGATTTGAAAGCATCACTGTGTGCCAGCCACTGTGCTGAACATTTCTATTTGGAAGTCACTTGGGATCACACTTTAAGTTAAAGCCCCAAAGATCTACGGTTTACTTCTTTTCTTTTTCCTTTGGCTGCGTTGGGTCGTTGCTGCACACGGGCTTTCTCTAGTTGTGGCGAGCAGGGGCTACTCTTCATTGCGGTGCGCGGGCTTCTCATTGCAGTGGCTTTTCGTTGTGGAGCACGGGCTCTAGGTGCGCGGGCTTCAGTAGTTGTGGTACGCGGGCTCAGTAGTTGTGGCTCTCGGGCTCTAGAGCACAGGCTCAGTAGTTGTGGCGCACGGGCTTAGTTGCTCCGTGGCATGTGCGATCTTCCCGGACCAGGGCTCAAACCCGTGTCCCCTGCATTGGCAGGTGGATTCCTAACTACTGTGCCAGTAGGGAAGCCCTAAGGTTTACTTTTTGACTTGATAGTAAATAAAATGTTTTAGAATATACTTAGCGATTTTAAATTTGAATATTCCAGTTCTTTTGGTGTGTTACACAAGTATGGCAGATGTCCTTTAAAAGGGCCACTACTTTTTTCTTTGTTGCTTGTCAATATAGATAAAACATTATTATATAAAAAGGTTTAGATATAAGAATTCAGTGTTGTGTAGGTAAGTGGTTTTCATTTTTGGCTACACATTAGAATCACCTGTGTCATGCTTTAAAAACAGTGATACTAGACCATCTGTATGTCTTCTTTGGAGAGATATCTATTTAGGTCTTCCGCCCATTTTTTGATTGGGTTGTTTGTTTTTCTGATACTGAGCAGTGCGAGCTGTTTGTATATTTTGGAGAGTAATCCTTTGTCCGTTGATTCGTTTGCAAATATTTTCTCCCATTCTGAGGGTGGTCTTTTCATCTTGTCTCTGGTTTCCTTTGCTGTGCAAAAGCTTTTAAGTTTCATTAGGTCCCATTTGTTTATTTTTGTTTTTACTTCCGTTACTCTAGGAGGTGGGTCAAAGAAGATCTTGCTGTGATTTATGTCAAAGAGTGTTCTTCTCTTTGTTTTCCTCTACAAGTTTTATAGTGGTATGGACATGAAGGGGGGAAAGGTGGGGTGGGATGAACTGGGAGATTGGGGTTGACATATATACACTAGCATGTATAAGATAGATAACTAATGAGAACCTGCTGTACAGCACAGGGAACTCCACTTTGCTGTACAGTAGAAACTAACACAACATTGTAAAACAACTATACCCCAATTAACAAAGGAAAAAACACTGATACTAGGGTCCCACTCTGACCAGTTAAGTCATCCTTTCTGAAAGGAAGAGCCTGAATATTTGGGTTTTTTTAAGTGTGTGCGTGTGTGTGTGTGTGTGTGCGTGTGCGCGTGTGTTTGTGTGTGCGTGCACGCGCGTGGGGGTGGGTGGGATTTGTGACTTCTGCATTCTGTGTAGATAATCTACTACAGCTGCCAAGGAGGTGTCCATCCCATGGAGTTGTATTCACTGAGTTGAAGTACAGGAAACCATTCACTGAGTGTGTTCAGCACATCCTTTGAGGGTCTCCTCTGTACCATGCTCTATTCCAGCACCTGCTGGAGAGGGTCTTACTCCCTTCCTCCTGGAGTTTATATTTCTTGGTTCTTACCAAAGGTGATTTATTCAGTCTTGTCACTGTCTGAACATACCACTAACAGGGTCCTTTGATGTCACTGATCAGTTTAACCGAATTCTTGGGTCTGGGCTGGTGGTCAGAATCCGTTCATAGGGCTTGACTCTTTTTCTGACTTGTGGATTTTGTTTCTCCTCCCCCATATGCAGTATTTTGGATTAATTCACCATTTTCAGCAAGTTACTCTCTACCTGCACTCCCCTCAGGACTGGCCGTGTAACCAAGGAATTGTATTTGTTTGCCTGGTATAAAAAGACAAAGAGGACATTGCTTTTATTTTTCAAGAACCCTAAGCTTTAACGTAAAAATCAAACAACATTTTTTGGTTAGAAAATAAATAAGAGTTTAATACTGTGGAAGAAGTAGTCGGTAAGCAAGTGATATCAATTAAATGACAATGATTCAGTTTAAAAGCAAACCCATCATTCAAGAGCGAAAGAGTTTGAATTATTCAGGATTTTGAATTGTTCTGCTTCAAACCGAGTATAATAATGAACACAGTCCCTTGTGTATCCTGATACCAATATTTTATCCCTTCCCCACCCCCCAATAACTATCTGAAATCTTGATATATAGAGCATGAGCACCAGAGATAAAATGCACATTCAATTAGGCAGAGACTCCTAACTGACCCAAATAGCAGTTCATTCATGAGGTAATGTGACCTGCAGTCATGGAGATGGAAGTGTGTTGCTTGAGCCAGGGTAAGCCTGGCATAGCACAGACTCTCCAGTGATCAGAGAATCAACAGAAATTAGCCCAGGCAGAAAAATATGGCAAAAGCTATGCAGACCTGGTCTCAAGTCCAGGAGTATTTCTTTCTCGAGGCGTGTGTATCATTTGTCACCTGGGCTATTCCTGGTAATGCTTTAAAGCTCATCTTTTTTTTTTTTTTGCGGTACGCGGGCCTCTCACTGTCACAGCCTCCCCCATCGCGGAGCACAGGCTCCGGACGCGCAGGCTCAGCGGCCGTGGCTCACGGGCCCAGCCGCCCCACGGCATGTGGGATCTTCCCGGACCGGTGCACGAACCCGTGTCCCCTGCATCGGCAGGCGGACTCTCAACCACTGCGCCACCAGGGAAGCCCGAAGCTCATCTTTTATTAGCGTGAAGTGCCTTGGTATCTAAAGGACTTGAACATTTAAGCGATTTACATATTTTAAGGTTGGTTTCTGTTCATAATTTGGGAATCACAGTTTCCGTTAAAGAAGGTTTCCCGGGGCTTCCCTGGTGGCGCAGTGGTTAAGAATCCGCCTGCCAATGCAGGGGACACGGGTTCAAGCCCTGGTCCGGGAAGATCCCACATGCTGCAGAGCAGCTAAGCCCGTGTGCCACAACTACTGAGCCTGCGCTCTAGAGCCCGCGAGCCACAACTGCTGAAGCCCACGTACCACAACTACTGAAGCCCGCTCACCTAGAGCCCTGCTCCGCAACAAGAGAAGCCACCACAATGAGAAACCTGTGCATCGCAACAAAGAGTAGCCCCACTCTCCGCAACCAGAGAAAGCCCGCGCGCGGCAACAAAGACCCAACGCAGCCAACTAATTAATTAATTAAATCTATTTAAAAAAAGAAGAAGTTTCCCCTTTGGAGACAGTCGATATATGCTGGGATTTTGGGGTATTCACACGTTGGACAAGCCATTGCCATCACCAGCACATCTGTACCTCTCCTGGAAAGTAACACTCTGCATGGTGTATCCAAGGGTACATTTCTTAATCACAATGATTCCTTTTGCAAAAATGTGAGATTATCTTTTTTTTCCCTTCAGCTTTCTTCTAGTAGATTTGACAGTAAGTTCCTACATTGCTGAAGTGGCATTCCTTACCACTGAAGCTATTTCCAATGCTTTTTGGAAAGGGATGGGAAGAAATAAATTCAGTATACCGGTTAGTTTACTACCTGGTACACAAGTCATGTGATGGTTTCTGGGATCATTTGATTTATAAGGGGCTCCTTCGGTAGTTGTTTTTGATAAATTCATGTCACAGTAGAAGAAGGGCAAGGATGAGCTTTTCCTCTTCAAACCTTAGGGAAAAACTTAGAGGAAATCTAAAATATTAAGGTCAGGACTTATTCACTCAGTAAATGTTCATGGAGCAGCAGTGAACAGGACAGACAAATCTCCCCACCCTGTCAGAGCATACAGTCCAGTGACAGAAAGAGAAAATAGATGCTAAATGTAACAAGTACTTTACATGAGAAGGTATTAAGTACCATGGAGGGAAAATAAAGCAGAGCAGGGAGACTTGGGAGCGACAGATCGGGTGGGGGAAGGCTCGTAGTTTTAAATTTGTTTGTTTATTTTTGGCTGAGTTGGGTCTTCGTTGCTGCGCCTGGGCTTTCTCTAGTTGCGGCAAGCAGGGGCTACTCTTCGTTGCCGTGTGCGGGCTTCTCATTGCAGTGGCTTCTCTTGTTACGAATCACGGGCTCTAGGTGTGCAGGCTTCAGCAGTTGTGGCACGCGGGGTTCAGCAGTTGTGGCACGCGGGCTTCAGTAGTTGTGGCTCGCGGGCTCTAGAGCACAGGCTCAGTAGTTGTGACACACGGGCTTAGTTGCTCCGCGGCATATAGGATCTTCCCGGACCAGGGCTCGTACCCGTGTTTCCTGCACTGGCAGGTGGATTCCTAACCACTGTGCTACGAGGGAAGCCCAGGACTCGTAGTTTTAAACCAGATGTCAGAGTGGGTTTCATCAAGGAGGAGTTAACTGGAACGAAAATAGGAAGGAGGTATGAGGGGTTCACCCAGGTGGTCACATGCGGTGAACCATCTGGACAGAAGGTACATCCAAAGGAAGCCACAGGAGTGTGCCTGGTGGGTTAGAGGAAGACCCAGAGGCTGGTATGGCTGGAGCCGAGGGGGTAAGGGTGGTCACAGGTCTAGACCACGTAGGGCCTGGCGGGTCTGTACGGACCAGGGTTGATTTGAGTTCCATGGAAAGCCTTCGGAGGTGTTTGAGCTGAGGAGTGATTGGTCCAGCTTCACTATGTGTCTTAGCACCCATCTGATGTTTGGCAATGACTTCTTTTTTCCCTCAAATTTCATACCTTTTCTGGAACCACAAGTTCCTTTCTTCATTTCTGAAAGTTATAATGACGACAGCTACCATTTACCGTGTTGGCTAAGCTGCCAGTGACTGTATGTGGATTAATCCCTGTGACCCTCACAAGATGAAACAGTAGATGGTTTCATGTCCCTTTTCTAGGTAAGGAAACTGAGACTCAGAGCATAAGGGAGTTGCCCAAGGACCCTGGGACACACAAGTGACAGAGTCAGTATTCAAGCCTGGGCAGTTTTCTCCTGGCTCTTAACCACAGTGGTGAACACCCATGCCCTCCCCTTCCTACCTCATGCCTAGACCAGCTGTTCCACAGCCCACCTAGTCATCACCCTCAGACCCCCTCACCCTTCTGCTCCCCAGACCTGGTTGGCTGAGGGACCATCCAAGGCACCCTTGGTACACACCTGGGTAGCACTACATGTGTCTCTGCTGGAGGTTGTGAGAGGAGACATAGTTGCTTTTGTCAGTCATCAAATTACACTGGGATTTAATCAAATTACAATCTCCCAATATAGTATCGTTTCCCATGTGCTGGGAGGTGGGGGGGGGGGGGGACAGAGACCCGTCTGTGTATAGTGGACATGGGACCCATAAAACACACACACACACACACACCCACACACACACACACCCACACACACACACACACGAGACCACTGGTGTAGATGTTGCTGAGCTGTAAAAACAATTACAGTGACACTCTTGATAGCTACTTTTGCCAATAGGTGGAAATTACAACTCGGGAGTTGAATTTGTGACGTTCACTCCTATTTCCCTCCTACATCCTGCTGTTAGTCACTTAATGTCATGCTGACCTTTTTATGGCTGTTAACGATGTCGTCTCATGAATTCTGTTTTGCATTTTGCAAGGCAGAGCCCAAGCATCTAATAGAAATGTATGAGACCAAGAAAGTTCTAAGGAGGGAGCCATTGTAACCTCTTTTCAAGAGCACGTACATGTGTGCACACTTGACAGATTTTAAAACACGGGACTTACTTGAAGCCATTAGATTTTATGGGAACAAGCATTTATGATAGCCAGTGGAAATATACTTTTCAGGTGCTGGTAAAAGGCACATCTCTCATTGGGGAGCTAGCTTTCTGAATTTTCTGGGGATGTGGGATGTGTGAGATCCATAGCCCATTGCTGGTATTAATATATTGGAGCTGACTTTTTGTTTTTTAACAAAAACTTAGTCATGTGTGGCATATATTCCATTTTAAAATAAGATTCTACACACAAGGTAGGGAGAGTACCAGCTTTACAGAAAAAAAAATTTTTTTAATCTATTGATTTAAATTGAGTCATTGCTCTTCGGACTCTACCACCTAGTAAGTATTGTTTCTAAGGCAAGAAACTTGATGTTCTCTGTGGTTGTAAAGGAAAGAGAACATGGTTCCCTAGTGTATGTTTCAGGGGGTGAAATAGATCACGGGTTTAGAGTCAGATCAGGCATGAATTTGAATCTCTTTTTTCCTGTTTATTGGTTCTGTGATCTTGGGCAAGCTAGTTCACCTTCTGAATCCCAGTTTCCTGTCTATAAAATGAGAACACTCATATTCACTTTGCAAGATGTTGAGAATTTCAAAACCAACAGAGCAATACATGTAAACCACCTGCCCCCAGTAGGCACTTAGTAAATCTTGCCCTTCACTGTTGTCAAGGATCATGCAGTCAGGGGTGTGGGGCGAAGGGGAGAATGAAAATATATAATAATCTTAAAGGGAAAAATTATGAAGCAGTTCAGAAATTATGGGCAATTACAGTTATTTCACAGAGTGTGGGGAGAAAAACAGAACTGAGTTGGGATCTATTTCCCTAATATCCCTCTTGAGAACGTACTGTGTGCCCTGCTTGATTCCAGGTGCTGGAGATCGAAATCAGACATAGGCTCTGCCCTCATAATCTTCACAGTTTTGTGGGCGAGCAGACATTGATTAAATACTCATACTAATCAGACCCATCAGTGGCACATTGGGACTGAGCCAGATGGAAAGGCAGATTATTTTAACTGAGATCAGCATAGAAGGCAAGTCAGGGAATGTGAAGTGTGAGGCAGCTGGGCTGGAAGGTTTGAATCCCACTCTTCCTCTTCCCAGATGTTTGACCGTGGCCTTCTCTGAACCTCAGTTTTGTCATCTGTAACACGGAGGGAATAGACCAACCTCATAGGGCTGTGTTGAGGAACAAAATTGAGGTAGAGCACGTTGGGCCCCTGGTCCAACAAAACATCATGCCCTTCACAGCTTGATGACAAGAATCAGTGCATGTCCCAGCGGGGGGCTTGTACAAAACAAATGTAGACAAAGTGAGAATATTTTTATATATTTGAGTCATAGAACTTGGAAGCTTGTAATTTGAAAGACTGTTTTAGAGGAATAATTTCCAGCCTCTGTGCCCCAAGCCCCTGAGGGGACTGCAGAGTAATTAGCAGAAGTCCTAAAATCCTTGAGCACACCAGGCATTATCTGTAGAGGTATATGTGTGTATGTGTGTGTTACAACATTTGTCCGATCCATTTTGTTGCTACTTTGAGTAGTAAGATAATTTTGAAACATATTACTAAATTGAAAATACATCCTTCTGTATATTCTCAGTCATCAGGTACCAAAAGATTCAACTATTATCACACGAGGGAACAAAAAACTTTTTAAAATATGTTCAAAAATACGGGTAGGAAGTACTGTGCAAGGGAGTATGAAAAAAACAGCCAAAGATTGGAAACTACTTAGTGACTTTGGCTGCTAGCCTGGTTCTCCGTTCTTGGAAAGTATGTCAGCTCCATTCTGAAGTCAGATGTCATCATTGAAAGGAACACCTCCATTCTCAAAATATATTGGCACTGCCTTAGGAGCAGCATGGAATTAAAGGGAAAGATTTCCAGCCGAGTTCTGGTTGGTGTTCTTTAGTTTCCGTAACTAATATTTGGCGTGGAAATATGACTCGCTATTCTTTGAAACAGGCGAAAAGATGCCCTCCATTTTCTGCAGTCGCTCTGTGACCGGATGTTATGGCAGCACGAGTGTAAGAGACAAAGCATGCAGTACAAAAATATATCCAATGCAATTGAGAGAGAAGTGGCCGTTCTGTGCCCCCAAAAGGCATGAATCATGCATCACAAATCAGGGTGATCACATGGGCACCGCTTTGTTTGAACCTCTGTGTAGGAAGACACCCATTTCTTTAGTGAAGACGCACCGGTGACCTTGCCCAGCCCTAGGTACTGCGGGTCATTCTTATGTTCAGATATCTAAAGCAAAACAATCTGATGGTCTCTAAGTGGCATTAGCCAAGTAGTTCATTTTAAGTCCCATATTTGAATTTTGGAGCTTATTTTCTCCTAGAAAATGGTTTACAAGTAGGGTCCCCATCGGGCTACAAAAAAAATAAAGAAACCCTCTTGGACTCAGAAGGGAACCAACTGAAAGCTGTTTTTGATAATATTCTAGTTTGCTGCTGTTACTGTGGGAAGATGTTCCTCTGTCCTGATCCCTTGGCCTGAGAAGTAAACCACCTTTCCCCTTGCCACGTGGTCGCCCCCTCCTTCTTTGGCAAGTACATCGGAGTGGCAGAGGTGTTGGGGGAGCCCCCAAGGTGTACTTCTGCGTTTGTAAGGGGTGCTCATAAGTCATCTGAAGACATGCTTTTATTCCTGTACGGAATAGTGAAAGAAAGCATAATGCCACTCCACCGTATTCCTTCAGCATTCAGCTCATCTCCCCCTCCCCCTCCCCCTCCCCTCCCCCTCCCTCACACACACACATACACACACACACACACACACACACTTTTTAAATAGAAAAAAGTCACTGCAGGTCAGTATGAGAGTTGCTCAATGGAAAGATTATGCTCTATGATACAGCACCTCATTAAGGAGTAAACATTGACTAGGTGTGGAGTCCCCGTGTATAAGAAATACGTGGTCAGGAAAGTTGGAGGGAGATGGTAATTTGAGCCTCAGGAGCAGTCTGTTGGAATGTTTAATTCTATCTGTCAAGACCTTTAAGAAGCTCAGAAGAAGGCTGTTGTGTAAATAAAGGGGGTTATTGCTGTGAGTCTACGTATTTGATTCAAATGTCCAGACTCTAAAAAGTGAATATATTCTCTCCTTTGTTTCCGTTTGGTTTACATTTAAGAGACCTGTCTTTGGGGGATAAAATATTTGCAGCAAAGCAGGTGACACCAACGGCAAGGATGAAGTGGAGTGAGAAGCCGTACGAATTCTTAGGAGTAAAGAGTGATATTGATAAAGAAACCAGGCAAGCAGATACTACGAAATGATGGCTAGAAACTTTCTAGGCAAGAAAAAAGTACTAGCATGAGAGCAAAATCTCAATTGACCGAAATCTCTAATTTACTGCTAACATTAACATCTCAGAAGGAGCAAAGCAAAAAATCTTTTCTTTTTTCTCCCTATTTTTGTTAAAAGCTTTCTTTAAAATGATGCACAGTATATTTTTTTAGTGTGGGGCAACCCTGATTATTTCAGAACATAGGTTTATTTAAAAAACTCTTGAGTTATTCAGTAAGAAAAGTCATGATCCCTTGTTTTTTTTTTTAAAAAGGCTAGTTAGATTGCTGATAGACATAAAAAAACCGAAGTTTATTTTCTTGAGTAGATGGAATATTTATTGTCATAGATGGAGCATGCTTGTTAACAGTATGGGCTGAACTTAACTAAAGCAGGCTGACTCCTGCTTGAGGTAGAATATTCGAGCATACAGAGAATGCTGTATGGGGCCTTTATCGTAGAATCTGAAAAGAATAGTCAAAGAGTGCAGATTTAGCAACAAGCAGAAAGGGCCAGAATTTTATGTTTGGACAGTAAAGAGAAAAGGCAGATGCTGTGAGAGTCCATTTGCCCTGCAGGGAGGTAGTCTTGATATACAGCTGGAGCTGGAAAAATGTGGCGAGAGGGTTATAAATGTGTTGTGCTGGTTTCATATCGGCAGACACATCTGGATCCACGGCTACTTTTCAGTGCTTGGGTGTTTTCTTAGGTGAGAGCCTTATAACAATGTTTTACAACCCAGAATTAATTAGTGATTGATAACCAGGAAAGCTTGAGTTAATGATGTAACATGTAGCACCTAGCATTCTCTCTCAAGGGAACCCTGCTCTAGCTGAAACTGTGTTTTAGCCTCTCTCTCAGTGTTTGCTAAAATGATGTGGATTCATTAAGTAAGAGTAGATGAGACAGGAAGCATTGCTTGGATGGTAGGCATTATCTGTTTTCAGCTTCCTTAAGCCTGAGGACATTTTAAATTACCTGGTTTGAGCCCCACAAATCAAGGCATTGGTTGTCAGTAGTAGAATTTCAGGCTTACAGGGGATTGACCAGAGGAGAGCTTGTCTTGCAAATCTGACTTGGTTATTGGTAGCATGGAGCTTTCCAGAAAGCAGGTTGTAGTAAATGAGAGAGTCTGGGCAAGAGGTCTTGGGCTTGGAGATCAGATCCGCCTTGGAGTTCTTGCTCTGTCATCCGTGGCTCTGTGACCTTATGTGAGTTGCTGTATTTTTTCTGGGCCTCAGTTTTCTCACCTATAAAATGGTAATTTCCCAAGTCCTTTGCAGTTTTAAAAAACCATTAACTCTGAGACAAGTTAATGTCTCCTGGGTGAAGGCAGTTCAGACAAAATGGCTAGGGTTAGCATTAGAAATACCAGATTCGTTGTAGAAACAGTCCGTGAAAAGATGGGAGTGATACGTGAACACAGAACAGCAAAAGGCTTCTCCTTGGCTAGTTTTGTTTTAATCGAAGTTTTTAATCATGATGACGATTGTTAGTATTTTCTCCTTTCTTTTTAAAGCCAAATTCAGGTTAAGTGAACAAATACTGCACTGGAAAAAAAAATCCTAAATCATCCCAAGTGGGTCAGTTCTGATTAGTCCAGTTTTTAAGGTGTTCTTTAAGGCTTTTATAACTAGAGACTTGACACCATAAATGAGAACAAAATATCAAAAGTAATTAGGTCAACCTGTTGGCATTAGAAGCTTCTGTCTTCCAAATATGCAGTCGTTAGTGTGTGTTCTTCTGCCTCCTGGAAAATGATGCAAGTCCTCTCTGCCCTATAAAAATATGTATTATTCTATTAGAAAAATTTAAAGTTGAAACTGGAAAATCGTTAGTTTCAAAGTTAGCTATTTATTGCTGTGTGTGTTAAACATTCTGACGCTCTCAGAATTGAAAGACCAGGTGGGCCTCTGGACAGATGAATTATGAACTATTCCCCCATAATCTTTACCGTCCAGTACACAAACATAAAACTGATTTCACTTTTATGGACTCCAGTCCCATAGCTCTAGAAGTTACTGTGTGAGTAGAAGAAAAATTTGGAAGGCAGTAGTCTGATTTGCAAACTGCTACATCAGGATTGAGACATAAATCATACTTATAAAAGCATGTGAGGAGTTTTGCAACCAAAGCCCAAAATAGTCCTTGAGAATAACGTACCAAAGGGAATGGAAAATACAAGTTAGTTTGGGAAATGACCTGCTTAGGTTGACTAGAGCAGGCCATTTTCTGCTAGTTCAAGGTCATTCCCTCTTACAGGCCTTGATGTCTCATCCGTGTGAGTTTTGAACGCTCTCCCTTGGAGGGCATTTCCACAGCCTAATAGCTCGAGGTATTTGAGAGCTTCTTTAAGACAGTCTGCCTAAATTTTCTTTGAATTTCCTCTTCCAGTGTCTCTGTAATTGCTCTTTCTTGTATTATCCTAAAAGGAGTTTGCGGGGAGTGCGTGCAGTGGGAAACAAGAGTTCAGCGTTTTCATCTCAGGTCCCACAAATTTCACCTTTCACAAACTTACGCTTTGCTCAGAGAAAACGACTACAAAGAGAATGGATTTATTACTGCTTTTCCAGGGCCGATCGAGTTCTGCCCATAATAAAGGTACCCATGGAGACCAGCTTGAGCCTGAGTCCTGGATGACAGAGGTGGCCTGAGTATATTTTTTCGCTGGCCTCACTTGAGTGCTTGGCCCTATTTCTAGAGCCGCCAGCTTCATTTGATCTCGAACCTTCTTCCTCCCTGAAATCTCCATCTTCCAAAATCAATCCATATCCCCTACACATTTACTACTCAGAAAGGCTCTGTAGAAATGTAACGGGACAGTGTTACGTACCCATCAGAAGCTTGCTGAACGCATAATGATACCAGATCACCAGAGTGGGTGGTCCTGTCTCTTCATGCACTGCCTACAAAAATTACACAAACCATTCTGTGTTCTCTTCTGTATTATGTGCTCTTGACCTCCGTGGGAAAGACTGTAGACCGTGGGATGCTCAGTAGATAGGATCTGGGGGTGATGGTGCTCTTGGGCATGTCCACATCTTTCAGAATCATACTCTTCCCATCTTTGGTGTAAATGTGATGTGATTAAAGAATTAAATAAGCAAACACTTTCGGACCAGAAGAGAGTTGTTTTACAATCGATTAATTCACTTGAGCAGATCGCCACCCGCTTTCGGCTGTTACTTGCATACCGTGTGTACAGCTGAGGTGCAAGAGCCTTGCAGTCCTTCATGAACTGAATGTATGAAACTACTCTTCCTCCCGTATCTTACCTCCCTGCCCTCTCTGTGGTTTTCAGGATACTCTTTGTACTTATTGGCCTAGAAGTAAAAACAAAAACATTCTTAAACTTGTTCAGAATGGGTGGAGAAGGAGGCATCTGGAAAAAACATGTAAATTTTATTAATGTTTTAGGATCATCTTAAAGTCCTATCACCTAAGTGATTTCTTATTCCATAATTTCTTTAGATTCTATCTGCAGACTTTGATTTTAGCATATTACCAGCTTTGAGGGTTGATGTATAGCTACCCCCTCAAAAATGTGGGGAGACTGCAGATCCATGGAGTTAAGCTCTTCAAAATAGAATGAGAAGTGGTCACTTAGCCCTCGAGTCAGCTTTTGCTATCACCTGGCTGTATCATTGTGTGTGGTCAGAATTATCATGATACAGTACAAACAGCAACAGCATTTAGTAAGAAAAACCAGATCACTGTGGGATCAATTAGTTGCTCATCATTTGTACACCTTATAACATGAAGAAAAATGAATCTGGCTGAATAATTAAGAGTATAAACCACTGTTAATTGCTCCCAGTTTGTAAATGTCTTGGCTGTATTTGTGAGAGTTGGTAAGGTAGAATGAAAAGGGTTTGCACTTGTCAGACACTACTTCAGATGCTGGCTTTGCTACTAATTAGGTGTCACCTTAACAAGTTCTTTAACCACTGAAGTTATTTAACCATCTAAACAAATAGAAATAACATAGGCTCATTATGAGAATTAAGTGGGGTAATGTATAAACGGTCCCAGTAGGTACCCAGTTCATGTTCGTTCCCTTTGCTTTTTCTGTCTCTGTTTAAATAAATCTGTATATTTACAAGTCTTTCTACTAACATCATTAATGGATTATTTCCTAATCAGTGCCCAGTTTCTGACCCATAATGATTGCTCAGTAAATGTTCATGGAACGAGTGAGTGGATGATGATGTATATATTTAGTGAGGTGTGGCCATTATTACTTCCTCTATTAGACAAGAAACATGGAATTTGCAGTTTCCCCAAGATTACCCAGAAAATGGATTCACTGCCTACACAGGCATCTAGAAATGTACAGCCCTTGTAAATTTCAGGCAAAGCCAGTATTAGACTTGAATGTTCCTGTATGTATTAACCATTACCTTCTTCTCCATCAAACACTCATTTTGTGAAAATATAATTTGTGCATGGCACTGAGTCTGATATTGGAGGACCTCTTCATTGTGTCTTACAGAGGGAACCTCATCTATGTGCTTAATTTAAATCACACGATAAGGAGAAGGCAGTGCTCCAGAGGTGGAGGAGAATGGTGACCAGCCTTTGCTGGGATAGCCTTTCATTGGAATCAAAGTCCTAATATTCACTTATGAAAAGAAGATTGTTTGCACTGTGATTTGATCCATGTCTGTTGTCATTAGAATTAAGTCTAGCCAGCTGTCAGCTCCTAGAGGCAGGGGACTATAGCTGTCTATTTCAGCATTCTCCTGTTTTCAGTTTCTAAGTTGGCTTTGTTAGATGAGTTAGTGTGGTATTTATTTGAAAAAAAAAAGGTAGGTGTGTGTTTGTTGAACTTCTCACGTGTTGCTTGAGCGTCCATTTCATAGGAATCAAACTTTTAAAAAAGAAACTTATTCTTTAAATTTAAGGGGGCTGATTTTAGAGGAGGGGCAAGCCCAATCTTGTAATAAGTTCTTTAGCACAGGGAAGAATTACTGATTTACTTCTTGTTCTTGTAGATGTGAGTTTCCATATAGAGGGGCCTGGTCTCATGTTAATAGCATCAGCTAGACAGTAAGATGCTTTGAAGAAGATAACTTTTACTGAGTGATTTGCTAGGTTGGCAGAAAGACCCAAGGGGGAAAGGGAGAAGAAAGCTTGCTGGTCAAGATGTCTCAATCTCAGTATCATAATTGAAAGAGTACCACTTGAAAATTCAAGTTAAACTAGCATCCAGTTTCACTGTCTGGATTTATATCAGTCTAGGTCACACCTGGGACAACTCGAGTTTAAACACCTGGCTAAAAGATGTTAGGATAAGAGCATTTCCATTCCCAATAGAATTTGTTCCCAGGAACGATGGAAATTCTACATCAGGACCCCACTTCACTATTTTGGCACCGCTGGTTCAAATACTAGCCAGAACCTGGAAAGGCTGAGGTAGAAAAAAATAAATAAGAGAATTCATTAAACTGACATGTTGGAACCTCTAAAAAGGTACTCATGGAGGATTCATTTAGAAATAGATGAAAATTTGAACAAGGGTATTTTGATTGATTTTTTTTTTTTTTTTTTCTCTCTCTGAAGTGCTTAATGGATTATCTTGCCCAGCCTGATAAATGTGTTGCTAAAGGTTTCCAGTGTGCATCTCTTAGGAAAGAAAGGCTTTCAGGGCATGTTGGTCATTTACTGACATATTTTCTCTAGATTCTAATTTCCCCATAATATTCGTGCTTTCTTCCGTACATTTCCATAACTCATGGAAAAGAAAAAACAGAACACGCTTTATTCTGGGGCCAATAGCATACCACCCTGCCCTACTTTTCTTTCCCTGAGGGACTTTCAAATGTGCCTGTAACTTCGGCCAGTTTATCACAGAATGGTCCATATTCCAGTGAACTGGGGCCTGGGACTCTGGATTCCTTGTTTCTGGTTGGAGCCAGGGTTCTGTGGAGGAAAGGAATAAGGAGGGGAACACAAATTTCAGACTCCAGTCCTGTCCACCCCTTTACCCACCCTTCCCTCACTTTTAACGCCCGTTGCTTTCTCAGAGTTCGGAACTCTAATTACTCCCCAAAAGGCACACCCCAAAATGATATCCAGCCTTTAGCTCCTCCCAACAGAGGACCCTAAAGAAAAGCTGTCCTGCTGCAACCAGTGGGCCTATCTTTTGTTGAAATAAAGGGAGAGATGAACTCATGACCTGGCCCAGATGGTGACATTCCTCTCCAAACTCTCTTCCCTCCAGTTTTTCTAGATTTCCAGGTCATTCAGCTATTTATTCAACTACAGGGTATTGCTGGCTGCTATGGGTAAGGCGATGTGCTAGGTTTCCCTGCAGAGTAGAAAACATGGCGGCCTAGGAGTCACAAAACGTGAGTTCCAGGTTTCACTTTGCTATGAGTGGCTGAGTAACTGTGTAAATCACCCTTCCTGCCTGGCTGTCTCTCCTCTCATCTGTAAAATGAAGGGGTTACTTCAGTGAGCTCTGAGATCCCTTTCAGTTCTAGAACTGCTATGATTTTCTGATTACGAATCTCTCAAGCCAGTTATTCACATTTCCAAGTTTAAGCTGAAAACTGAATTCTTTCCACTCTTGCCCTGAAGCACTTGGCAGCCTATGAAGAGTTCCATGGATTGAGACTTGGATGTCTCACCCGTGATGCAGTAAACCTACTGACTCTAAGACGCTTAGTGTAGGGCGGAATCAAGGGTAGGGTTGGGAGAGAGAAATGAAGAAGTCATCCTCTTGAATTTACAAGTGGTACAGTTTATATTGCTTAAAAAACTAGCCAATTCTCTGTTGGTGT
The DNA here is from genome assembly GCF_963924675.1 of Phocoena phocoena. Taxonomy (NCBI): domain Eukaryota; kingdom Metazoa; phylum Chordata; class Mammalia; order Artiodactyla; family Phocoenidae; genus Phocoena; species Phocoena phocoena. The sequence continues at coordinate 156,981,763 of NC_089220.1, forward strand.
AGAAATCTCTGACCCTACCTGATAATTAATTAACAGGTCTCTAGGAAAAGGATATAAGGAAAAAAAATATTTTCTAAGTTCTGCCAAGAGAATATGGAAATTATGGTCTAGAGAGTGTAAACCCCTTCAACGAACGGTCATTATCGTCTGACTGCTAAGGTCATCAGTACATGTGCTTTTAAATAAACCCAATGATCCTCTTGATATCATTATGGAAATGCAAGCTGCAGCACATTAAAAGTATTCTATTGGGACGCTTTGCTATTGCTGTATTTTGCAAAGTGTGTTTTTAGAGGCTTTGACTTCTTAAAATTTCTACAAATATATACCCTGTGGAAATATTCAAAGGTACCTTTGTTAGGGTTTCCTTCTATTCGTATAAAATTTCAGGTATATTGCATTGAATTTTACATTTACTCCTGGGGGTGTTTCTCCCCCTAAGTAACAAAAAGACCAAGCGTGGGACCTAAAGGCTTATGTGATACCATCACTGAAGACATTTGAGGTCATTTTCCAATTCTATATTTTTATCGATAGGAAAACTAGACCCAAAGATATAAAGTGCCCAGACCAATATATCATACTGTTGGTTAGTGACTGACCTAGGTCTGGAAGCTAGGCTTTTTAACTCCTGAATTGGGGCTCACCCATTACACCCTCATTCTGCCCGTTGGAAAAAAATCTGGGAATTTACAGTTTTGAAGCAGTGTATCAGAGTGCCATGAACCTCTAGCCCAGGAGATCTCAAGTACATTTCGACTGACAAATTGTTATTTAAAAATAATAACAACGGCTAACATTTATGAAGTTCTCCTAAGCACTGGTATGTGTATTAATTCATTTAATCCATCAAAACCACTTCGTGATGTTGGTACTGTTATTTTCCCTAGTTTACAGATGGGCCGCTGAGGCACAAAGAGTATACATATGGGCAGGGGTGCGCATTGCAGGGAAGGATTCTGATGCTGGCAGGCAAAGACTCCTTTGCCCTTAGCAGGTCAGTCTGCTGCCCCTAAATGGGATCTGGTCATTGGGAGCTTTTTGTCCCTGCCTCCCATCTGCCTTGTGTCAGGAAGCAGTCTTTGTAATTTCTTATTAACTATGAAGTTGGGACCATACAGAAGCTATACCGCCGGAGTGTCATTTGGATCCTGGATCACTGTTCCATTTCCAGAGAGGCATAGGGCCCAGAACTGTCCTGCATCAGTCCAGACATTCAGAACAAAGGTATGTTGGCACCACAGCCATGGTTTTGCCATCTGCAGCAGCCCTGTAGCTTGTAGGGCAGGTCCACGGAGGAGAAAGTATTGAAATAGCATCTCGCTGCTTGAGCAAGTGATTGAAACTCCCTGAGCATTTGCAGCCACAGCCCCCATATCTTTCCCTCCACCTAGGCTAAATCTTGATTTTGGGACAGGACTCTTAGTGGACAGTCCATGCACCCTGGAGGGTATGAGCTAAACACTCCCTACTTGGGTCTAAAGCAGGATGGGAACTAGACTGCAGCATCATTATGTATAACAAAAGGGGATCATTGGAAGAGGCGGGGCTGAGCTGTCCCCAGTAGTTGGTAACATTGAAAGAGCTTTTCTCCTCTTCCACAATTAATCCATGTCTCCGTTTGCACGTGTGAGAAGAACTCCTGACAGCACCAACAGCACAACAGGAGAATCGCCCAGCTTGAGCAATAAATCTTCCTAGGCATTCAGCAAGTGCCACTGGGCTCATTAATCTTGATTATTTCCCGTAATAGATAACTTCACAAATCAGCTATTATTCCTAATCATGCACGTAAAGATAACAACTGACGGGTAATAGCTTCCTGCATGGCGAGACCAAAATAGAATTTCATCTACAAATGTGTTTCTGCACGTTCCAGGGGAAGGTGTTTTCCACCTTCTTAAAGGGGCAGCAGGAGATGGGGGAGCAGCCACTGAAAGAGAAACTGATTGTCGCGGGTTGGATTTTTCAAAAGAATTAAGTGTGTTTGATTTCCTTGGAGACGCTGGCTGGCTTGTGTGTCACTGTATCCCTGGGAGGTGGGTTTGAGAGACATTGGGCCACAGGAGAAGAGAGAGTTGTGCAGTTCCAGCCTCTAGAAGGAGCTGGAGGAGAATACCCAGGAAAAAATAGAAAGCGCGGGGATGATATCTTGTATCTGTGAAGTTCACATTGGGATTTCAGGATCTTTGCTGAGTTGGGTGAATCGCTTTACATTCCCAGGCTGCGTTTATCACCACAGAAACTCTCCTCAGATGCCAGCTACCAAGCAGAATGAACAGTAATAGAAGGGTGTATGTGTGATGAGAGGTGGGTTTCCTACATGTTGGGAGAGTGTACAGATGGTAAAGTGTTCTGAACACGTGACACTAGGTTATCTTAAACCTAAAAACTCCCGGGTCTTTGGCAAGGGGCAAAAACACGTATCTAATTGTGCTGGAAAGAGGGCTCACTAAAGTCACCCAGGTGAAGGACATTAGCAACCAGCTCCCCCTCATAAATGATGCATTTCTGGAGGCATCGCTGTTGACATGGGAAATGACTTTATTAGCCTATAACGACAAGCTGCACCTGTCCATCATTTTGTTATCAGAGTGCGGGTGCATTTCAGCAGGGTCCGGAACGAGACTCATCACGTTTATGATGGGATTTGACTCCACGTTATTCAGTCAGTAGGAATAATTGACCTATCACAACAACACATGCCCACAGAAACAGGGCCTCATAGCCTTTTAACCCAACTGGGTGCTGGATAGCACTGGCTAAAGTCTGTTCTTCTCCAGGTACCTAAACTTAAAATCTCACTGATCTCAGCTTCTCTTTTTACCTGAAGGGAAGTTGTTCTGCTGTCCCAGAACTTGCCAGGGAGGATCTGGAGGTGGTCCTTCCCACGGCCTTGTACTTTATTCGTATTTATTAAATGTTAAGGAAGAAGAATTTCCAGACCCAGTGGTTCAACGTTTTTCTGCCAGCAAAGTCTGTCTTTCTGATACAGTCACAGAAATGACAGAGAAACCGAATGCCCTTTATGTGCAAGGCCAAGTGTTAGGCACTGGGACAGAGAGATGTCCCAGACGTGATCTCTGCTCTTGATGAATGAGGTGGTCCCATAGAGGAGACAGGACGTGAAAACATTTGTACAAGACAAAAGGTGTGCCAGAGTGAAGGTGGTGTCTAGGTGCTGAGGACATCCGGCGGAGGCAGAGCTGTGCCTTAAAGGAGGCGTCAACTTACACCCACACCTATGAGAGGAAGAGACACTGAGGCAGAGTGAGCATGAGCAGGGCAAAGCCAGGGGGAAATGGTGGGCATCTCCCTGTGAAAGCAGTGAAAAATGGGAGGTACGACAGAGTGTCAATTGAGGCCAAATTAGAGAGGACTTCGAATGCAGGGCTGAAGGGTTTGGATTTTTCTCCGCACACATTGGAGCTCTATTAAAGGGTGTGTAGCAGCAGGGTAATGACATGGTTAAACCTGCGGTTAAAAAGATTAGTATTAATTCAGCAATAGAACCAATTAGAGAAGGAAGAGCGTAGGACTGGAGCCCTTGTGTGTATTGCTGCTCAGCTCCACTCAAAATGATCATGTGTCTCAGCTGTGTGGATGGATACGCTGAGAAGACAAACGCCCTGAGCAGGGGGAGCCAGGCAGGACTGGTGGTTTTGTTGGGTATATCAGTCACCTATTGCTGCATAACAAGTCATCCCAAACTGCGTGGCGTAAAACAACCACATCACTCTGGAATCTGTGGGTTGGGAATTCGGACAGGGTATAGTGATGATGGCTTGTTTCTGCTCCATGGTGTCTGGGGCCTCAGCTGGAAAGATTCAGATGGCTGGCAGTGATACCCTGGGCTGAGGATGGGAATCATTCCCAGTCTCTTCAGTCACGTGACTGCGTCAAGATAACTGGACACTGGTTACAGTGGTCAGGACAGCATTTAATTAGTGTTACACTGTTGCAATAGGAAAGAGAGGTCAGCATGGACGGAACTTCACTTGGATTTGTACAGAGCTCATTGAGTGTTAGTGACGGAGAGTGTGGGAATGGAGAGGGGGTGGGTAGGGGCGTCGGGAGAGTTAGGGATATGAAAGTTACAGAGAGCAGGAAGGAGGGTTTTGGTCCACATGAAACCCATGTGGGTTTGCTAAGTGGCACTAAGGAAGTTAGGCTGCTACCGTCCCACAGAGGCTGGGTGTCCACAGAGACCCTATCTTCAGGTGTTGGCTGGAACAAACAGCAAATTCTTTTGGCCGCCCTGACCTTTCTCTGATGGGCACTTTAAGTGGTAGGGGGAGGGGAGGGTCATCCTAGGGACACAGTCTTGAGCTGTTAGAAACACTCCACAGAGTTTGTTCAAGCCTTTATAGGCCAGGGTAAGGCCTAGTCGAGGAAGGGCTCAGAGGAGCCTGGCCCGAGTATGGGCAAGGAGAGATTCTTTGTCATCTGACGCGTAGGATTCGGTTACTCAGAAACCAGGCTGAGCTGGAGACGAAGCACATACCTGGCCTCTCCACACATGTTGGCGTGGCTGCCAGGTGTTCAGAGAGGGAAGGAGAGCCTCTGTCGAGGGGAATGTTCCAGTACAGCCAGGCCAGAGCTGCACTGTCTTCTCCAGCCTCGCCTCGAAAGTCAAACATTCCCTTGGCTGCAAGAAGGTCATTAAGGCGAATCCTGATTCAAGGGGAGAGAACTGGGCTCCCCGTCTCGGTGGGTGGGGGTGGCGAGGTCACGCTTCAGAAGAGCAGCTGGGGCGGGGACGCTGACTGCGGTCACCTTTGGGAAACGCGGTCTGTGGCAGCGGAGGGTGGCAGCTGACAGCAGCAAAGGAGACTCAAGTCCGTTTTGCACTTGATGGGTGGGACGTGCCCATCGGACTTTGGAGGAGAAAAGGACAGAATGATTGAAAGTATAGGAATGCTACTCCAGACTGGAGAAGGTGAAAAACGTCAAGGAAGAGGGTCTGTGTGGAGAAGATCGGGCACCCCGAGTTGAGGAGGAAGCCACGCAGGGGCGCCATAGACTCAGGAGAATAGAGTCCTGGAAGCTGAATGAAGAGTTGTAACAAGAAGTGGTCATTTGTGATCTTGCAAAGAGTAGTTTCAGTGGCTGGTGGAGATAGAAGCCAGGTGGCCAAAGCTTGGGTTGTAAGTGGATGGTGAGACGGTAGAAGCAGGAGAAGTAGCCTGTGGGGCATTAAGCTCTGATGGAGGGAGAAAAGGGGCAGAGCGCTTAGTTCAGAGACTTAGCACGATAAAGAGAAGATTTATATACACACACACATATTTGAAAGGATAAATCGTGTTTTCTTTCCAGATTAAGAAAATTATCATTTGTGACTTTTGGAGAATACAGAGTAATACAGAGTAGATCATGTCTGACCCTCAATATTCCTCTTTTTAAATTTGTCTTCCTCCTCCCAATTAAAAAAATCAGAAGAATTTCTGTGTTTCTTCTAGTATTTAATAGTTAAGAAATACATAGGTTACATATCCGGGTATTTTGACAGTCATCAGAGAGAACACCGAAAAGATGCATTTGTAATTTAGACATGTAGGTAATGAAGTGATCACATTATATGATAGTGAAAAATGAGGAGCCACCTAAATATCCAGCAGTGATAGAATAGCTAAAGGGATTATGGCATCCCGACTTAATCGAATGTTTTATAGCCATCTAAAGTTAGAATATAATTAGGAAAATGGCTGATATTTATTGACTATTTTCTGTTTGCCAGAACTTGGAGAGGACGTAAGTGATCAAGTACGATTTCACAACAGAGCGTATGAGCCTTAGGCTCTATTCGCCTATTTGTCTACTTATAGATGAGAAATGGATATAGTCTGAGTGAAAAAATCAGATGCATGTGCAAGCGTATGTAAAAAAACTTAAAAAATAATACAAGCTGGAAATAGATCAAAACACCAATGGTTGTTTTGGTAGAATGAGGTCCTATGTTTTCTTCTGTTCCCTGAATTTCCTATGAATGGATCATGTTTTTTAAAAAGATGTGATTGTCACCTTCATCATCCTTCGTTTTGCAGCCCTTAGGGCATGTGTGCAAGGAAGGTCACATGTAGCCTTGTAAGTATCCGGAATCTCCCTTACCTTCTGAAACCTGAAACCTTTCAAAGAGGATGATTTCAAGGAAAAAGGTATCAAGCGGTAAGCCCACAGCATGAACGTTTGGTGCTACATTTTGTCCCACTGGCTTCCCCAAGTAACATGACTGTAGGACAGCCTCAAATTCAGGTTGTGCTTTGAACAAGGTGCTGTATGGTCAGGGCACTGAGGGCGTTGAGTGAAATCACTTGTCTCTCAGGAGATGGTGGGTAAGGCCACTGTCCCGGGGGAGCTCTTCCGCAAAGGAATGAAGACTTTGGTGAGAAACTCGGCCTCCTTTACAGAAGTTCATCATCCCCTTTCGGCCTTGAGAGAACACTGACCCACAGGCCCAGCGCCTAGAAAAAACGAGGCCACCGACATGTGAGACCGCCCCTCCAAGAAAATGTATGTGTGCTGCCTTTCCTCTCAATGCCTCACCCAGCTTTTTTTTTTTAAATATGCAAACCGTACTTGCTGGGAAATGTTAAAATGCAGCTCTCTGCAGTCAGTTGAGCGCATTCTCTGCTGATTTGGGAGCAATTCGAGGAAAGGCTAAACCAAACATGGAGGCAACACCCCTCCCCCCGCCCCCCCCCCACCGCTAAAGGTTTTGTCCCCCCTGCACTGGCCTAGTAGCTTCTGAAATCATTTTGTAAAATTTAACCTGTAGGAAAAACCCATAGAAAAATGGAGAAGGGTAAGCAGTAGAATTCTCCTGAATGACCAAAAGTGAGCTTACCACTGTCAGGACTTTCTCAATGAAATTCTCCATCAGGCAACGAATGAATGCGGGTCAATGATTGATCTCATCAGTGAGGATACTTGTAAGGTGGTCATGGAGGTTTAAAGAGCATTTGAGGAACTTTGTGTTTATAAGGCATTTAGAAAAGAATATTAGATTAAAATGTCTTGATTATATCTTGAACTGATTAATTTCCTAGACAACAGTACAACCACAAGCTTTGGGGTACTCCTTTCAACTGGAGGTAAATCTAGAAATTAACCTGTAACTTCCAGTCAAATACTAAATAGCAAAAAAAAAAAAAAAGGCACATATTTTCTAGAGAATTGACTAATCCTTGGCCTGTTAAACAGTGCCCCACTGTGACAATTTAAGGACATGCTGTACTCCCTCCCACCTTACCTTATTTGTAAGTTTTAGGTCATTTTTCTTAACCACACAGTTTTCAAGTTTTTCCCCTCAACTTTTTTCAAAAAGTTAAAAAAAAATTAACACAGCTTTCAGCTCCCTTCATCAGAGTGGTCATGATGACCAAAACAGAGTCAGGCTCTTGCCGGGGGGTCTTGTGGATACTGCTTCAGCCTTCTGCACCCTAATTTCAGGCCATGTCATCTTGGATTGATAAATAAATACTTCAGCCTCACAGCTGAATGAATGTCCCTCCGCACGCACGCGCGTGCGTGTGGGACCCACAGATCTTATTTTGTAGCCATCACTGAACTTGCGACCTCACTTTGCACTTCTCCGTTAAAAAAGGAGATGCATTTCCTGGCATTTTGGATGTTGCCCAGCGTGATTGTGTGTCTTTCAGTGTGTGTGGCAGGAGGCCGTGCTTCCTGATTGGCATCGGTCTTACTTTTCTGTTCTGTCATGGAATTAGCATGCCAACGGATGCAAAATGATGCGGTCGCTTGTGATTGTCTCCTCTAGCGCTTTTTTTTTGCATCCGTTGGTATGTTCATTTCCTTGACAGAAGGAGGAGTTAATGCTGCTGTCAGTCATTTCGTGGGACACTTGGCCTGTTCCGTCTTCAGAGGGTGCTTCTCAGACGACAAGAGTTTGGTGTTTGGGAATTAGTCAATGTGCAGATTCCAAGGGACTGTTCCTGGGATTGGAGCTTAGTCTTAAAAGTTCTGACAACCAACATTTGTTTGAACCTCCGGGTTCATCTGTCCTCAAAAAAGGTACTGCGAAATTCACACGGGAATCGATTGTAATTTATTTCAATATTTAAATAAACACATGCTGCACAAACCAGGCATGTGGAGGAAGGAGGGGGTGGGGGGAGGAGGAGGAAGAACAGTAGCAGAGATGTTACAAAATCAAACCAACAGCCATAATGCACATCCCAGCTTTATAATTTTAACAGATCGCTACCTTCATGTCATCAAATTGGGATATCACAGTGAAACTTCTAATGTGTCAGGCAAACTTTTAAACAAACCTAATGCTAATAATAATCTCCATATACAAAACGATTGAGCAATTTTGAATTTACTAGGGAACAACTTTTTTACTTACATTATCCGGGCCCATTTTCTTCCCCCAACCGAATCAGCCAGTCAGTTCAGTTCACTTGGCCCAAACTGGCAGTGTGGTCACCGCTAACCACTCATTTCTTGATCACTGTTTTACAGCTAGAACCCCAGAACGGTGTATTAATAAGGTCATCCTGTGATAGAATTGTGGTAGGCTCAGACTCCATCTCTACCGCTCAGACTAAATGAGCTCTTCTGAGGTCGAGTCCGTATTTTCCGTCATTGTCATGGGCAATTAGTAGCCACTTACAATTGGTTACAGTTCATTTCTGCTGATGGTATTAGGATGAGAGCCTGCTGACCACATGGTAGTCCGACGGTTCTCAGGCTGGACGTCCAAACGGTACATTGGAGGCCATTTCTTTTTTTTCAGGTCAGTTTGGAGAACTCTCTGCGCGTTCCAGTGCTTTATTTGTACTCCTGTTTATGCAGACGTGTCTTTATGGCAGATTAACTTGCTGGAGACCCAGCAGCCGGACTGAATCGCATTCCAGAGCATTCACTTTATGCTAAGTACAAAACAATGACAAAACCCGCCTGTTATCCTAGAAATCTACGGTTCTGTGTTATTCTTCTAAAATGCCGTCGTTTCTAAGAGTAGCTTAGGAAGAAAAGTGTGTCAGGGTCAGCGTGGTTACGGAGAGTCTGGTTACTAAGCTACCCGTTTGTGGGCAAAGAGCCACGTTGTTTTTTCAAACCACCTTGTCTGTCTCCTCCTGATTCTTATTATAATGAACTTAGGGATGTTTAGCAGATCAGGTGACTGAATGTTTTCCAACCTTCTAAATACTGAAGTGGGAGACAATAAAGCTTCCATAGCAACCAGGCTTTTCCTGAAAACATGTTCTCTGGAAGGGGGAAAAAGCACCAGGAAAGCAAGAGCCACGTCTTTGTATTAAATACATTCTGCTGATTGATTCTTTAAGGTAAAAAAGGGAGCGTCTCAAGCACTGTGAGATAGGGCTGCCTACCGTGTGTTCATGCCAGGGTGTCTGTCATTTGGTTTCTGAATCTTCACTAGGCAGCCTCTGTCCCTGGCAGATAAAACTTAACCATCAGATAAACATATGTGAGACTTGCTGGTCTAAACTCCTAGAGTAGGGACACTGGCAAGCATCCTAGTGCCAGACCTTGAAGGATACACTGCACTTGTTTTAATTGAATATCATTTTGGACATTAATTAATGTGTCCATTCTCATTTCCCCAAATGGCAAATAATGATGTGTGAAAAGAGTATAATTACATTTTGATATTTTGGGGTAGAGTCATAACTGGATTCGATTTGCTGTTGATCTTGGCAGTAATTTATTGCTATCAAGCATTTAGCCTTTTTAATGGTACTCATGTTCATTTTCTGTTTCTCTTCTTAATGCTGCACCGAGATCGGCACTGGCCCCGACACGTTGCCCTGTCATTCTTGGTACAGGGCATTTGCAAAATGGAGTTTCTCCCTGTGCCAGTGGGCCAGAAACATTGAGAATCTCGACCCTAAGAGAAGCTCACGCATGCACACAGGGACACTCACCCATGCAGACTTACTGACCAGAGTTTGTGACTTAATTCAAATGAGAATCCTTGCTTTTGGCGGGGCGGGGGGCGGCGGTGGGGAAGCAGCAGACTGTCTGGTTGTCTGCAGCATGATTCCAGAATATGTCATGTGGATTGAGGTCTCCCAGCACCGTCAGAGTTGCCATCTGTGATGGCTCTTGCCCACGTTTCAGCTCCCCAGTGTCCACTTGTTTTCTCCATTCGCTTGTGATGGTTTACCTGCAACCAGGATGCAGCCCAGGGACGTTTTAATCCGTGCCTTGCAGAGGGTCAGGGCCACTGGGGTTTACCAGAGGCACGTAAGCCTCCGTCCTTTGCTCACATTTTAACTGTGACAAGGCATTGTCACTTGGAAACAGCCTCCCTGCTGGGAGGGCCTCACTGCCTTTCAACTTGAAAGAGGTAGTGCTGGAATTTTTGTTTGGAGACCAGAAAAGGAGATTGAGAGGCAGACACGTGATCCTCCCCAGCAGGAGAAGCAGGGCTGTCAGGTTCATCATCACTCATCACGACAGGAGACACTTTGAAATGAAATTCCTAAGAAACAGGAGACCAACGCTTAGAATCCGGAGGAAAGTGACGAAACCCCTTGTGAAATTCCCTGATGAAAAAGGTTGCATATCTTTTAACTGATCTGCAGAGTAAAAGTATTTAAAAAAAAAAAATGTCCTTGGTTGCCACAATGTGCTTTCACGTTTTGCCATATTTAGTCTATACTGTCATGAAAGTATGTCTGGGCATCTCCCTCACACTCTTGGATATTAACAGCCCGTTTAATCTCCTCTTGCCTTTGTGCTGATATCAGATCTGATTTTACAGACAAGTAAGTAGCCTCATGGTGACCTGCATTTATGCGAAAGGCATTAATGCACCAAATGCGGAGGAGATGCATTTACTCCTAGCTCTAAACAACCAAGGCTTAAATAATGCGTTCCAGCAAGGTAATTTAATAGAGTAGCTTTCTTGAGAAGTGCTGTGTTATGAATGGGTGCTGCATTTAAAATATCCGTTTTGTTGCCTCCCTCCTACTAATTACATCTTTCTTTGTCTTCCCTCTCACTTGCATCCCTGAAGTGCCAGAGAGGGAATCTGGTGGGTGGTTTTCCCTGTTGCAAATCCTCGTGTTTAGGAGCAGCCCCTGTGCCATTGACTTAAGCCCATTTCTGTTCAAGGAACACTACCTTGCCAAGGAAAAGATGCTCCTTAATCGCTACATCTAATTACAGAGAGGAATAAATCACTAAAAACAAATTAAGCATCTTAAATAAAATGGAAAATAAAAGCAGTTAACAATCAGAGAGGGGGAAATGCTGCCATCTCACAAGTCTGGTTCCTGGGCTAATTGAAGGCTCCGTGGAACCCCTTCGCAAAGAATTAGGCCAAAATGATTCAGAAGCAACTTCAGATCCAAGCAGTTCTAACCAAGGATCTGTCGGAAATGAGGGAGCCACAGGTACCCCTTTCCCTTGGGTCCTGTAGGACCTACTCACCCTCTTTTCCTTCTTAGCCCAGGATGATGGAGGTGACTTTCAAATCACTGCAGCCCTAGTCTAAATAAACTGGAAACTAATGAGAATTTTATACTTGACCTTAATCTGAAGAGGTCTGAAATAAGCTTATTACTAACCAAATCCTTCCTCTCCTGCTTGAATTTCTTTAGTCCTAGTAGCTTGTGTCTTCAGATGCATGCCAGTCTACTGGAGTTTAAAGCCAACAGTGAAGTGAAGTTTTTAATCACTGGTTCCAGAACACGTGGTCTGAGGAGCATTTGTTGTTCCACGCACAGTTCTCCTGATCCAGTTTGAACTTGGCAATTTCCGTATTTCTCTATCCACTGCAATTTAGTGATTTAGAATGTCTCCTATAAATATCCCAACAAAAGCAGGGCTGGTATTTCCATGCATTTTCATGATGTGCCTATGGGTATTGTATAACAATCAGAAGCATAAAGAGAATTATCTCACTGAACTGTTAACATAGGAAACTTGCCTTTAAAAATGTTTATGTGTCATCTTTTTGACTGGATATCCATAGAGAAGTTCCTTTTGCTTTTCAAGTGCTTTGTCTAATATTGATAGAGATGAAGAAAGGCCAGAAGGTTTTAATTTCTAGTTGGGAAGGTTTAGGAGAAGAGTGGTAGGTAGGAGATGGAAATCTGGGAAAATGAAAATACCCAACAGAACGACCTACTTCATTCTTTTCCTTTACCTGGAAACTCTTGACTCCCACTGTAACAAGTTCCACTGGACTCTGAACCCTGGAACCAGGAGATTGGAAAGAGTCCAGTGTTCCAGTTCAGTGGCTAGGTCTCAAGTCATCTGACTGACCATCTGGACCTTCAGCCTCAGTTCTGAGATCTGTCCCTACCTCTCTTCTTTGTGACCATGTGCCCACGTGAAGCATGTCCTGTTCTTCCATTCCTGCTTTGAGGATCCTGCTGGGTGCCTGGGTTTCTCTGGAGTTTCTGATACTATGTTCCCCTGCTAGGGCCACCCCCTCACCGTGGTCGCTCTCTGATCAACTGATACACTCTGCTACCGTAATCACCTGTGATGCGCCTTCCCAAATTGACCACAAGTGGGTCTCTTTTCCAGCCTCTGGCCTTCTGGGGTATCACCCCTCCTGCCAGCAACCATGAGATTCGAACACACCAAGTCACATAAAGCTGGGTGTTGTCCTTCAGTGATTGGGCTTCAGTTGTTCAAGTGAACACTCTCCAGAGGTGATGAGGTCTTGACAGTGAACGTGGAGCTTTCGAGTTTTCTTTTGGTAAGGGCGAAGAGTATTTTACACGCGTAGATTTTAGGTCGAATGGACCACCAAGTAGGACTGTGATAAAGAAGCTGGTGAGTGAAACGGCCTTTGCTGTGGACGGAGACAGGCCCTTGGAAGCATTGCCTTTTCTTAATGTGAAGCGTCAGGATCCAGGGTGCTCTCGCCTCTGGCTCCACTTAGCAAGTAGAGGGATGTGTCTGATTATTCCTTCTCCTCTGCCCCCTTCACCCCCGGGGTCAGCAGGAGTTGGACTTAAGCTCAGGCCCCAGTGTCCTGGAGAGAAATGAAGAAGCAAGCCTTGAAAAAAAGAATTACAGAGGAAGGGTGGGAGGTGGACTCAGGAGAGAAGAGAGAAAAAAATAGATAAGAGAGTGAATAAGGAGATGACAAACACTGAAAGCCCCCTCTAGCCCTTTAGAAAGGAGACTGTTATAATGGCTCTCTCTCATCAATTTTTTTTTCTATTTAAGACAATTCATTATAGGTACAAATATGTATAATGAGCATATTGTTTTCTCTGTGAAAATAGGAAAGGCCCTGCTTAGAATTGTCTGTTGGATCTTTCTCTTCTTCGGTTGGGGGCCTCTGTCTACTCATCGTGGTTAATCCCTTTGAACTGATGGACAGCAGATTTGTCTGAGGCCGGACTCTGCCTGGCCAGGGGTGAGAGCAGACAGGTTGCCCACACCTGTTTTCATCCCCCTGGTTAGAGAACAGTCCAGGAAGGGAATATGTGAGGTTGGTTTCTGTTTAAAATGCAGATAACGGACAGAATTATCTGTATTTAACCCTGTAAATAGGGTTGTACTAGGTGAAACACCAGGATGACTTCAGGTGAAAGTTTGGCGAGAGAATTCGGACCGTCCTCCTGCCGACAATGTGACAGCTCTTTGCCTCCAGCCTTCCCATCTCATAGGACCTGCAGGTGTGTGTTAGTCGGAAGGGACTGTGTGAAAAACCGAGGGCTATGTGAGGTGTGCCCTGGTGAGGAAATGAATACCCTCACCTTTCCAAACAGCAGGATGGAGCCCAGGCAGCTGTGCTGTTCAGTAAAAACGATGAAGAGCCCCCATCCATCACATTGGGCAGTGTGGTATATCTGAGGAGCAGAGAGCTTACACAGTATACTTGGCAATAAGTCCCTGAAACATTCATATTTTTAATAATATTTTTGAAGGAGAAAAATCTGCTTTTCAATAAATTCTGCCATGGCTTTCCTCCAGATTTTATTGCTCATCTAAAATTACCTTAGGGTCAATTTGTTTTTTCTTCTCTTCGTTGGCTCTTCACTAGGTTTCTGCCGAAGACAAATACATTTCGGAGACAAATTTTAAAAAGAGGACTAGCTTATGGGCGTAGGATTCCAGATTTCCTTCTCTTTCTGCTTTTGGGTAGTAGTGAGAGAGTTGACACCAATGTATTCAATTAAATTTTACTGACATTTTGTAGTCGCTGTTACTCATGATTAGGGAAGATTATTTCTCAACACAGCCCTGTGTTATTACCCCTATATATTTGGCTTTTCTTCGTGGGATATCTTATTTCTCTTCACTGCTGTGTAAATGACAGTCTTTCTTGTAGATGGTAGGTTGATACCATTTTCAGTGGTAGAATTCTGAGTTTATTATGTTAATTACACAGCCTGTTATGCGAACTCTGTGTTCCTACTTTTTTCAGTACACAATGTATATTTACAACGCAAAATGGCCCAGGGTCAAAAAGTTTATGCTAGGGACTCTCATATGAAAGTGATGCTAATTGTAGTAACTCTTCTCTCTTCTTCTCCATCCATAAGGCGTCGACATGTTATTCCTAAGTGACGTGGGGCTTTCTTTGTGCAGGGCTAGATTGGAGTTGCCAATAAATCAAGGTGGATTATACTGTCTAGAAGAAGGGGACTTTCCAAAGTCTCTGAAATTCATCCTTATACTGGCAAGGAAAGATGACACTCAACCCCACCTTCCATTCTTCACACGCCACCATCAGTTAAACATTAAATCTAAATCCACAAATGGAACAATGTACAGGGTTTTCCTGCCCAGAAAGAGGTTCCGTAGCATCTTGGAGCATGAGACCTTTTTGGAGCAGAGAAGAGCTGGCAGCGTGCAGAGCCATTCAAACCCGGTGACCAGCACCCTCGAGGGGCCAGAAAAAGCCAACTTTCTTTCTGTTGTGTTGGTTGAAATGGGAGGTGTCAGATACCAGCTGTCTGGTTTTCTTCTCTTCCTCCTGGGAAACGGGAGGTTTCGTTCAGTGGAACAAAACCCACATTAGGATGTAGATGGCGAAGTGTTGGAAAACCTGGCAAAGAGAAGGCACTTGCGCCACTGAATACCTTTGGTGCTGTCTAGTTTGATTGTGAGACTGTTACTGTTTCTACACTCTTTTATTTCTGAATTTTGCATTTCTTTTAATTGGACACTTGAGAGATATTTAGAAGGGGAAATCGATACAGCACTGTGCTGGATTGTGGGTGGAGGGTAAGAGAGGGAGGCATGAACGTTGGCCCCAGGGTGTCTTGTGCACTTGAATGAAAGATGGTGGTAGCCAGTTGGAGAGCTAGTCGCTTTGGGGGAAAGATCAGGAGGGTTAGGTTTTAGGTACACGGAGAAAGTAGCAATACTTGGAGACATCCAAGTGGAGATGGCACATCAAAGACTGGATGTCCAGACCTGAATGTCACAGGAAAGGCCTGGGTGAAGATGCGGATTGCGGCTGTGTGCGCACAGGCATCGTTTCCGACGCGCACGTGATGAGGTTGCCCGAGGACTGGTGAGAGGAAGATGAGCCTGCATGGGAGACAGAGCAGGAGGAGCCCAGGGGGTCGGGGGAAGGGGTGGGGTTCCAGGACAGCGTGCGTCACACACCCCAGAACAGGAGAGCATTTCCGGGTCAGAGCACGTGACAGCCTTGGGAATGAAATGCGCGGCTTTCTCTGCTAATTCAGGCCTAGTCAGATATTGGCAACATCATAATGTAAACTGCTTTGTAGAAAATCAGCTGTGCTGTCTACACAGCAAGGATTCACCCTTTCCGGTTGGCTGACTGGTCTATTTTTAACCACTGTGACACATGAGAAAAACTTCCAGCCTCTGCATACCAAGCACCATGTCTCCCCGGCCTGGAATAATTTTGCTTTAATATCATCCAGTGGGAAATGAATCTAGTTTATTGCTCCATTCTTTCTATCTTATATAGGGTCATAATGATCTTTCCTTTTGTTGACAATTTGGATAATGACAGGAAAATAATCATGATGGCTGAGGTGTCCTGATTTTATAGCATATATATATATATATATATATATATATATATATATATATATACACACACATATATCTCCTTTTTCCCGGGAGAAAGCATCAAACGCTCCTAATAAAGTGATAGTCCAGATTTAATAAATGTATTTTTGAAAAGTGTTTTTGCCTCCACATAGAAGCAGCGGGGCCCTTTATTGAACTGATTATAGTGGTAGGACTATTGATAGCGCTACTCTGGTTTTGAGTGGAGGAGTAGAAAGAACTGGGCCTCCTTCGATTTTACTTACCGCACTGAAGTTTCTGACTCTGAAGGTTTGATGCTCGCTATTAGATCAGACTATAATCCAGTGACTTCACTGCAGAAGCAGAAATAAATTCATAAAAATAGCCATGGTTGTTTACTAAAGCTTTTCCAGTCCACGACAAAAATAGACCCTCGTAGATTTCAAGATATTTCCCCCAATATGCCAGTTTTAAAATCATTGATTGGAAGAAAAAGGCATTAACTGGTTCTTTTGGGGGGTATGAGGTAAGTAAGAATTTTAAAATATCTCAGCAAACCTCGGCTCCTGAAGTAACTTTACTTTCCCTGTATAAACAAGTTTTGCTGTCACGGAAGATAAAACAGAGGCACGTGCCATTGATTTTTTTGGCAAGTTAAACTTTCTGTTACTCCTATCCGCGTGCCTTGTTTTTAACTAAAGAGTCTTAAGATTTTGAAATACATAGATTTTCCTTCTAGCGTCAGAAGCAGTTGCCCTTAAGTTCTGTGGGGGATGTTTGCTACTTGTCTCTGAAACTCTGGGCCCACCTTCCCGTCCAGTCCCGACTTCAGCCACGCTTGTGGCTTTAGACATCGTCCATACTGTGGGTATTTCCCAATCTTCTTCACAAGCCCCACTTTTTTCTTGAATTTTAGTAATTTTCTACGGGAAATCTCTACCTGTTTGTTCCACAGACAGCCAAATCCCATGTAAAGTAGAACTCCTCTCTGAATTTATTTCTCCCCAGAGGTCTTATGAAAATCACCCAAGCAACGCATCAGAATCATGCTTAACACCTTTTTCTCCCTCACTCCCCACAGCTCATAAAACCCTCAGTGCTATCAGTTTTTTCTTCCTAATAAACACATATTAAAAAGTCAGTCCCCTCCTCTCTATCATGCGTGGACAGGCCAACTCTCCCTTGCACGATTGCAGAAATCTCTTCAACCACCTCCCTGCCTCTAAACTAAAACCCAGTGCCAGCATGTCACTCCCTACTCAAAATTCTCCATTTCCTCCCCTTTGCCGACTGGATGAAGTTTCACCTTCTTAGCATGTCCGAAGGGCACTTCACAATGAAGCTTCAACCTGCCTTTTTTTAGTTGGCAGCTTGCATACACTCTTCACCTGGCTACACAAAACCATTTATCGGAACTTGAAAACCTCCACATCTTGTCGCAGCCAACCCCACATCATGCTTCCGTCTTTGAGCTTCTGCTTGTCATTCAAGATTCAATTCAGATATAATGTTCCCCTGATGGCTTCCTGTACTTCCAGAGCTGAATTTTTCCTTTTTTCTGTTCCCGTGACATTGTATAAGCTTCTAGTGAATACATTTTTTTCGTCTATTTTTATTAAAACTTTACAAGAGGCTTTAGAGCCTAGTGCTTTTTAAAAGCACAAGCTTCTAGTGAGGTGGATGGACCTAGAGTCTGTCATACAGAGTGAAGTGAGTCAGAAAAACAAATACCGTATTCTAACACATATATATGGAATCAAAAAAAAAAAATGGTCATGAAGAACCTAGGGGCAGGACGGGAATAAAGACGCAGACCTACTAGAGAACGGACTTGAGGACACAGGGGAGGGGGAAGGGTAAGCTAGGACGAAGTGAGAGAGTTTCATGGACATATATACACTACCAAATGTAAAACTGATAGAGGGAGGGAGACGCAAGAGGGAAGAGATATGGAGATATATGTATAGGTATAGCTGATTCACTTTGTTATAAAGCAGAAACTAACCCACCATTGTAAAGCAATTATACTCCAATAAAGATGTTAAAAAAAGAAAGTAAAACACACTTCTGAGACATATCAACCAATTGCAGTTTATGGACTTCATTATTTGGACCTTATTCAAACAAACCATAAAAATATTTTATAAGCCAGTTGGGGGAATTTGAACAGTGACTGAATATTTCACGATGATAAGAAATTACTATTAATTTTTAGGTGAGATAATGACACTGTGGGTATGTATTTAATGATAGGCCCTTATCTTTTAGAGATCCAGGCTCACGTATTGATAAAAGACATATGACGGTTAAGAGGTCCTTCAGAATACCTCCATGGCAGATGAATCGAAAGTGTTGAACCTGGGGAACTGTACATGAAGATTTATAACAGTGGTGTGTTTCTTGTCATATCTGTTTGAAATTTTCCAGCCTCAAAAACTTTTTTAAAAGTTTGAAAATAATAATTCAGATTGTTAAAAAAAAATTTTTTTTTAAAAAGCACAGGTTTTTGGATCAGATAAACCTGAGCTTGAAACTTCATTTCACCTTGAACTAAGTATGACGCTCGAGTTATGTGACCTCTGTGAACTTCACTTGGCTCATCTGTAAAATGGGAATCATAGCGGTACTTTTCTCAAAGGGTCATCATAATTACCCGAGTTAAATGATATAAAACACTCAGCACATTAAAACTGCCCCTGGTATATGTTTATGTGTTGTGGTGGTGGGTGGTGCTTCCAGATCGTGGGCTCCAATAACAACTGGTCCTTAGTAGAAGTCCAACAAATAGTCAATGAATAGAGAACAAGTGGTCGATTCACATGAGTCTAGTTTGGTTGTCCCAAAGATTAAAAACAAAAAACAAAAAAAACCCTCTTCTAGGACGTGATATGGGATTAGATGGCTAACAGATTATCAAGTATTTTAAAATTTGGATGAGTGAAATTTAATAACCCCTGAATTTATCCTCTCCTGAAATGTGAGAAATTCGGGTTGTGCTGTTCATAGTTGTTCAGCATGCTTTTACTCAGCAAAGCGTGAGAAATATTTAGATAGAGAAATACGGACAATATCACCCTTTTCCTCTTAGCATCTGGCCTGCAGCAATGGTCCAATTATTACTGATCTTGACTACTGTTCGTATCATAACGTGTTTGAAGTTCCATAAATTATGTCAAGTTGGAGAAAAGTAAATTTTTAAAGGGTTTATTCTAGCATTTCTAGCTTATTTGCTCGTCTTTTGCCACGTGCTATAAACTGCTATAATCCTTTGAAGGATGAAATTTTAGAATCTTCGGATAAATTTTTAAAAATCTGCGTTTCAGCTTCCAGGAAGCTTCATACAACATATTTTGATGAGGTTGACCTCATGAACTTAACATATTTACCAGGAATATGAGCGATAAGAAATTACCTTGAGCTAAGAAAAAAATTCACCAGATGTACTAAGGGAAGAAAATCATTAAACGCAAGCGACGGTGCATTTTCCAGTAATGCTCTTAGGGGTCGATAAGTATGCGGGTCTCATGGGGAAACGCTAGGATATTCAGAACCTCAGCATCAGTGTGTGTCTTTGTGTCTAGACTGGCTGTGTGGCGTGTGGCAGACACAGGTAACTTAGGACTGTGGACCCTGAGACGCTACAACAGATTCCTGGTGACAGTTTTGTAATCTCCTTCTCTGAGGGTCCACAATCGAAGAATGAAAACCCAGGTTCAGCTGAAATGTAGTTGGGGCCAAGCCTTTTCTTTCCAACCCTAGGATTTCATGATGAGCAAAATTAAAACAGTGATGCAAATCCACATCCGGATGGGTTATGGGATGGGGAGTAAAAACTTTAAGTCCAGACGGATCAAGTTATCTCCTAATTTCCAGTGGGTGGAAAATAAAAATAGTCCTTTTTACCATCAACAGTGGTGACTAAGGGCACAGAATCTGGAGCCACGCCATCTGGGTTTGAATCGGGCTTTGCAGCTTCCTTTATTTGTGAGCTTGAATTAGCTCACTGCTTGGGGCTTGGTTTCTTCATCAGTAAAACAGAATAATTAAGTGCCCATCTCAAAGAGCCGTTGTGGAGATTAAGTGACATAATGTGTTTGTAAAACTAGCACATTTCCTGGCACGGAGGAAGAAGTGGGAGCCGCCATTGCTGTTGCCTTTCAGGGTGAGTCAGACCGGATTTCGTTTACTTCTAAACGCCAGTGACCTCTGATGACATCTTCAGCCCCTGCCTTTTCGGACATCCAGTTGTATTTTTCAACTGCCCACTGAAGGTCGACTCTTCATTTGCTTTTGGGCTCTGCCTACCTGTGTGTGTCCATAACCTAATTCATTTTCTCACTCCCCACTCTAAATGTTCTCTTCTTCCCATAGGACTTTATCAGTAAGTCACTCTCGGCTCTTCCTGCTCTGACACACTAGCCACCTTGCTGTTCTGCAGACACCTAAAAGCATGTCTCTGCCCCAGGGCCTTTGCACAGGCTCTTCCCTTGGCCTGCAGCGTTCTTCCCCAGATACCATCTCGCCTGGGGGCTCCCTCACTTGATTTGGATTTCCTCTCCAAGTTTAGGTCTTTATTGACTCCTCTTTACACTGTTACATCTGAGTCACACTCTAGCCGCTACCCTTTTATAGACTTCTTCCTTACCATTGCCTGACTGATAGTATGTTGTTCGTGTACAGATCCTTTTTGGTGGGGAAAAAAATATATCAAAACAAAGCATATCCAAGTAGTGTCTGAATTCTTTGGATAGAACATTGTTACTGGGTACCAGGGCTTTCTATTTCAAAGAATTGACAAGGGTCCTAGCCAGTCCCACACGTGTACGTTAGCAGATGTGTCCTGATAATTTTGAGAAGGCCACTTTGTAGACAGACGTTAAGTGAGAAAGAAGGTTTAAACTCAGAGCTTAGTCATCCTGGCACTTTTAATATTAATCCTAAAACATAAGCACTACCTTCATTTCTGTGGAACTGTGGGAAGGGGACAAGAACCCAGCATCCTCAGAGCACTTGAAGTTAAGCTTTTAAGCAAAGATGAGAAAATTAATAAACGACACAATGAAGGGATGCTAGGTAGAGCAAAATGGTTCCTCGATGGAAGAAGATGATACCTGGGAGGGAACTAGGATTGGCACGGACAGTTGTATCTACTTTGAAGGGGGCACTGGCCCTTGGGGACCGTGACCATCCAGCATGCAGGCTTCTCCTCAACTCAGGCTGACTCTCCGAAACGTGCTTCTGGAACCTCGTCAGCTTGAATGTCTTCCAAACACAGAAGGACTGGGCGCCTTTCCTGCCCCTGCCCCTGCCCCATTGCCTCTGCTGGTTCTGGTCCATTCCATGGGGCACACAGCTCCTCCAGAAGTGCCCCTTGAAGTGGGTTCATGCTTGTTTTAAGCTCAGACTGACACTGTTTTCATGAGTCCTGTGATAACCAGTTTCCCATGTGGCTGCACAGCAGACCATCCTGCCTGGAAGCGAGTGACCAGCAGCAGCAGTCTGGGTGCACAGCAGGGTTGGGTGAGGCCTGCGGCAAAGCTGAGGGCTCGCAGCTGCTGCTGTGGGAAGGCGGCCCAGGCGGTTCAGGCAAAAGTGTGCGGGGCCTCTGTCTCATATTTTTCCAGTTTCCCCCAGGAATCCAGACTGGATGCAAAACCTAAACATTGGCAGCTAATTCAGTAACATTGTGTACGCTGGATTTGACTTGTGGTCCACCAGCTTGTGACCTTCGTTCTCGAAAACAGACTTTTCAATTTATCCATGGTTTACTCCCAGGGAAAGTATTCCAGGTCATCAAGCTACTCCCAGACAAGAAAAACAAAGACACACACACACACACACACACACACACACACACACACACACACACACACACACACTCTTCTGAGCTTCTAGGCATCTCTCCCACCCACCGATAGCCACCTCACTGTTCTGAGTGTGAGCTTGTGAGTCTAGGCAGCCAGCCTGTCAGAGGCTGTAGGAACCTCAGCATATCCAGAGAAGAGCTGATTTCTGCAACTTCCTACAATCTCAAGCATTTCCTAAATACTGACTGATTGAACGTCACACTCTATTTTAAGCAGACACATGTTTCTAGAAGTTACGATATCTCACTCCTTTCATGTGTCCTCTTTGGAAAGTCTTTTAGCCTGGTGTTTTGGCTTTTTCGCCCTTGATCATGTCCACATTCCACTTTTCACAAGACGCAAGAGACCGCCCCCCCATCAGCTGGCTTCCTGCCCCCCGCCGCCCCCCACCCTGTCCTTCCCATTCAGGTGCCCAGAGGTGGTTCATAGCGTCATTCCCCGCATTCATGGTTCATCACCGTCATCATCAGGCCATTCAAGGACCCTCTTGTTTCATTCTGTTTGCCCCCTTTGCCCCCGTCCCCATCCCCTTCAGAGGTTACCACTGTAATGCATTCAGCATTTCTTTAGATGTATGTGTGTCCTTGAAAAATATTTACCTGCATGAATAACTCATAATATATACATCCATGGGAGTATAGATTGCGGTTCCTTTTTTTCTTTTAGTCAGTACTGCTTTTAGAGCTACTTAGGTTGTGGGTATGCATCATATTCCTCGCTTCTGGCTGCCACGTGGTATATACCATCCTGTAAACTTTGCATGGTTTTATTTATTCATTCCCCTAGTACTAGTCACCCGTAGCTGCCTCCAATTCCCAGATACTTCTCATCCTGCTCCGATGAACATACATGTCCTCGTATGGTGCTTTGTGGGCGCGTGGCTGGTGGGTTATTTTTCTCAGGATTGCGGGGCAGGAGCCCACTTCATTTCTCCACGTGCAGGAGATTGTTTGCCAGAATGACGGATCCAGTTCCTTCTCCCAAAGCTGTGAACAAGCCTTGCTGTCACCCTGCATCTCCATGTGGCACTGTGTTACTTTCTGGCTCTAATCTGGTAGCTCTATCATTGTCCTTTTAACTTGCATTTCTCTGATTACTGGTGAGATCAGCGTCTCTTTATATACCTCTGAGCCGTTTGGATTTTTCCTTCTATGAATTTCCTGTTCATATTTTACACACATTTTTCTATTGTATTTATCTTTTTTTCTTGTTGGTCTCTTGTGCGGTCTGGATATTAATCTTTTGTTCATCTTTAGAGATGGAAGATATCTCCTGTCAATTTGTCTGTGGCATCCTTTGTTGTAGGCAGATCCATCCTTTCCCTTTATGAGTTTTAAAAAAATCATATTTAAGAAATCTTTCCTCGTCTCAAGCGATCACGAATATTTTCTAGTAGCTATTTCGGTTTGCTTCGTGGCTGCACTTTATATCTAGACCTTGACAGCATTTGGAGGGGACGTTTGGGGGATTTGTTTTGTTTTTATGGTGAGGAGGTATTGATCCAACAGTTTCTCTCTGTGGTAAATTAGTTTCTATAATACCATCCCCTAAATAATCCATCTATTTCCCCCTAATTCGTGTTGCTACCTGTATCATGTAACAAGTTACCACATATACACGGGAACTGTTTGAGGACCCTGATTCTGTTTCTGGAACAGCAAACAGACTTGAGTATCTTATGTACCAGGAACCCCAGCGCCCCATGCACCTGGGGATTGGACTTGGAGTTTCCATCTAGAATTACAAAGCTGAAAGGGCCTTTACATGTAATCTACTGCATGCTCTCATTTTCACGTGAAGAGTCTGAAATTTCGGCAGATGGGGGGCTGTGACCAGGTGTCCTCCAGCGCTGCCCCAGTGTTCTCTGAATTAGCCCGGGCTGCCTCCTGCCTCTCCAGGGGCAAAGCACGTTGGTTTTCAGCCTCACTTTCTACTCCTCCCTGTCACAGTTTCGTGGGTTTCGAGTGACCTCGTTAGGTGACCAACAGTTTTGCTGTGTAGGCTGGTTATTACCCTTAACTACTGGGTGCAGATACTTTATATTTTTCTCTTGTTTTCTCCCTCCCTCCCTCCCTCCCTCCCTCCCTCCCTCCCTCCCTCCCTCCCTTCCTCCCTTCCTTCCTTCCTTCCTCCCTTCCTTCCCTCCTCCCTTCCTTCCCAGTCTAGGAGGCAAGGCAGGCTGGAGAGCAAAGATGACAGGAATGGCATTTTGGTGCTTTGCAATTTTAACATGTGTCTCAGAAAAATTAATCTGACCGTCATTCCTTCCGAGATGCACTATGTCTTTAGATGCATTACAAAGATAAGCTTTTCTGTGAAAATCGCTCTTTTTCTTTCTCTGTCTCTTATTCAGTGGAACAGAAAAAAAATGCTGTGGAACAGAAAGAATTGTCAGAAGCCATTCAGCCTCTTGCCTGTTTCCCCATCATCTCCCTAAGTCTGGGGCAAACCCTGCTCAGGCTCCTGCGTTATCCTGTTTCTCCTCTCAACGGGGGGAGGGGTATAAAAATGCTACTTCGTGAAATAGAAACAGAAGCACTTGAAGGGGAGGTAACATCCCGAGGCAGAGAATCGGGGGGGTGGGGGAGAGGCTTGGGTGAGGCAGGAAGGCAGCCAGTATGATCTTGACCATGATCTCTGAGGTCACAGTCATTCTCAGCAGCGCACCAACGAAGGGCCAAGTCTTGCAGAATACCAGAGGCAAACGTGCCAAAGGGAGAGCACCATTGAGTGCTGTTTCTACTCATATCCAGGATCCGTAAGCCTGATCGTGTAACCCCTGAGCACTTGGACACCTTGACCCCCGCGAACAAGGCAGAGAGGCCCTTGGAAACGCAGCACAGCCCCATGGACGCGCAGCCAGGTGTGTTGGGAGCTGGGCTGGCAGATTGGAAGATAACGTGCCCAGCCTCTCCCCAGGCTCCTAATCACTTCCATGATATTGTCTGCTTCTGAACCCAGAGCTGTCATCTGGAAGTGATTTACAATCCTTTGATGAAATAATAATATGTAGCATTTATTAACGGAATGATTTTTTCCCCTCAGAAGTCTTCTGGGCCTCCTAAGGGTAATCTCCATCTTTCTGCTGGGTGTTTTATTGACTTCCTAAATGTCCATGTTAAAGATGGGCAAAATGACCTAACAGAACTATTGCACAACTTACCTATCTGCTAGCTAGGTTGTCTCGCGATAGCTGAAAAGATAGTAGCCACAGACTCTTCTGATGCTTGTAAGTGGTGAACGTTCATCAGTGTAGTTAAGGCTGATTCCTCAGAAGCAGCCGCTTAGTTTTCCTTTGCTCCACATTCAATGAAAGCTGCCTCATAAACTGAGAAATTTTTTTTCTTCCCAGCAAAGCCGAACAGAGTTGTAAAGGAAAGCTGTTTTCAATTATAAAGACGATTTATTTTTCTTTAAATGGGAAACTGTTCCTGGTGTATGGCTTGAAGAGGATTCTAAATGCTCGTCTGTCTGATGTGAAAGCATCCTCTCTTTCACTAAATTTATGTCATAGAAGTTATAGATGAAAAAGGATCAGCATCACAGGAATGAATCTTACTGGGCTGTGTCTGTAATACAGTCAAAATGCCCTGAGTTTATGGTGGAGACATTGGAATTCAGAGTGTTTCCTTAGGCAATTTGAGAACAAGTCAATACCTCAGACGGTAATACATTTTAGGAAGCCACCTCTCATATAAAGCAGTAGAGTTTGCATCTTATGAATTTGGTGGACTTACAGGAATCAAACATTTGGGGTAGGAGAGACCTGTTCTCTGACAAGAAGAGTCTTTGCAACCTGTGTGGTAAGCTTAGCTTTTGTAAAGCAAACACGCTAAGAATTGGGGGGATACCCCAGAGTAGCTTTGTTAAAAGTCTACTTACCTGTTGATTTCTTGTATCCATTTTTGGTTTTCAAAGGGGCCTCCTCCATATTTGCACCTTGAAATATACATGAAACACCGTGGCAAAATTTTAGAAATGTCCCATATCCATGCAGATTCTGAGCTGACCCTCTTCTCCAAACCACGTTTTTTATTAGATGCTAATGTCCTTTCAAGAAAATCTCACTTTGTAGGCTCTTCCGTATTCTTCTTCATCTCACCCATGGGGATAGTGAGCTTTTTCGTTTCTTTAAGATGTATAGCAGGAAGTGGAAAGCGTCCAATCATGAACCAGGGATGCATACAGAATGGGTTATGGGTTGAGCTGATGGGTTATTTGATCCAAGAAAGAGAATCAGAGACTACAGGAGTTGAAGAAAGATGAATACAAATTGATGATATCCCTTTTGAAGTATTGTGTGTGTATCCCTAACTCTGACTTTATCCACATACACATTTGAATTAGAAGGACTAGAGCTGTTAGTTGAATCGACTGTTGGTTCATCAGTTTTCCAACTGGTAATGGAAGTGAAGGTTTCGAAATGGGCTATATTTACTGCTTTTTGTTAGTTTATTATTTTTTCAGAAGCGAAGGAAGAAGTAGATGTGGTGGATAGCCAGAGAGATGCCTTTACGTTCATTTAAGGAGAAGGAATTCAAGTGGCAGTAAACTACAGACAGCAATATTTATTGGGGGGAAAGCAATAGTAATATCCAGTTCTTCTGTCAGCATGTGGGAGGCAAGCAAAGTTTGGGCAACAGAAGTGATTTATAGACAAAAATAAGGCTAGTGAAAATGAAATCATGATGGAAGGTAGTTTTGAAACGGAGTCACGATAAGTAAAAGCGTTGCATTTCCACACGTGTGGCCCATATCTGAAGCCTCTGCTGCAACTGCAGAAATACTTTATTTTCTTACCCCCCCCTTATTTGGAAAGCCAATGAACAGGGAAATGCAATTTTCAATTGCTCAGTAAATCAGTACCTTCCTATTTCAAAATATAGGTGGTTTTAACTCGCATTCTAACCTAAATTTAGGCCCTGGTGAGTCTTGTCAAGGTAATAGGAGCACTGTACGTGTCTTGGGAAGTGTTTCCAAAAGGAAAACTAAGGTTCTGTTACGCTCAGTGTTACAGTGGCCTTTCAGGTGTTTTAAATTCGGTGAGAATAGTGTCGTCGGCATCATCATGACTTTTAATATAATTATCACCACTAGGTGGTGTGTGGGGAATTGGGGGCCTGGACCACGATGGGATCCGTTCTCCTGGATGCTGTCACTAATTGGCTGTTAAGGGAATATAGAAACGTATCAGACAGTGGAGGAAAGGGGATGGATGGTAACGTCCAATGGACTTCTCTCATTAATTAAATTTATGCTGGGTATAGAGGGGTGGAGGTAACCACGGCAGGAGACATGGCCTTCCATATGCGGGCCTGGAAATAGATGTGGAATACTGAAGCAGGGAAGTGATGTTTACATGGTATAAATGTCCCGTACCAGAAGCAGGGATTTTTAAATTTTATTTTATTGAAGTAGTTGATTTACAATGTTCTTACGTTGATTTTTCTTTCCTGTACAGCAAAGTGACTCAGCTATACGTATATATACACATATATGTATTCTTTTTCATATTCTTTTCCATTGTGGTTTGTCAAGGATATTGAATATAGTTCCATGTGCTATACAATAGGACCTTGTTTATTCATCTTATATATATAACAGTTAGAAGCAGGAATTCTTTAAACCAGAGACAGAAAGGGTGGAGCTGGATTCTTAAGAATCACTTTTTAAACGTGATGGTCTGTCTTGACCTGGGTCCCCAGCCAGGTCCCTTTGTGCCCAATTCAGGGTCCTGGTTTGTCCCCTCCATGCAGCCATCCCAGGAACATTAGAAATGAAGTCAAGGTTATGGGTCTGACAGGCGTCGTTTTCCAGGAGCATCACTTCTTGATTTCTTCTTTCTTAGAGTGATCTGGATGGACATTAGGGAATCTGCTGTCAGAAAACGCTCTGGCTTCAGGCTCCGTGTGTAACATCTTGTGTCTGACTTCCTCTAGACTGAAAATAGAAGTGGAAGGAATTATAGATGGCTCAGTTACAATAGTAATTGGGCAAAAACAGCTCATAGCAAATCCAATTCTGGGAAGCACATCTATGCTCTGATTATCACGTTCCTCCCTGTTTCTCCCGCTTAATTTTTCAAAATGTGATGTAAGCTCAATTAAGGATTCCCCATTCATTTCTCATTTGTCTTTCTAGTCCTAGCGCTTAGTGAGGGGCCCAGTGCACAGAAAATATTGAGAGCAAAAACAATAAATCAAAAGAGAGTGAATAATGATCAAAATGACCTTTAAGAAATATGTATACGGAAATCCTAGTCTCTTAGTGTCCACAAGAATCGTAGGCCAATGATATTTATGTAAAATACCAGGATAAAACAGATGGGAAGGGAAGTTAATGAGAAAAACTAACAGTATCAGTAAATCTGTAGCATGTTGAAGGCAATTTGACAGTTCCTGATGTTGTACCAAATCTTCGGATAATACCAGATTCGGATTCGTCACAAGTCACTTCGTGGCTGTTGGAAACTAGCTGACACTCTTAGCTTATACCCTCATTGACCCATAATCAGAGGAGAACTTGCAGTTAAGACACGTGGATGGAATGTCATTGCAGCCAAGCACTGCTCTGTGTGTGGAGTTGAGCTAGTGGATGGTGGCAGTGGGTTTTGAAAAAGCAAAGGTTCTTAATAAGTGACTGTCTAGTTATCATGGGTGGGCAACGGCCCTTTCCTTCTTTTGGCTTGAGAAATTTAAATGCATCCTAAGGTCTTAGACCTCACAAAGATGTTTATACTCTCAAAATACCATTTCCCAGTCTGAACACCCACAGCAGAAAATGCAGTAATCTTGGTAGAAGGCATATACTTTTAAGCTCTGATTAGCCAAAACATATAACCAACGCATCAAAATTATACCTGCTTTTTCTTTAAGGTCATCAATTCAATGGGTAAATGACTTTACATATTGCTCTCCATTTTGTATCACCAGTGGGTTCCCAGCAGGTAGCCTGTATAGCTTCTGGCACGTAGTAGAGACTTAAGAAACATTTTGGAGTGGTTGAATCCAGTTACACACCTAGAGAGTGAAAGTGGCCCTACGTCAACGGGTGGAGACCTGCGTGTTGCCAGTTACCTGATATGCAGATGAGCCACGTGACTTTCTGGAGGTCAGTGAACTAGAGCAGGAAGATGTATCTAGTGCATACAAAACGCAGTTTTTTCAGCTTCGTTTTTTTTTTTTTTTTTAATTAATTTATTTATTTATTCTTGGCTGCTTTTTTTTGGTTCTTAGTTGCTGTATGTGGCTTTCTCTAGTTGCGGCGAGCAGGGACCACTCTTCGTTGGCAGCGTGTGAGCTTCTCATTGCGGTGGCCTCTGTTGTTGCGGAGCAGAGGCTCTAGGCGCGCGGGCTCCAGTAGCTGTGGCACGTGGGCTCAGTAGTTGTGGCTCACGGGCTCCAGAGCGCAGGCTCAGCAGTTGTGGCGCACGGGCCTAGTTGCCCAGCGGCACGTGGGATCTTCCCAGGCCAGGGCCTGAACCCATGTCCCCTGCATTGGCAGGCGGACCCCCATCCACTGTGCCACCAGGGAAGCCCTCAGCTTCGTTTTGATGAGTAACATGAGTTCAGACAAAGTCAGAGGCCTCATACTAACGGATTTTTAATGGGTTAAAAGGACGTGTGTCTTACTCAGCTTTTTATATCCAGCCCAGCAGCTGCCGAGAACCAGACACTGCAGGCGTTGAACAGATATTTGTTGGGTTGTTGAAAAGGGGGAGGGGGAGGACCGTATCGGATCATTAAGGATCCTTGCCCTTTCTCACATGGAAAAGAAAGGACTTGCTTGCCCTAGGAGGGAGCTGGGTTTGTGAGTCACAGGGACCCATTCTCTGTATCTGCTGAAGGGCTGTCAGATCCGAAGTACATTCAGAGACCTACTTGTCCCTGTAGCTGTTCATCACTGTTGATTGGCTCCGGTGGCAGGCAGCAGTATTTTTAGAGAAGCGAAATGGTACGGAATTGCTTCATGTACAGAACATTAGCTGATCCCATTACTCAAAGCTACTCAAAAAGTCAGAGCTGACACTCAACTGAGCTCCAGAGGAAAAACAATCGACTTAAGAAACAAAACCCCAAAATGCGTGATGAAAATATAGGTAGATTTGAGTTAACTCCTCACCACTGTTAATCCAGTTTGGTGCTGTCAGTGGGATTAAAAATAGAATTTGCATAGGAAGTGATTTTATGTGTCTCGTCACCATATCGTGGAGTGAAAAACAGGTTGATTTTCCACATCTTAAACCACCCTCCTTTGAAATATACCTGACACTTGTGCTCTGAGAGTTAGTGTGTGGAGACAAAGCAGGAAGGACCTTTTCCCCTTATAGCAGCAGGCACTGTGCTAGTATATCCTAGTCTCCAAAAGATAAACACAGAAAAAAGCAAGTAATTTTTTTAAACATCTTTATTGGAGTATAATTGCTTTACAATGGTGTGTTAGTTTCTGCTTTATAGCAAAGTGAATCAGCTATACATATACATATATCCCCATATCTCCTCCCTCTTGCGTCTGCCTCCCGCCCTCCCTATCCCACCCCTCTAGGTGGTCACAAAGCACCAAGCTGATCTCCCTGTGCTATGCAGCTGCTTCCCACTAGCTATCTATTTTACATTTGGTAGTGTATGTGTGCCCATTCCACTCTCTCACTTCATCCCAGCTTACCTTTCCCCCTCCCTGTGTCCTCAAGTCCATTCTCCATGTCTGCGTCTTTATTCCTGTCCTGCCCCTAGGTTCTTCAGAACCTTTTTTTTTTCTTTTACATTCCATATATATGTGTTAGCATACGATATTTGCTTTTCTCTTTCTGACTTACTTCACTCTGTATGACAGATTCTAGGTCCATCCACCTCACTACAAATAACTCAATTTTGTTTCTTCTTATGGCTTAGTAATATTCCATTGTATATATGTGCCGCATCTTCTTTATCCATTCATCTGTCAGTGGACACTTAGCTTGCTTCCATGTCCTGGCAATTGTAAATAAAGCTGCAGTGAACATTGTGGTACATGACTCCTTTTGAATTATGGTTTTCTCAGGGTATATGCCCAGTAGTGGGATTGCTGGGTCGTATAGTAGTTCTATTTTTAGTTTTTTAAGGAACTGCCATACTGTCCTCCATAATGGCTGTATCAGTTTACATTCCCACCAACAGTGCAAGAGGGTTCCCTTTTTTCCACACCTTCTCCAGCATTTATTGTTTGTAGATTTTTTGATGATGGCCATTCTGACCAGTGTGAGATGATATCTCATTGTAGTTTTGATTTGCATTTCTCTAATGATTAGTGGTGTTGAACATCCTTTCATGTGTTTGTTGGCAATCTGTATATCTTCTCTGGAGAAATGTCTGTTTAGGTCTTCTGCCCATTTTTGGATTGGATTGTTTTTTTTGATACTGAGCTGAGCGAGCTGCTTGTAAAGTTTGGAGATTAATCCTTTGTCATTTGTTTCACTTGCAAATATTTTCTCCCATTCTGAGGGTTGTCTTTTCATCTTGTTTCTGGTTTCCTTTGCTGTGCAAAAGCTTTTAAGTTTCATTAGGTCCCATTTGTTTATTTTTGTTTTTATTCCCATGTCTCTAGGAGGTGGGTCAGAAAGGATCTTGCTGTGATTTATGTCATAGGGTGTTGTGCCTATGTTGTCCTCTAAGAGTTTTATAGTGTCTGGCCTTACATTTAGGTCTTTAATCCATTTTGAGTTTATTTTTGTGTATGGTGTTAGGGAGTGTTCTAATTTCATTATTTTACATGTAGCTGTCCAGTTTTCCCAGCACCAGTTAATGAAGAGGCTGTCTTTTCTCCATTGTATATTCTTGCCTCCTTTATCAAAAATAAGGTGACCATATGTGCGTGGGTTTACCTCTGGGCTTTCTGTCCTGTTCCATTGATGTATATTTCTGTTTTTGTGCCAGTACCACACTGTCTTGATTACTGCAGCTTTATAGTATAGTCTGAAGTCAGGGAGCCTGATTCCTCCAGCTCCGTTTTTCTTTCTCAAGATTGAAAAGCAAGTAATTTTTTAAATGGCCATAATCCTATGGGATGGCATTAGTCATTTCTCAGGTGAAATCCTTTTAATTGTAGGCTCTACAGTAATGTATTTGAATTGCTTCTCTGCAAGAACTGGAGACCACAGAAATTTATAGATCATCCTTAAGAAGATCAAAGGACCAGGCCGTATGCAAATTAACTGGCAGTAAACGGCCAGGTCTCCTCCAAAGCAGATCCTTTTCAGCACTCTGTTCTTTGAATTACTTTTTGAAGCTTGATGATTTTTAAGATGCAACAGTTCCTCTGATGAGTCTGTTAGGCTTGTCGATGTCTATGTTTATTCACCTACATACCATATATATAAGACCTCCAAGGCTTGGGGGTCTATAAGCAAAGACTGACCAGCAGGGTTGCAGGTTTCAAGCCAGATGCACTAGCACAGCAGGTGGTGGGGTGCCCACTTTGGCGGAACAAGTGTCTTTCTTGGATCAATCCGTGCAATTATTTGATAAAATTTGTCAGTGGTTTTCCAAGCTTTGTGGGGAGAAGAGTGATCCTGGTGAGTCTGGGGAACACATTGGATGCTGAGTCGTGATGGCTTTGCTTTTGAAAATCGATGAGGAGAGAGGTTCTGTGTTCCTGTCAGTCATGTGGTCAAGAAGGGTATCGGGATGAGTCCAAGGAAACTTTTAACAAGGTAATAGGGAGGCGATGTCTCTTTATTAAAAATGCATCAGAAAGTTGTTTATGCCAGTTGGAGAAGAACCTGCAACATCCTGGTAGAATAATTGATTGATTTAACCAACACATATACAGCGTTAATTATATGGCAGATGTTACTCTGAATGCTTTACAAAAAATGAACTTACTTGATCTGCATGATAATTACGTGAGGTAAGTTCTGTTATCACCTTCATTTTAAAGATAAGGAAGCTCGGCCGGGCCCTGGAGCATTAAGTACTACTCCAGCATCACACAGCTGGTAATGGCAGAACTTGGGCTTGAATCTGGGTGGTCTGGCTCAAGACTCCAGGCTCAACCCACTAAGCTATGCTTCCTCCAAGACATACGAGGAGCGATTTGTGAATCCCATTGACAACCAGCCACAGAGTCCCTCTAACCCAACATATTTTACCCCTTTATATATGAACATCTCTCTCTACTCACATCTTAAGACCATTAAGAGATTCTACTGAACACCAAGCGTGCTGGTTTCGAAGAGCTGTCTTCGAATGCTGACATCTAGTAACCATATGGCTTGGGAAGAGTCACCTGAGTGACACTCATTTGCCAGATGGGTACAGTGATGTCACAAAAGTCAAAATGTTCTGTGCATGCAAAGCCTTGTAGAAATGGGCCAGGCATCATTCCCAAAGACAGGCGGTTCTCCGATGACGGCAGTGCTCAAGGGGGTCTCGTTCTTTCCCTGGATTTCCAGCTTTCCTGTTACTCCCTGCCAGTTCTCTGGAGGCCACCTGGAGACCTGGGTGTCATTTGAGGTCATGCTGTACAACCTATTGGGGGTTTCTGTTTAACTCTTTTTAATAGTCCTGATCAAAACAATGACTGCCGCTGTGATAGTATCATGAAATGAACATGATCCCTGTTCACATTAAAATGGGGGACAGAGTCTCCATTCCAGATGATAACACGTTGGCCCAAATATTTTTAAACTGGATGACTCTCCAGAGAGCGTGCCTTGGAGCTGCCCCGCCACTGACCCCAGGCGATGCCATGCTGGACCTCCCAGCCTCGGGCTCTGGTTGAATGGCGTTCATCTCTGCTTCTGGTTCTGATCTTGTACCGGCTAACTCAGGCATGCACAGCATGATGGGGCCGTGTCACGCCTCACAGCCCTTTTCTGTGCTATCCTTTTATACATTTTTTATAAGGCAGAATGTATTCAGAGCATTCTGCCTCAAAAGGCATTTTGCTCTGATGGCTGTACAGAAATGTTTATTCTCTGGTTCTGTGTTTTTAAAAAACAAAAGGGTAATCACAAGCATTTAACTGTCTTCGATGCTCTACAAATAGTAATTAAAAGCTTTTTTTTTTTGCAGTTTTGCAGAAGTATAAGCATGTCTGTGAATGAAACAAGGTCTTGTGTCAAGCCCGATGTGCCCAGCAAAGGGGATGTATTTTAGCAACGTCCAAACCCAGGGCTTGTGGCCCAGTTGCATGATAAGTGAGCCCCATTTAAATGTGTGCTTCTTCCTTATTCCTGTTCTCAGTCTTAATCCAAGGTGCAGTGTAGTGTTTTCACAATGTTGCCTTCTCTTCTTTCTTGTTTTCACTGCAAGGGTCATTCCCCCCCCCCCCCCCCGCCCGGCAAACCATATTCATCTCTTCCATTCCCGAGGCTTTGAGTCACAGCACTCCTAAGATAAGATACTTCTGTTAGAAGATTAGTATATTCAAGCAATAGTTTGCAGCGTCCCCATTTCATAGAGAGAAAAACGGAGGCACAGTAGCCCCTGATTTTTGCATAACTTTAGAGCTAGCCAGTGGGAAAGCTGAAGTTACTCACTTTTGGATTCTTGGCCTTGGATTTTCCCCACCAATTCAGCAGCCTCTCATTTGTATGTCCAAGAGCAACGTTAAACCAGTTCCATGCCTTAGCTCATCCTGTCCGAGGATGAGAAGATCAAAAGCTTGTCATGTTAGTTTACGACTCAGGAGTCAACTGCTCTTGTCCTTGAATCACTTGAGCAGGAGACAAGGAGGTCAGCAAACCCCGATTCTATTTTTGTCCTGACCAGCAACTGGCTGTTTGACCTTTTGCAAGTCACTTAACTGCTCTGTCACTCTGTGAAATGAGGATGGAGGAGCTCTGGTCCCCCTACCTGTCTCCGAGGGTGACTTTATCAGGAAAGGTGAGTGGAGATGCTCAGAACAGGCTGCTCAAGGCACTTGCCTGGGGTGCCCTCCGGTTGACCAGATACATAAACGAGGCTGAAGCTAGATGGGCACCCATGATTTTTCAATAAGAAGATGTGCCAGAACAGCAGGGTCATAACCTTGACACCTTCTGTCTCCCTGAGTTAATGAAGGTGTGATGGTCCAGAGGTGTGGTTTTTTTCCCCTGAAACTTGCGATATCTCGAGTAAACTTGAACAGGTAAATTTAGGAGGGTCTGATAAAATAGGGCAATAAATCGAGCTGGGGAAATTCAGTGGACCTGCTTCCTAAAAGTCAGGTTTTCCTTTACCTCCACCTGTCTTCCTTGAGGGACAGTTGCTGTCAACCAGCTACCAGGCACTTTCTTCATGGACCCTTTCATAGCACTTTCAAAAAATTGTTTAAGAGAAAAAAAATTCTATTAAGACACCAATCAGATGTATGGTTCCCTCTCACATAATCTAACCATTAATAACATCAATTTTAGGAGAAATGTCGTGTTCAGAAGTGTCATGTTTGTACTATAAATCTTTAGTTTCTTTTTACTGACAGTTAAAATATTTTAATATTTAAAATTTTTCTCCGTAAATTATATTTTAAAAATCCAAAACCCCAATAAAGAAATGGGCAAGGGATACAAATAGGCCTTTCACAGAAGAAATGCCAATGGCTAATAGATGCGTGAAGCTGCTTTCAGCATCCGTAAAGATCAAACAGGATGGGTATATCTGGGTTCACATCCTGACCAAGCTACTTACTTGACTGTTGGCTTCTTTTTCCTCCTCTTTTTTGTTTATTAAGGTATTATTTACATGCAGTTCGGTTTAATGAATTGTGATCATTGTATACAGTCATGTAACACTGCTCCAATCCATTTTATTCCTTTTTTATGCTGCAGTTCACCAGCAGCTAATTTTCCCGACCATGCAGAATTTGGTTGGAGCCAGGTACGCTGCTGATTGTACAGGCCAAGGGAGAGGTTCATTCAGGTCAGCAAACATCCTTTGAGCCCTTGTGTGTCAGGCACTTTTGCCGGGTGCAAGGGATACTGAGTTCATGGAGTTTCTGTACCTGTAAGTGTAAGCCATTGCAGAAAGAACTTGTGTGTATTCAGTCGTTAATTTACACCTTGATGAAGGAAAGGATATCAGCTTACTAGTGCCCGGGAGCAAGATTTCTCAAGGGGCCAGACTTTCCACACTCCCTGTGCTTCTCCCTTCAAGAAGAAAAACTTTGCTGCCTTTTGCTCTAGGTTCTCCATGCTCTAGCAGGATTTCATTCCCCCCATTTCACCATTTTGAGTAAGAGGAAATTTACCAAGAGAAAATCAGACTTCAAATGTCCTTCATCCTGTTTAAAGACACTCTCACTGCCACGTTTTTGAAATTGACGTTCCTGTAAATATCAAGCATCTCCAAAGACCCACCTCCAAGTACCAGATTCCACTGTTCTAAAAGCAGAAGGCAAATGGAAAAGCTCCATTCAGCCAGGAGATTGGAAAAGGCTGTGCTTTCACCCTTCCTGCCTCTGGAGCCTCTTGATTCATCCTCCAGCCTCCCCACCCCACCCTGTCCAACGCCTCCATCCACTCTGGTGGGTGGGCTCTTGATTTTCTGGATGACTCTCTGGGAAAGGAAGAGGGCCATAGCCAGCCCTGCAGCAGCACTAGAGAGAGCGCCGAGGCTCTTACAGATCCTTCACGGGCGCTCCGGTCTGAAGCCTGCAGTCCTCGAAGTGCAAAATTACGGCAGGTGCGGTTCAAACGGTGCACAGATTGGCCGACCAGTGCCTCTCAAATCAACAGCTTTTAAGCATGTCCATCCGCAGAGGCACCAAGAGCCTGCAGGTAGCTGTGCCGCCTGTAAAGGAGCTCAGAGCCTATACAGCCTCTGTGACTTTGCTGCCAAGGCATGTTGCTGTCGGGGACAGAAATCGCCGACGTGACCCAGATCTGGTACGAGAAGTTGTGAAGTCGGCAAAGTGGGACTTCTCAACTCAGTGCTATTTTTGCAAATTCAGAAATAATAAAATTCCCACCAATTTCCAGGCATAGAAAACCAATTTCTCCCTTGATGGGTCCAATTACATGGTTGAAATAAAATTTTAAGACCTATCTTAGCGTTTTCTGAGGCTGGCCCCTCTCTGCGGGCTTGTGAATATATACACATGTCAGATGTTTGCGTATTTGTAGGTCCGGGCCGTTCGTGTGAAAGGAATCAGGCAAATTCTAGTAGGACGCAAGCCATGAAGCAGCATTTTGCCCCTTGGGGCCCCCATCATTCCTCCGCCTCCCCCTCCTATTCCTTCTTCCCTTCCTCCCTCGACAAATATTTGAGGCCCTACTAAGTGCCAGACTCCATATTTTGCCAGGGACGCAAGAATCAAAGAAAACAAAGCTGGCTTGTGCTCTCAAGGAGCTGATGGTCAAATTGAGGCAGCCATTAGCCAAATAACCACAAAAATCCACATAGATTGCAAATTCCGGTGAGCACGATGAAGAAAAGGTGCCCAGCGCTGAGAGGTTCACCTTTCCTTGCTGCCTTTGACTTTTCACTTGGGGGGAAAACGCTTGTGCTGTTTGTTCCTGAAGGAAGGGCTTTTCTAACACCATCTTTTGGGAGGTCTTATGCTGAGTACGTAGAATCCAGCAGGCAAAGAAAAATGCTTTCATGACAGGGATGCATGCCTTTCATGGCAATTACTATGCCTTTCACTGAGGAAATTGGCTTCTCAAGGAAGGGCTCGTGCAGACTGATTGGGGTGGGGGTGGGGGCGGGCGGTGTTTTGTCCAAATTTGCCAGATCACCATATGGCCGAGCATGGTGGCAGAATGTGGGCCCAGTTTAAAAGGTCTGGTGCATTTCACATCCAGGCGAGATAGTCCAGGCAATTACAGCATCTCTGGGAACTGCTGCTGGTTTCCACTCTGCCTTCCATCATCTTTTTTAAGAAAGCCACTGAATGGAATGTTCTTTTTTTTTTAAAGCATGGCATTGTTCAGCATTTGGTGCAGGGTCTTTGGAAGATGGATCTCTGCAGCAAGGCCTGGGCTTGTAGACCTGGCTCCTTTCTGAATGCGACAGCCTGTCATCCCGGTACTGGGCATAACAGTCTTGTTTTGCAGCTTTACTCACTCAACTATCTTTTTTTTTTTTTTCTTGCAATAACGATGGCAACCATTAGAGTAATATAAACCACTTACTAATCAGTTTAGTAACCAAGGACAGCTTGCTTTACACAATACAGAGTCAAATTAAGAAGGCTTTTATGATGTTCAGAAATTGCCTCTTAGATAAAGTCAAAAAACCAAGCGGTAGAATCAGTTGACTCTTTGTGCCAGTTTGCAACCAGCGGTCCCCTCCAAACAGTGACTGCCGAACGCCACCGAGATGTGGTGTTGCCAGACGTCTTCAGAAAGTAGTACTGTTCCAGGGCTTCCCTGGTGGCGCAGCGGTTGAGAGTCCGCCTGCCGATGCAGGGGACACGGGTTCGTGTCCCGGTCCGGGAGGATCCCACATGCCACGGAGTGGCTGGGCCCGTGAGCCATGGCCGCTGAGCCTGCGCGTCCGGAGCCTGTGCTCCGCAGCGGGAGAGGCCACAACAGTGAGAGGCCCGCGTACCGTGGAAAAAAAAAAAAATAGTACTGTTCCAGAACCTTCCTAACTTGACAACTTGTGGGAGAAGTCAGAGCCCTCTTTTTCCCTCCTCTTAGATTTGCTCCTTTGAAACCATGAGGAATGGTTTCAAGTGGTTGAAATCAAGCAGTTGTGGGGAATAAATTGTCTCATGCAGATGTGTTAAAGCTTTATTTGTATATATCAAGTAGGGAGGATGGCCAAGCTCAGTAGCTCACAACATGTAATTTTCTGTCCCCAGGAAACTTAGTCTTGGACACAAATACAAGAAGATATTTTAGAGTCAGAAATTGCTGGCATGGAAGTAAATAACTGATCTATGGGCGCTGGGAGCAGTGCTCCTCAGCCAGTAGAAGGTGGGCATTGGAGCATCTGTCCTAAGACCTAGTAGCACTAGGTGCTACTGTAAGTTCTGGGGCTGAAAGGTACAACTTTGAATGTCAGAATCCCTTGAGTGGCCAAGAAAAAGAAGAAAAACAAGGGCAGATCAATTTGATGTCTGGAGTTTCCCATTTCCCCCTGCTCCCTGAGTCTCCAGTTCCGGATGGTGGAGTGAAAGTCACAGATGTTAAGGGTGGAGGCATCTTCCACAACCAGGAAGTGTCCTTGTCCATAAGGACATTCTACAAGGCCACCTTCAGGTACATGAAATGAGCAGTTTCAAGGCCACATACCTCCATACACGTTGCCAAATCTTTGTAGACCGTGCTTTCCATCTTCAAGCATTTTCGATCAGCCCTTCACGGTTATCGTTCCAGACACTGTTTCTGTTCCCCTCGTGCAGCGACTATAAAATCCGTACTCCAGCAGATGTAAACATGGAGTTGAGAGTAATAGTCCAGGGGAAACAGAGCTGTGACTCCAAGGCAGACCTGGCAGGTTGGGGAGCCCAGCCCGGGAGGCTGGCTTTTGACTGGTGGTGAAGGATAAGACTTCAGCACTGACACTCGGTGACGTCGCTGGTGCTGAAAACTGTATTGGGGCAATTCCTTAATGTTATGGGGGAATCCTTGCTCTTCATGGAGAAGAACCAGCTACTTCTGTCGTGTGAGACAGCGACCCGCCTTCTCCAGTGAGAAGGCTGTGGACAGTGATAGATCTCAATCTGGGTGTACTTCTGCCAGACCTTAGTCTCTGGTGAAGCACTTCTAACGAAGCTGAAAGACATGAAAAAATTTGGAAGTTAATATATACAGAAACCTGAAGATGTGTCTTCTCTCCCTTCCCGCCGTCCTTCCCTCCCCCTCTCTCTCTCCAAATGCTGAAAGATTAAAGACTTCTGTGTATACACACACCTCATGTGGTCATGCTTGTTATTCTTGATGACTTTTCTGTGAAATGCGATTGGTTCCAACTGTTTTCATGCCTGTTTAAGAAAAGGATAGTATCACTTAGCTTCTTTATTCCTAATAAAGGTGGAAATGGGTTGGAATAAAAGTTGCTCCGTTGAAAAGAAATTGCAGTACAAATACGCATGTAATTCACTTCACGTGTTTCATATCTAGAACAGAAACTGATTCATCATTTTAAAATGTGACATTAAAAGGCAGTGTTTAAAATTTTCCAAAATTTAGTGATCATTTATGTCAGGCAGATAGGAAATGTGATAAAGCATTGTCACTCCTTCATTCATTCATTTATTCAACACAGTTTTGTGGATGCCTGCTCTGGGCCAGACACTGGTAGGTTCTGTGTATATCAAGGTTCCTGTGATACTCTTGGTCCCTGCTCTCAAGGAGCTTACAGCCTGTCATCGTATATGAAGTTTCAAAAGATATTCAAGAGCTTGAAAATCCCTTTGATACGTCTTCGTAAATTCCTCCTCTAGTTGCTTTCTCTAGCTTTGGACAACATCGTGTTTCCTTTGGATTCACATATGTGCATTTTAAAGAAGAGCGTGCGGTGGTTTCTTACAGACTAGGGTGGAGGAGGAAAGTGCTGATGGAACTTCTCATTCTTGGGAAAACAGGTAGATGCCAGAGAAGCATGGGGTGGAATTTCCCCACGTGTTGCAGGAGATTGTTTTACAAGTTACTTCCCTCTCAATGGCTTCCTTTCTCATAGGAACCACTTAGCTGGACCATTAAGGATGATGGTTTCAGGTTCCACAGGCTGGCTCTTGAAATTGACCTGATCAGTGGTGGAAATGACCAAGAACGTACACAAACGTGGGGTGAGAACCTCCGGGCCCCAGCTGAGTGCAGACCATGAAACAGCAGGTTCTGCGCAAACCGACCACTGAGCAGAGAGGCTGTAAAGTTAATTTGCTCAGACATACATCTGGACTTCGTAAGCCAGGTGCCGGGATGATTTAATGACTTTTGTTATTTATAATGTGGCCGTAGGGTGAAGCCCCTGAGTAGGAGACATGGATACAGAGAGGCAGGTTTAGGATGGATAATTTGGTGAAGAAAATGGGAGTTTCACATGAGGAACTGAATGGCTGAGAGGATAACTCAGCATTCACAACTCAATTTTGAAGACTCCTTCGGTGAGGGAGCGAGTTCCGTTCACTCCCTTTTTTTAAAATATTTATTTATTAACTTTTGGCTGCACTGGGTCTTTGTTGCTGTGCACAGGCCTTCTCTAGTTGTGGGAATAGGGGGCTGCTCTTCACTGTGGTGTGCAGGCTTCTCATTGCGGTGGCTTCTCTTGTTGCAGAGCACGGGCTCTAGGCACGCGGGCTTCAGTAGTTGTGGCACGTGGACTCAGTAGTTGTGGCGCACGGGCTTAGTGGCTCCGCGGCATGTGGGATCTTCCCGGACCAGGGCTCGAACCCGTGTCCCCTGCATTGGCAGGCGGATTCTTAACCACTGCGCCACCAGGGAAGCCCACTCTCCCTTTGTTTCGGGTTGCTCTAGAATGGCACAGTGGTCCAGAGCGGATGCTGTTCAGACAGCGACGGCAGCGTACTGTCACCCTGCCTGTCACCTCTCGGTTTTGCTGCATCACCTCCTCACTTCGTCACTATAGCCTTAAATCCCTGCCGCCCCCATTCAAGTGCCGACTTGTTTCCTAAAACTTACCTGTACGGTTTGTTTCTGATGTCTTCCTTGGCAACTTAATTTATATGTCTGCTCTTTTTCAAACGGAGTCGTACTCGGCGCCACCTCTAATTTCCCGTTTTTAAAATCGCAGCCTTTGCTGGGTTCGTGCAGCTTCTACCAATGCAGACCGTTCATCTCATTCCTCCATCAACACCCACTTATGATTTTCATTATATTTCCTCAAATTTTCTTTCCATCTCTCAGAATAAGATCTTTCTGTCCATTGGACAGAAAATAGGAACTCCTAGGGCTCTGGTGGCTTGTGCCAGTTTACACCGCCTCTGAGTAAACAGAATGTTCTGTCGAGAAAACAGTGGACAGAAGGTCCACTCAGTGATGGAGACCCATATCTCAGAAGAAAGGAATACCTGCACCTAAATTTCCAGTTCTCCATTCTTTGTTTATATCCATCATCCTTCACAGCTTTTTCTCTCATAACCAAGGAATCTTTCCAGAGCCCCGCGCCTCCCTGCATCTGTGAAGCACCTGCTTTTTCTCTCTCACATGACTACTCTTACGTTTCAAGATTTCAGCAGTTGACCAATAGTATATTTAGAAAAATATCGTCAGCCCTTGCAGAGTGGGTTATAATAGTAAGCAAACTAGGAGTCCAAGAGGAGTTTGGCATATCTCCAGAAATTTCCAGGATAACTTGATACACACAAGTAGATATGCAAACGTGTATATGTATTTGTAGTTATATACAGGGATCATCTTTTCAACTGTTTTCTGGAAAAAAAAAAAAAAGGAAACGCTGGGGATGTGTATTAAAAAATTGTCTTTCCCTTGGTTAATTTTGGCTCCAGCTAATTAATATTCTTTGTACAGAGTTGTGTGAAAATCGGTGATGTTGATACACAAAATGGGATGTGTTAGTAAGAGAATGGAAGAAAATGGTCCTGTCTCAGCACGCAGAGTGTCTTTGAGGTTTGATGAGTTTCGTGATGTGCCCGTTGTTGGCAGTTAGCATGTTGCATTTCCCACGGCCTTCTGACCATCTGAGCGTTTGCCTCCGCCATTTATTTCATACCCCAGGGAACGTTCTCTTCAGTATCAGTGCTCATTCATACTTTCAGCCATCTTTCCACAAACACATACTTTATGCCAGCGTTGCTACACCTCAGAGTTTTCCTAACGTTTAAACCATTAGGGGAACAAAACCGTCTCGTCAGGTAAGGAGGAGATAGGAGCCGGCACCGTCACATCCCTCTTCCCTCCTCACTCACCTGGAAGGTGTGTTTTCTTACACTGCTACCCCTCTGCACTTTATTCTTCGAAGGCACTGATCTCTACTTTGTATTAAAAGTTGAGAGATCTGAAGTGTATTCAATATATACATATATATCTTCATATATATATATGA
Organism: Phocoena phocoena; assembly: GCF_963924675.1. Classification (NCBI taxonomy): domain Eukaryota; kingdom Metazoa; phylum Chordata; class Mammalia; order Artiodactyla; family Phocoenidae; genus Phocoena; species Phocoena phocoena. Next base: position 157,024,535 of record NC_089220.1, read on the forward strand.
AGATATGTAACATATGTGTTTGTATGAATGGCCTTGAGTTCTGAAGTGTAAATAATTTTCATATTTCTAACTAGATTACATATTTTGAGAGTGCAGTGTATTTTTTATTCTTTATTCCCCACAGCATTACTAGAATAATCTTATATGTTTATATATATACGCACTGCCTGTGTGTATTTGTATACATGTATGCATTTGTATATGTGTGTTTGTGTATGTGTATGTACTTGCATATGGGCATTTGTATTTGTAAATGCTGAACAAACAGCTGCTGGGTGAATGAGTATTACTGCAACCTAGTCTGTTTTTAATCCACTAAATGTCAGAGTTCCTTTCTTTCTGCTCTACCCTTTCACTGCTGGTTTACACAAACTAGAACTTGAAACTCAGAGCAAGGTGATCCATCCAATGTTAGAAATGTGACAAACCCATAAAACTGCATTTTAGCACATTGGCTTATTAACAGAGAGATAGTCAACAAACACCCAAGACGAACTCGGCCATCGTTACCTGTGTGTTGTGGTATTAAACCAAAAACTAATGTAAAATAAATGAAAATAACTTGCAATCAAATTGCAGTTCCACTGAAAACAATAAAACAGCTTGAAAGTTTGGATATTTGACTTCTTTGAAGACTTGGCCGGACATTCACAGAGTAATCAAGTTGGGTATAATGTTGACAAGATACCTTAGAAGCCCAAGGAAAAGAAGACAATCTTGAAGATCATGGTGCCCTTTTAAGCATGTTCTGAAGGAAGCCAGCTCTCATTTGTTGAGTTTCATGGAGGATACGCTGTACCAAGAAGCATGGGAACCCTTGGGGCTCATTATGGACATTGTATACTTGGTCACTGAAGAAAGAGTATCATGACATTTTTGTGGAACTTCTGCCCAATTTTAAGTTCTCAGATTCATCATCCCAGCTGAAAAGAGGTTCCTCTTAGCTGCCAGGGGTTATCATGCACCTAACAGACCTGTTCTGAAAGCTGACTTTGATGCCCAGTCCTCATAACTGGTTTGTAAAGTCCAAAACTATCAAATAACAACCAGCACAAATTTTGTGGATCAAGAATCTTTCGCCATTCTTGAGGCTCAGGCCCCCTCCCCTGCGTCATCTTCGTCCTGGGTTAATATGGACTCATGACATAGGATGAGATACTCTCAGCTATGTTGAGGTTGCATAAAATGTTATAGATGGGCTACACTTTGCAGCTAGTTGTAGCTCAGTAGTCAGTTGGCCTTGGTGATTTTTTTCAGGGAAAAAGGAGTCTCCAGGCTGAAAGCAAGAAGATGATTTAAAGGATTGGTCCAACAATGTAGTTTTGTAGCTGGTTAGTCGAAAAAGCTGGCACTCTCAAAGCACTGGCTTTCTGTTAATTCATAGATGAAACTTGGAACAGATTTTGAGTAATATTTTGGATGGATATTGAATTTTATGTCTTGTATTCGTGGACAAAACTCTAATTTTTTAAAAAAGTAGACAACCTGTGGTTTTTCACACTTTTTTTTTTAACAGAAGGTACGGTTTATGTCCATGTGCAGATCTGTGTCCAGTTGAGTTATCCTCAGGTTATCCTGTTTTATCCAGGTCCCTTGCCTCTCTCCTTCCTGCTTTGTTTTTAAGAATTCACTGCCAGTTGGGCTTCCCTGGTGGCGCAGTGGTTGGGAGTCCGCCTGCCGATGCAGGGGACACGGGTTCGTGCCCCGGTCCGGGAAGATCCCACATGCCGTGGAGCGGCTGGGCCCGTGAGCCATGGCCACTGAGCCTGCGCGTCCGGAGCCTGTGCTCCGCAATGGGAGAGGCCACAACAGTGAGAGGCCCGCGTACCACACAAAAAAAAAAAAATTTTACTGCCAGTTAAATATGTCCATCATTGTGTAGTCAAGAACAAGGAAGAAAAAGGAAAGATGATCTACGTTACTTCTTGCAAAAGAGGTAATTGTTTCTGAAGATCTAATATTTAAAATAAGCTCCTAGGTAGAGTTTAATTATGGTTATCTTCTCTATTTGTACCAGTTTTTATAAGCAAGTTAAGCTTTTAAGAGGGCAAAGGAGTTATGCAAGAGGGTAGACTATCAAGGGAAGGAAATCCGGATGTACTTTCATCACAGTGAGGCTGAATTGGCTCAAGAGCACGGCCAAGGAAGGAAAACAAACCACCTTCATAATTCAGCAAATGTGGGCCATCCAGGTGGTATCTTAGAAACCCACTTGATCCTGAAGACTCAACGGGAGTGTGTATTAAACAGTGACAGGGCCCAATGAAATTTTCTTTGTGTTATAAATTTTCAATTGCAGGAAGTTACAGCTCATTCAAGATCTAATATCCATAATCCAGGCTGACAGCAGCAAAGTCACTCCACCGGCAAAAGACTGAAATAGGAAGCGGTGCTAACTGCCTGCCTCAGAGGAAACGTGACACGGTCTCAGCTAGTCCTGTGTCCAGGGGGTGTCATAGAACACAGGAGAACAGGGCCACCAAGGGGACCTTTAGGTCTTTGTGAGTCATGCATCCAAAATATTGGTCATCTGTACAGTGACGTGTGCTTTGTTGAGGCACCAGCAGACTTTCTCAGCCTCACAACAAGACAGATGAGGTTTCTGAATAGTCTCAGAGGTGGTACTGGTGATTCCTTGTATCAGACGCTCAGTATAACGAAGGTGGTGGCAGAAATGTTGGGCTCAGTGTGAGTGATGAAAATACCGTTAATTAAGAAATGCTGTTATGTTTGAAAGTCTAAAACTGGAAGAAACTTAAAGAAGACAGCTGGGCTACATGTGTGCTCTCTCCTAGAATTCCAGTGAGCTTTTCATCGTCAAGTAGGAAAGAAGGAAATGTAGAAGTCTAAGGAAGAAGGCGAGCACATCTCATTTCCCCTAAAGAGATCCTTGAGTGCACAAGGAACCGCGGAAGAAGAGGGCAGCCGGATAAAATAACAGGTTTTTGGAGCCTTGAATTGACAGAGGTCAAGAATTTAGATTTTTTTTTAACTATCAGAATCTAGAAAGCTAGAGCCATCAAGTGCCCTTCATTCAAATATTGATCCCCTCATTCAAATACTGACCCACGATTCAAACGCTGACCTTTCTCATCATTGAAATACTGATTCTTTGATCCAGCAGCTTCTACTTTGGGACTAAGAAGAACGATAAAAATACAAGGTTCTTCGCGTTTCACAATTTAGAGGCCTGTCCCATGATGCTGTAATCAAAGGTGACAATACTGATCACTATGAAAGGGAAGTCTTGTTCATATATGTACAAGATATAGAATGTGTAATAAATGTCTGAACAAAAGAGCAAACGTCATATTCCTTAAAAAACAAAAGGGAAATAAGTGTGTTAGGCTACCCTAAGAGACCTTTATATCACTACCATCCAGTATCATTAGCCCTGCTTTGTAGAGGAAATCTGAATCTCAAAAGGGCCAGGCAACTTCTGTGCTGATTATTTCCCACCCTGTAGCACCTCCTAACCTGTAGCACCTGCCCCACTTGTAACATCTGCCCCTCACTTCGCTTTTGTCTTCACACGCCCAGTGTCTTTTCCCCAAGGGTCCAGTAAAAGACACAGCCTCCTTACGGAAGAGGAGTAATTCCTTAGGGCTGAACCTGCAAAGGACTTTGAAATCTTTAAAGAACGCCCCCTCCCCAGGTTAGCAAGTGTTGAACAGAAGCTGAAAAATTTAATATTTGCACAACAAATCTTGTATTTTCACAGTTGCCTGTCACAATTAGTTTCTCTGTGTATTTTCTGGTTACAGTTGTATGTTACTGGATATTTTCCGAAGTGCACAGAATTACTAGCATAGCAATACTTGCATGTGTTTGGCTAAGGATGTCAGTTACCTGTCTAAAGAGAGCTGAATGCCAGTGTCCTCCCCTCTCTCCTGCCTCAATGAAGGGCATGTTGCAGTCAAGCCCAGCGTTGAAACCAAATGAAAAGGTGCTGCCCTGCAGGAGAGCTTTTGCCTCTGCCCTTTCCCAGTGAGTGTACACGTACTGTTCAGAGAGCTGTGTGTACATCCCACAAATCTGCTTATTCATAGTAAAAAGGTGTAGTGGGTTTGCTCTTGGGCGCTCTGGAAGCACCAGTGCCGAAGGAGCAGGTAGTCAAGTGTTGCCTCAAAAAAATGTGTCCCCTTGGGAACTGGAGGTCACCACAGGGAAGGCTTTCAGTAGAACTGGTTCTTACCTGACCGAAGGTGTGGGGCATTGGTTTGATTGGGCATCAGTGTGGGTCTCCCAAGTTCCCTTTCAGCATCTCTCATTCTCAGAGTCACCCACGGGTGAGCCGGTCCTCCATGCTAGGGGCTGTATGCCTGCTTTGTTTAGACTTTCTAGATACCTGCTGAGGACTGACCAAGTGAACGCTTGTTTCTAAGTTTCCGTGCTTCTGTTGGCAGTGGGATCTGAAAAGTAGAGCAGGAGGAGAGAATCAGGCTAACGTGTCCTTCCTCGGTGCCTCCACCCATGCAGAGAGAGTCCCCCTGGTGGGAGGAGGTGGGGAGATCTGGCCGCTTCCTTTTAAGTAATTGAAATAACTTTGGCCAGTGACTCCAGAGGATAGAACCCAAATCACAGTGCCTAGCGTCAGTGCTGTTGGAAATCCTAACATTCTCACGTGATTCTCAAATGCCAGTTCTTGCAGCTTCACAGACTTCTAATAGGTTAGGCGTTTATATAGACTGATGCTCTGAGGGGTGGGTGACACCATGGGAAGACTGGAATCCCTGGTCCTGACTCCCATGCACTCTCCTACACCTACAACCAGTTGTGGTATAATGTGCTGTGATATTATTTTAAACATTCTCTTAACTTGAAATACTGCTTAACTTTCTTTCCCACAGTGCCCTTGCTGTCTCCGTGCTTGTTTCAAAATAATTTCTATACAGCTTCTATAGTAACCTGTACACCTTTTTTTTTTAAAGCAATTTCTCCCTTCCCTGACATGTCTTTTTTGGGTACATGACATGAAGTAGTTTGGGTCAGGAGCTGGGACCAAGTGCATGGCTTGTATGTTATGTTTCTTTTGGTTTGTCAAAAAGAAAAAAAATACAAGGACTCATGTTGTAAAAAGGCATTTCTTCTAATTTGACTCCACAATAGCTCACAACTTAGCAAACAGATTTTCTAAAATGAGAATTAATTTTATCAGTGCCCAAGAAATATGCTCCAAGAAAAACCCTGGCCTTTCCAAGAAATGTTAAAACATCCAGTCATCTTCTCCTCCATCTCAAGGGAAAATAGAACCTTAGGTCACAGAGCAAGGGGTGCTCTAAGCTGTTGTGTACTTCTAAATGTTCTCGTTTATCTTTCCTTTATAAAATTCATCATTATACTGCTCCCCTGAATTTTGGTAAAGTAGCATGGGTTCCCCTGACCAAAGACCTTGTGCAGAAGTCCTGGCAGAAGCTGGATAATGTTGGTGCTTGTCTAAATTTGGTCTCAGGTTTCTAAGTACCAGCATCCCTTGGGGCAGGGGTATGTAGATTCCGGGATCTCTCTCCAAGTCTATGGAATCAGACTCTCTGGGCATGGAGCCTGGTATTTTGCACTTTTACCAAGCTCTCGGGTGATTCTTAGCCCTTTGAGAACAACTAGATCCATTCAGCAAATATTCATTATGGTCTGTAACGTACCAGGCACCTCCTTAGGTCCTGGGAATAGAAAGAGGCTCAGAAACGGATGCGGAGCCTGAACGTGCTGCTTTATACTTGTTTAGAAATGTGACGCGGCCTTGGATGGTGAGGTTCAGAAAGATGCCTGAAAACCTGGAGCTGACATGTTCAGTCAATCAGCCAATTAGCCAGTATTTATCCAGATCCTAGGGGAAAGGCACTGTGATAGCACTTCAGGTGATGGAGAGTGTAACATGGTTTCCAGGCTTCCAGGAGCTTCCAGTCCGGTTGGGAGAACAGCATCTGAAAAGTTAAATAATAGGAGAGGAGTCGACTAATTCACTGCTACAAGGAAACCATCATCTATTGCATGATTAATTTCTAAATGAATGATACTAACAATAACTAGTAATGTCTGAAGTGTCACTCTTTCTTTCCTCCAAATTTCCTTCCATCTGGATTTTTCTCCATTGTGAGTCCATCCTACATCTAGAATTCCTTTTAGAAAAATTTAATGTATAATTAGATAGTCACTAAAAAACACTTCATACTGCACTGTAGAATGTTTGGGATTTTTGAAACAGACTACCTCTGCTCAGATCATCCTGCTGATTTAAGATTTATCCAGCTCTAAAGCAGAGGTTAATTACCTAATTATGTAGAGGTATACTCAGATAAAACAGACACTCTGTGATTCTCAAAATGCTACCTAGTTTGAATATGTGTATATATGTGTATATACATAGGCATGGCCTATTTGTATGAGTGTGTATATATTTACTTATGTGTATATTACACATAAACACATACGAAAAATCCAAGGAGATGGAAGACAGGCTTGGAAAACGTGTGATTCCAGAATACATTAACTCAACTGAAAGTTATGATACAGGAACTTTTTGATCATTTGAGGTATTAGAGATCGCTACGGGTTGGCTTTGCAGAGGAAACTGGAATATCCTCTCTTGAGAATTTTGCAAAGGCCAGCGGATTAGAGTGAGTTAGAAATGTTCTGTGTACTACTCTCCAATTAGCTCTCCTGGGATGGCCTTGCTGTGATTTAAGTACTCTGAATTTAAGGCACATTTGGGGGAGTTGGATGCTTATAAACCCCAGAGGGCAGAGGCTGTATCAGTGCAGTGGTTTAATACTTTTAGAGTCAAGATGGTTCTTGCCAGGCTCTCTCCCTTTTCTGTGTGGCCATGGGACTTAATTCTTAGACTCAGTTTTCTCGTCTGTACTTATCTAAGAGGGGTATAGAAAATATTAAATAAGTTAATAGATGTTAAGCCCTCACCCAAAGGTCTGGCAAAAAATTAAGCTCTCGGGCTTCCCTGGTGGCGCAGTGGTTGAGAGACCGCCTGCCGGTGCAGGGGACACGGGTTCGTGCCCCGGTCCGGGAAGATCCCACATGCCGCGGAGCGGCTGGGCCCGTGAGCCATGGCCGCTGAGCCTGAGCATCCAGAGCCTGTGCTCCGCAATGGGAGAGGCCGCAACAGTGAGAGGCCCGCGTACTGCCAAAAAAAAAAAAAATTAAGCTCTCAAGAAATATGAGCTCTGATTATTGTCATCATCGTTTATTGTTTGACAGAAGGATCCACTGTATATTTATTTATTTGCCTTTCTCTAAAAAAGTAAGACAAATTAGGTTCTACAAAATAACACACTGGCCTTTTTCAGCAACCAGTTCTACATGTATTTCAGCAGGTGGGAAAACTTTTTAAAGTAAAATTATCCATGTTCTTTCAGTTATCCAGAATCTTGGAATTGTGGAGGCAAGCTTCAAATGTGTTTCCTTGTGATCTATACCCAAAGGAGGGTATGGCTTTCCAAATGCGTTATTTAGTAACGCATAGTGCATATACCCACCAGTATACCGTCCTCAATTTAGGATGATAAAAATAATTGGAACAAAGTTAGCAGCATGTGAAGCTGTCCTGGAGCAGAATGTAACAATTCCCATAAAAGAGGCCTGGCGATATCGACAGTAACGACGTTGGGATTTTCACTTCCCAGCAGCTGGGGTTTCTTGGAGCTGTTTACATGTGCAATATTAGAACATTGCTAAAAGATGTACTGAGACACAGGATGGAATCACCTTTGTCCTGAGGCTCAGGCCTAGGACCCAGAGGGGACCTGGCCATTCTGGATGACATTTCCCAGGTGGACCACCTGGAGCTGTCAACGAGCCCGGCCCAACGTTGAGCTAAAGCACAGGGAACTTCTGAGAAGTCGGGTGGTTAAAAGCCACGTGACTCTCACATGCTTGTCCTGTGTTTCTTCCTGGAGAGACTTTATTCACTCCACAGACACATGTTCCGAGAGCATAGAATGTTCAGGATTGTGCCGGGTGCGTGGTGGTTACCAAAATGAGCCTGACCCTCAGAGAATTTATAATCTAACAGAAAGCAGTAGCCTGAAGACATGCTCCCGGATTTCTGTTTTAAAAAGGTGTGGGCAGGTGTCGTCAACTGCCTTTGAATGTGTATCAAAACCTTGTCGTTTCTCTTTGGGGCATCAAGACACTAAAATGTGTTCAGACCATCCCTTGAGAAGCAGAGCTATGTTCTCCCTCCTAAACAGTCTGTAGTGATTTAAGACGGAACCTTGGGTGCTGTGGTCAAGAAAGGCCATAAATTATCAAGTCTAAGTGAAGGGTGGTGCTTATCGTGTAACTTGAGCCTGGAACGTATTGAAAGCATTAAGTGCAATGGTATGTGACTGAAGTGATGGGAATTAATGTGTAATTACTGTTTTTTTACAGTATGGTTATAGTGATTACGGTCTATTTATTTTTCTTTGGAAATACAGTATAATGTAATTATAATTAATAACTCTAAAGATAGGCTCAATTACTTAAGTCATGAAAATGAATGACCGTCATCACATCGAGAATTTTTCAACCGCCCCGTATAGAGTATCTACAGAAACAGTAATGCTTCTGAGAATATTACATGTAAAGAAACTGAAATGAATAAATGCTGAGTTTACACTGAAATCAGTACAGTTTTAAACAATGAAAAAAATTGTCAGAATTTTGTAGTTTGCTGTTATCTTTAAATCCTTTTAGATGTTTTCTGAATCTTCACCTTTTAGTTTTAACTATACATTTTTAAACTATAGAAATTACATTTCCAGAAAGCTTGTCTTGGCAAAATGTAATTTAAAATAGTTTTAAAACCACGAGACAAGAAATCCAGGATTAGTTTTGAACCATTAATCTACTTTTTGAGAAATATTTTTAAATGACTAAAAAACCTTTCATTAATATTAATGGCATTATGTTCTAAAAGGGGCCATATTAATGTTTCCTTATAAATATTTCAGTTACTCTTTAAGGATGAAACTTTCATGCGGGTTATGTGATTTTTATGTAAAAAGGAAGCCTACAGGGAAGAACGTCCGATCACCAAGGTTTGTAAGTTACTTCATTGCAGTTCATATGTATGTTTTCCCGTTATCATTCTGGTAGCTTCTTTAGGGTGCAGTGACTCCATGGGAGAGCTCGGAGGAATCCTGAGTCTTCTAGGTTATATAACCTATCAGATCTTTACCTTTTTCCTCTTTCCTCTTCTCTGTCCTCCCACCCCCTGTATCTAGTTCCTTATCCTGGAAATTTCATTCAAGTGCCTATCCTTTATCCCCCTTTTCCATCCCCAGCCCCCAGATTAGGCCTCATGGTTCAATTATGTTTTATTCAACAAACCCCCTTTCAAGTCATACACACCAGTCAGTCAATGAATTCTTCCATTCTGCCTAATTACATCGCTTCCTCACCACCTTCAATTTCTCATCAGTGTTCTTTTTTAGGAGATTAAAGTCAGACATGGCTTCTTGGGATTTTACTTAAAGTAGAAATGAAAACAGACATTTCCAGTTTTTATAGGGCGGTGAGCCTAACATATTGATATTTTGGAAAACAGCCTCACAGCTTAATCAATTAATCAAAAATGCTGAACAGTAACTAAACTTGGCTTAAAAGAAATCTAGTCGGTAGGTTTTCACTCTTCCCCAGTTGTAGGAACCCAAAAGGTCAGGAATCACATTTTTATGTTTTAGAGTTCTTCTTCTGATGAGGGTCCGCTTTCTGCTACCAAGTACGCGTCTCCATGAAATACTGTAGACGTGGAATAATCTTCCCTTCTACCCCTGTCTACCGTTTAGCCTCAGACAGGTCTCTTCAGTGGTTATATTCACTTTGACGAGATGCATTTCATTGTAGGAGAACATATTTTTAATCCTTTTTTATTATTATTTTTGGCTTCATTGGGTCTTCGTTGCTGCGTGTGGGCTTTCTCCAGTTGCGGTGAGCGGGGGTTACTCTTTGTTGCGGTGCGCGGGCTTCTCATTACGGTGGCTTTTCTTGTTGCAGAGCACGGGCTCTAGGCATGTGGGCTCAGTAGCCGTGGCTTGCGGGCTCTAGAGCGCAGGCTCGGTAGTTGTGGCGCACAGGCTTAGTTGCTCCGTGGCATGTGGGATCTTCCCGGACCAGGGATTGAACCCGTGTCCCCCGCATTGGCGGGCGGATTCTCAACCACTGCACTACCAAGGAAGTCCCATATTTTTAATCTTAAGCAATATTTTGATATGTTGCAAAAACGTACAAAATACTCTGTTCTTCTGTCACGTAGATGTAGCTCTTTGACATCTAATGTCTTTGCATGTGTTAAATTATAATAATTTTCTGGAATAATACCCATCGCTTATTTCCATTAAAAACAGAGTTGCTAACTTTATGTTTTTTAAATTCATCCACAGTCGCTCATTCAGTACAAAACCGTCCGCCCTCGCCCTGTGCCAGGCACTGTGCCGCGCTCTGGGAATGCAAATCTGAGGGCCTGATCCCTTTGTCAGGCAGCTGCCTACCCTTGTGTGTGGCCGTGTATGTGGTGTGTGGCACTGTGCACACTGCTTCCTGACCTGTTCAGGAGCCTAGGGACTGGAGTAGGAGAGAGGAGTTCTCTGAGGAGTGTGTCAAAGGCAAATAGGATTTGGCCGAATGAATGGAGCTGGAGGACAGTGGAAGAGTGAGTTTGGTCTGTATGGGACCAGCAGCTCTGGAGCAGACTTTGAGGGGCAGAGTGGTGAAAGAAAGGCTCTGGAATTAGCCACAGACTAGCTCCTAAAAAGCCTTGATCTTCCCCAGAAGTTTGGAGATTATCTAAAAGAGCTGGAGCAACAGAGGCAGATTCACATCCTTAAAAGATCCCTTTGGGAACCAAGTGGTGAATGAATGACTGTGTCCAGACTAGACAGCCCTGGAGTGGGAGGGCGTACAGAGCAATGGGCCTTGGTTCCTCAGGCCCTTTGCTGTTGACTTTGAAGTGCAAGATAGTTAATAATTGCATATTTATTTAGATCCCGATGTGCCTCCATAGATGAAGTTGAGAATCCAAAGATCTGTTGGACCGGGATCCTGCCCTCAAGACACTTAGAGTCAAATCAGAAAGATGATCACATAATGTATGGTATAGAGTGTTTTAATCGTTTGCAGAGGACTGTCACATTCAGTATGTCTTTTGAGACTTGAAACAACTGTGATCTGTCACATGATTACAGACAACATTTCATTAGTGAAAGACTGTACCCTAGATTTCTCCATGTCTTGTGGGCCTATTTAGAAGCAGTGGAGCTCCAACCCCAACCAGTACCTTTGGCCCCATAGCTTGTGGTCTTGCCGCTATACTGGACTGTATAAATAATAAATATCCAATAATTAGGTAACTATTTAAGATGAAAATATATGGGATACATAAATTGTGATTATTCATCAGATGGCTTATATAGACAAAAACTATGTGGTGAGTTTGGAGGAGAATTAATTATTGTGTGTCTTTTTCTTTTTTTTTTTTTTGCGGTACGCGTGCCTCTCACTGTTGTGGCCTCTCCCGTTGCGGAGCACAGGCTCCAGACGTGTAGGCTCAGCGGCCATGGCTCACGGGCCCAGCCGCTCCGCGGCATGTGGGATCTTCCCGGACCGGGGCACGAACCCGTGTACCCTGCATCGGCAGGCGGATGCTTAACCACTGCGCCAGCAGGGAAGCCCTATTGTGTGTCTTGAATAGTAATTTGCTTCTTGATGGAGTAGGAAGCTAATTCTGGGCTACAGAAGTGAATGATGAAAGGAGCAGAGGCAGACGATGGGATAGAAAAGTTTGTGCCTCAGGGTTCTTGTAGGGGAAATAGGGAAAGAACTGGAATTTTCAGTTGGATTCAGTGGTGAAGAATTTGAATGTCAAGATTAAAAGTATATGGGCTCTCCCTGAGAGAGTGGTGACCTCAGGGGCTTATAAACACATAAGTAGGAAAAAAGAACTTGGCAGTGGTGCGTGGAATGAATGGGCAGGTGAGATGGAAGGTCAGGTCGTTTAGGAAGAGATTACAGTAAAGCCAAGGCATGTGCTCCCTCTCCTGGGAGAACTTCCGTCCACCTGCTTCTTTATTTCTTCTGTTCTGTCTCGTGTTTCTTCTATTCTGTCTCATGTGCCTCTAATTGTCACACATGCATTCGACGTTTCTTCCGTATTTAAGTTGATAAAGATATTTCCCTTAGCCTGCCGATTCCTAAGGTGGTTCTGTCGGTCACTGTTTTGTAATCCTAACATCGAGTTCAGTAAACTATTTTGATGCTGTTTAGTAATTGTGATTCCAGTATAGGGATACATTTTATTGCATTTCACTTTATCGCACTTTGCAGATAATGCATCCTTTTTTAGAAATTGAAGATTTGTGGCAACCCTCTGTTGTCAGACGACAGTTAGCATTTTTTTAGCAATACATTCTTTTTAATTAAGGTATGAACATTGTTTTCTTCAATAAATTTATTTATTAATTTATTTATGGCTGTGTTAGGTCTTTGTTGCTGTGCACGGTCCTTCTCTAGTTGCGGTGAGTGGGGGCTACTCTTCGCTGCTGTGTGCGGGCTTCTCGTTGTCGTGGCTTCTCTTGTTGCAGAGCACAGGCTCTAGGCGTGCAGGCTTCAGTATTTGTGGCACTTGGGCTCGGTAGTTGTGGCTCGCGGGCTCTAGAGTGCAGGCTCAGTAGTTGTGGTGCACGGGCTTAGTTGCTCCGCGTCATGTGGGATCTTCCCGGACCAGGGCTCGAACCTGTGTCTCCTGCATTGGCAGGCAGATTCTTAACCACTGCGCCACCAGGGAAGCCCTGAACATTGTTTTTTAGGACATAATTGCACACTCAATAGACTAACAGATGTATTGTGAACATAGCTTTTATATGCACTGGGAAACCAAAAAATGTGTGCCACTCGCTTTACTGCAGTATTCACTTTATTGCAGGGGTCTGGAACCCAACTGCAGTTATCTCTGAGGTGAGCCTGTGTCCTGAAATTTTCAAACCCTTGAAATGCTAGGTTCTTGGAAAGAAGCACATTCACATCTCTCCAGGTCCTGGGGACCCTACCACTGCAGCTTGAAGTCTCAATTCTTTTTCCTTTCTCTTCATGTTACCTGTTGGCCTGGCTGACTTACCCTCCAGCCAGGTAATTCTTGCCCTTATTGTGTTGCTACCTCCATCAGCATGAAGGATATCTGCGTTTGGAATGATTTTCACCCCAGATGAATCAGTTGGAAGTTTTCTAATATGCATGCTGCTTTTTTTTTTCTCTTCTTCCCTTATTTCTCATCTGTTGCATCCCTAACATTGGTTACCTTAGCCCCGTGAATACCCGGCAGTATTTCATGCTGTTTATTCCCGAGTTCAAAACCCCCATCTAAGGCACCAGTCTAGGTCTTCCCTTAACCTTTTCAGTGCTTTGCCGAACATCTCTTTATATTTGGAAGTCTCTAGAAATAGCTTTGCGTATATGGTCATCTTTTTTTTTTTTTTTTTTTGCAGTATGCGTGCCTCTCACTGCTGTGGCCTCTCCCGTTGCGGAGCACAGGCTCCGGACGCGCAGGCTCAGCGGCCATGGCTCACGGGCCCAGCCGTTCCGTGGCATGTGGGATCTTCCCGGACCAGGGCACGAACCCGTGTCCCCTGCATCGGCAGGCGGACTGTCAACCACTGCGCCACCAGGGAAGCTCTGTGGTCATCTTTTATTCAACTATATTTCTCTTTGAAGGCTACCGCCGACTTAAAAACAAAATCAGAGTGGGGGTGGAATGTCTTTACATTATTCCTCAAAAAAGGGAAACTATTCAGTGAAATGCACAGACATGCAGGAGTCAGCTCTTTGGATACTACAGTATAGTCACGGCACCGCCATATGCCAGTGGCATCCCTGTATGGACCAGGAGAGCTACTTACAGCATTTCCAGTGTTAATGCCCAGCTACGTGTAACATTTTCATTTTCAGGTTCACTCTCTAGGCGTCTGGTTGGTGTGCTTCATATGGGCATTATCTCGTGAAAATGCCACATTTCCTGACATTGGAACAAAGTTTCTGTGTAATTGCCTCTGAAAGACAGTCTCAGCTCTGCGTTTACAGCTCAGTACCTTGCTTGTCTGTGGCAAGGTCGGAAAGGCTACAGGCATGTAAGAGAAGAAGAAAAAACATCTGTCCCCCAGGCTCATAGTGATTTGTGTATTTGGACAAGGAGGCAAGATGTCCAACTTATAGTTTGTTGTTGCTTTAATAGATATAGCTGTGGGATGTCATCTGCTCAGGACAGAGCAGAGTGCTACCTGCAGTGTTTACTCTTTGGCTCCACAGATGGGCAATATGTAGTTTCCGGTAGAATCATCCTGCTTGTTTTACTTTGTTCTCCAGACTCCTTTGTTAGTTTCATCTTGAGCAAGCAATTTACAAAGGAAAGAAACTTGAGGAACAAATTTACAGAAACCTTGATTGATTTTCATTTTTTTTTTCCTCAGAGCATCTTCTCAACCCTCTCTAACTGTGAGGCCTTCATAGGATGTGCTGATTGCGGGGGCGGGGAGTTGAAAATACACTACACACCAAGGCTCCCTTGTTGATTTCTGTGTTGAAGCCAAGGCAGCTTGATAGAACTTGAATTTGACTAAATCCAGCCACTTAGCGTAACTGTCTGCATCCCCATCCCCACAGTGCAGTAGCCCAAGGTAATCTGCTTGTCAGGCACTTTCCTTTATGATCCCAGCAAGTCCCACATTCTGGAAGCAAATGTTGTATTTACCATAATCCACGAAAAGAAAAAAGCCCAGGCTAAAAATACGAAACAGAACAAATGTAAAACATTGCTGCCACTCCAGTCCTGTAATTGGTCCATAAATGAGTCTCCGGCATCTGTGTGGCAGAGATACTTTTATGTATCATTGAAAGAGCTGGCTGTGCTTCAGATAGGTTTGCGAGGGCATCAGGATGCATAAGCGGCTCTGCAACACATTTTGTGCTGACCAAGCAAAGAGTGGCAAGTTGTACGTAGGACTCCCATGTTTGCAAACGCTGTTGCCTAGTGAGTGATTACATTTAATATGAGAATCAGGTAGAATTGTTCACCCAGAACCAATTGGTGGGGTGGAGATATTAAAGGCTTGAATTGCTTGGGGAAATCTGTATTCTCAAATCAGTTACTGAAGAAGGGTGGGGATGCTGAGGCAGGAAGTAGAGAGAGGAAGTGAGCTGTGGAGAGATGCATGGTGACTGCAGAGAGAGGGTGGTAAACAGCGATCTCCCTTTAACCTAAAAGTGGAACAGCCACAGCTAAGCCAAGTAGAAAATCCAGGCAGGCCTCTATATAGTAAAAAGAAGTTGTTATTTTTCTTTCTTTAGCATCTTTGTCGATATTAGTTAAGTTATACTTAGCGTTCTGGGTGCTTGGGGGGTCATGGTTCTTATATACTGCTATTTACCTTGTATGAGAAACACTTATTCTTTATTTATGCATTTTTACATTTTCCAGATATTACTTTAAAAAATCAAAGAACAATGAGAAGGCACCTACACTCTTTCCAGGCGTGGTTTAACATTTAAAACAGCTCATTTAATCCTCACAACAGCACACGGGCCTCGTTGCATTCATTCTCTAGCTGAAGGACTTGGGTAACTTGCCCAGCTAGAAGCCTGCAGAGCTGGGATTTGAACTTGAGTCTGGCTATCATCAAACCCTCCCTCTTTTCCATTGATTGCACTTCCTAGAAATGTTTTGTAGTATCTTGTAGGCACTCAGGAAAACAATCGATTATGAATGAATGAATCATTCAGATAATGGTACCTTAGTAAGTAGTGTTTTACATGCATTCATAGGGAGGAAACATTTTTGTTACAATCTAAACACGGAACTTGGTTTCTTTTCCCTTTCCAATTTATTAGTATCCCTGTGTGGCCTGTGCATCCGTCAGGCCACGAATGCATCCTTAGCTGGCCGAGGGAAATGACACACAGAGTGGATGGGAGAAGAGTGTCTGGCTCTGTGCACCACATTCCCTTAGTCCTCGCCGGCCAAGTATTCATGTGCTCTGTCTGTCTCTGGATGGTTGCTCTTCACGTTCCTGAAAGAAGGAATCTTTCCTATCATTGACTAGGTCTTTTTAGGATTCTTTTCCTTCTGAGGCCAGAGGCACCTGATTCTCCACGTCAATAGATAACTCATCTCCCTTTTACAGTCCACAGCCGCAACCCAGAGTGTGTTGATCCATATAGTATTATCTTTTCCTGATCTCCCTGACATCGCTTAGGTGAAAAAAATAAAGCAGTTAACAGCCAGCCCAGGGCCATGGCAATGAAGTCAGACCTAGATTGGATGTGTTTATTTAAAAGAAAAAGGTGGACCCACAATGGTAAGTGTAGCTTTACAATTAGTATTCAGTTTTACAAAATGGTATTTCAGATTTATTAATGCCTTAATAAATGTTACTAAAAGTCATTAGAGTTTAAGGTCAGTACCTGAACTAAGAGACAGATTACCGTATTCTAGTTGTTTATCCCATCCATCCATCCCTCCATCCATCCCTCCATCCATCCCTCCATCCATGCATCCACTGCCGATTCCTTGTATGCGCCAGGCTCATTGCTTAAGCACAGGGATGCTCTAGGGTGATGACCATAGGAATGAACAGGAGGTGATGGATTCAAGTGAAACTAGTACTTGAGACTTTCAGGTTTTTGCTTTTGTGAAGGAATGATACCTTGGGGAGAGGAATCGCAACTTTTCATTTGCTCTTAGTGAGGAATCATCACGATGCCAGCAGTAGTGGTGCCGACAGAAAACTGTCGGCTGGCCAAGTCAGAAAGGTCGCAGTTTAGTTGATTGCTGAATGTTTAAAGAGCTCTCGTTTTGAGATTGTTAGCTTCAGAGGCAGAAGTAATTAAAAACCAATGCTACTTCCCTCCTTTTTTGTTTCTTTTAATATGATGGGCCCCAAGAGCTTCTGTAGTCATTAAAAAATAAAAGGCTCGTGCAAAGCTTGTCCCCATAGCCTTTTTTGAGTGTGGCCCCTGTACATACAAATCAGGATGCCTGTTAATGAAGTAGGGTAAGCCTGTTAGAACGACTGAGCTCGGTGCTTCGTAATCACATGGCAAGAAACGTGAGGAAGCGCATTTCTCTTGCGTGGAGTGTGACTCTTAAGTTACAGAAACATATATCATCACCGTTTGCTGATTTTATTAGGAGGAAATTGTTCTGATTGTCCTTATCTCCATGGCATAGCTGGGGAGTTCAAGTGACTGCGTCACTTGAAAATGTATTTTTATGAACACCTGACCACAGTGTGTACAACTGCCACGTAGCGTCGTGCCCGGTGTCACACGTGGGGAGATGTCCTTCCTCCCAGCCGGAGAGTGGTCACGGTGGCAACCTAGTGCCTTCTTTTCCTGTGGAGAGCCACACATCAGGACAATTGGCCTGACGGTGTCAGAAATAGTGTACAGGTGTTAGGTTCAAATAAATTTTACATTAAAGGAGGACTAGAGCTTAGCACCGTGGGAGGTGCCAAAAAACACCTGTTCTTGTTTATTTGCATAAGTTAAGCAGCAGTGAGACTGGACCTGGTATGGCAAGGACTTGGTTTATTGAGAGACTCCAGTGCTTTTCCTAAATGTTCATTGAGATCCCTTGTATTAAAACTAATAGCGGGAAAGGTATTCCCACCATCCCCAAGTCGGTATTTTTAGCATCAAAGAGAACCTTATACCGTGATGTGTCGTGCTTCATTCAGATTTTGCCAAAGGTGGTCCTGGAACTCATTTACACAGCATAGAACAGATGGAGTTGCTTTTGCTGACTGGTTAGAATAGGCAACGTATAAATATTAGAAGAGAATTTTGCCCAATCTGCTTCTTTCTCCTGTCTTTAACCAACAGAAATATAGGGCTGTAAATAATTGAAGCTGAGACTCATCTAGCAGAAGAGACATACATGAATTTTAATAAGAGTCTAGGACAATTGATACTTTGGCTGGGTGGCAAAATGGTACACTGTTGATGTCTTGGGTCAGAATAACATTGTGTCCTTTCTGATTCCTGAGATGCTTGGCTTCCTAAAATGGCCATCTTTATTTAGATTAAGGACCCATTTAGAGTAGTTTTAATAACGTATGGTTTCACACATAAGTGATTCCATAATTTATTTCACCCTTAATCTCTGTCAGGGTTTTGAATGTTGGTGTTAATTAAGAAAAGGGAAAAAAAGGCAATATCTCCCTCCAGTCAGTGAAGCCAGTTGCCCTTGCTGTTAGCAATTGTTGTCTTAAAAACAACCCCCAAAACAGCCCTAGTAACCTGTCAATGATGACCAGTTAGTACGTCAAAAACTGGCTTAGTAAATCTTACCGTTCCAGGTTCACAGGTGAACTGACTCCTAGCTAGAACCCATTTATCACGAGTGACCCATTGACCAGAGGGAACCTTCTGCTGATTTCCAGTCCCTCCCACCCACAGCTAAATTATTAACCTGCATATTAAGGAGATTGCCCGCGTCTTCATCAGCTGGTGCAGCTTGACTTTCCCACACAGCTGAACCCAC
Source organism: Phocoena phocoena (assembly GCF_963924675.1). NCBI lineage: Eukaryota > Metazoa > Chordata > Mammalia > Artiodactyla > Phocoenidae > Phocoena > Phocoena phocoena. The sequence continues at coordinate 157,043,058 of NC_089220.1, forward strand.
AGATCTTGAGGTTTTAGGGCACCTAGATGAAAATGCCCCGAGAACAAATTCTTTCTAAATACAGTACACATGGCCAGACGAGGTGGGATTTCCAGATGCAGTGTCTGAAATGAACACCAAGGGTTTGAACTTTCTCAGTGTGGCTTCAGGACACCTCTGGCATTCCTAGTATTACTGGAACTTTCCATGCTCTGCACTCACAGTCCCTGTGTGAGGGGGTGGAACGTTGCCAAGCTGTCCACTGACGTCACGATGCTTTGGGTCGCTAATGAAACCTCTGTGTGGAAGCCTCAAAAACAAGCTGCTGTCACAGCATGTGTGGGGTCGTAGGTACGTAATTAGGAAGTTTCCTCATCATCTTGCCCCGCCCCCCGCCATGTGAATACCCTCCGTCCTAAGGTGTCCATTCACTCAGGTGTATACTGTCTAGTCAGCGGATTTCCAGACAATTGCCTTTCTCCTGTTCACATTCACAAGACTGTGCACACAATAAACCTCACACAGTTCTGTTTCCCGGGAGAAATGTGATTTCCAGAATTGGTACCTTACAACCCGGGGAGGGGAGCTAAAATTGTTTTCAGAGCCATTTGGGTGGTGGTTTTTAATATTTTTGTATCTTCCTGCCCTTGATGCATTTTTGGGTTTCAGTATCGGTAGTGTTTCTATTTTGTTGTCGGTTTCAGTAAGATAAGACAGAAATCTTTCCACGTGGTCTTGCTTTCCTTCATTCTGCCTTATAGAAACAAACCAACCAACAGATGGTGATTTTCAAAGTTAAGCATGGAGCTAAAAGCAAGATCCCAGGTATCACACCTTCCATGGTTCTCATCTTTATTGTTGGACACAGTTACTAACTCCATGCATGTTTCCAGCATAGTAAAGTGTGTCCATTTTCATATGAACACGAACCCTGTCATTCCAGGTCCTAGAGGAACTTACTGTCCATTCTGCATTGTGGGAAAGGCTTCTTTCATGGTCATATTTTAATGATTCCATTGATACAGGAATTCCTCTTCAATTTAATTGGATTTGATTGCCTTATGCCATTGTCTAACAAGCATACAACCCTAGAATCTAAAAGATACTTTTCAAATCATGGTTGCCTTGCAGATCAGCCGAAGCTGAGCTGCCTATATGTAGTCAAACCTCGCAACATTCAACAGCAACAAGAAAAACCTAGGTAGCAATTTGTTTTCGGCTTTCAGTTCTGAGCTCCCTTTTAAAGCTGTGCCACACTCGAATTATCACCTCCTATTTATTTCCCACGTATATAACGTCCTTCTCCTCAAGGAGTCTATTTAGCAAATATTGTCAATTCTGGAAAATTATGACTGTAATTTTGGTTGCCCCAGTTTAGAGCTGTCATTTTAAAATTGAAGAACTATTGTAATATGCTTTGTGTTGCTGTTATTAAAGATAACAGTAATTATTTCAACAATTAAAAAATACCCACAGTAATCATTGTAGGTGACTTCTCAGCTTCTCTCTTTGACTCCCCAAGACCTTACAAGAGTGATGTGAAGTTGTGAAAAGTTTCTCCAGGGGGAAAAGTAAATGAGGAGTCCTGATCATGAACCCTGACAGGGTAAGGATATTTAACTAATGAGACAAAGGCATGCTGTTTATAATCTCTGTCTCCTTGACCATGGATGTTTCCTCACCCGGTTTTTAGTAACATAGTATTAGGATTTGATTTACAACTGAAAAGTTTTCGATCTCAAGTCCCACAGTCCAAGTTGAGTTATAAAATTTAAACCTCATGACTTTTCCTGTATATCCCCTGGATTCAGAGGACCACTTTGGCCCTATTAAAGAATTATATTGCTAGTGTTTTGGGTTTTGTGTGCTCTTGAATTGTTTCTCCTTTCATATCTTTTCATATCATGGGTGGGATAACAGGAAGGGAAACCAGGGAGTATGAGAGTACGTCACAATGTTATAGAGATTTGTTGTCGTGGTTGATAGTTTTTGGCTTGTTTTGCATTATTTTGCCTTGAGGTAAGGATACATTAATTCCTTGCAGTGGAGTGAGGTAGAGAGGCTTCTGAGCTCTGGAATCCTCTATCAGCTTTACCACTCCTGCAGATGTACCGTGACGGATGCCCGGGGGACACTGTGTATGGGACCCCTGACTCAGAGAACCGGCTTGGCCACAAGAGAGCTGAAAGATCTTAGTGCCTTGTGAGCTAAGCCTTAACCTAAAAGGAGGCCGGAGGCTGTTTTGTCTGGACCAAACCCTGACTTGAATCCCTGGGTCTTCACATCTTCATGGTGAATTCAGTTAGGGAGGAAAGAATGTAGGGAAGCTCTTAGGAAACTCAGGATTGCCTTTCTTCTCAAAACCAGAGCATTGGGCTTCCCTGGTGGCGCAGTTGTTGAGAGTCTGCCTGCCGATGCAGGGGACACGGGTTCGTGCCCCGGTCCAGGAAGATCCCACATGCCGCGGAGCAGATGGGCCCGTGAGCCATGGCCGCTGAGCCTGCGCATCCGGAGTCTGTGCTCCGCAATGGGAGAGGCCACAACAGTGAGAGGCCCACATACTGCAAAAAAAAAAAAAAAAAACCAGAGCATCTAGCTTAAGCCATTCCTGGATCTGCCATGCTAGATCCTGCAAAGCTGGGAGTGGGGGGCAGCCCTAGGGCCTTCGGCACCAGCCATGTGGACTTAAGGGAGCATTCCAAAGAGAAAAAGCAACCCTCTCTGGGGAAACAAGCACCTGTAGCTTCTTCAAAAGCTGCACCAAAAGTTCCTACCCTAGCACCATGGTCCAGTTATATCCTAGACCTTGGGTTTGACGCCATTAATTTTCCTCCTGAAGAGAGGAGCTGGGAGAAGGGAGGAGTTACGAGTGGTTAAGGAGCGTGATGTGGAGTGAATGTTTCTCCCCCAAAACTCATACGTTGAAACCTGTCGCCCAAGGTGGTGGTATTAAGTAGATGGGGTCTTTGGGAGGTGATGAGGTTATGAGGGTGGATCCCCCATGATGGAATTAGTGCCCTTATAGAAGAGACCCCAGAGAGCTCCCTCACCCCTTCCACTGTGTGAGGCCAGAGGGAGAAGCGGCCATCTAGGAACTAGGAGGCAGGCTCTCATCACACTCCGAGTCTGCCAGTACTTTCATCTTGGACTACCAGCCTCCAGAACCGTGAAAAGTAAATGTCTGGTGTTTATAAACCACCCACTATGTTGTATTTTTGTTATAGTGATCCAGACAAAGACAGGATTTCAGCAGCCAGCTGTTCCCAATGCAGAGGTGTAGCAAAATGCGTTGCCTTACCCCAGAAAAGCATAGTTGTGTAGTCACTTCAATAAGGACCAAACTTTGGACAGAAGAGAACATTGTGACACCTTATTCAAGACCTTGGATATTCAGTTGTACGAGCTACTAAACAATGAGAAATGTGAGGGCACGGACAGTGTCTTACTCATCATTGTATTCTGAGCACAGTGCCTGGCACTCGATGAACAGCGGTTAAATAAATGAACAAAAATATGGTGGAATGAATCAGATAATAATGGGCACTATGGCAGGGATTGTTCAGAGAGCATGAATGGTGAAGGAGAAGTTTATATGTACAGATCTTTCTTGTGTCTTCCTGGAAAGACTTTTGATTTGCAGAATTGTTACCCTTTTAACTTTTCAAGGTCCTTGAGGATGTTCATGAAGAAAACATACAACTTTTGTTCCATTCTTAAATCATCTTTTCCAAATAAAAGCAAACTTATTTTTCCTTCCGTTTCTTTTTATGGAATCTTACCTTGAACTGTGCTGTTGTTCACCATCTCACTATTAATCTGTGTACTCGGAATGCATCCAACTTACATAAATCCATAGTTGTCCTTTTGTTTTTGTGATCTGACAGATACTTCTTGGTAAAGTTTCAGTGGTACGTGTTTGGCTGTCGACTAGTCAAGGATAGTTCTGGATTCTGAATTCTAGCAATCCAATTATAGTTATCCAGCAACCTAGGGAGGGGAGCAGGAGAGGGGGATGCATCCATCCAGTTACCATAAGGTTGGTTGTAGCATATGTCTCTGAAGCGCGCGGTCTGTCACAGTCAGACTTAGTGAGTTGAGCTCTTAGCTTCCAGAAACAAAAGGGATTACTTTAAGCACATTTTAAGAAAAAATTCTCTCCACTGCTGGATGAAGTAAGGCATTTCTGGATGTCAGCTAAAGCATCATTGAGAGCCATGACTGGTGCCTCATTTTCCCAAGAAAGCAGTGGTTACTTTTCTTTTTTCTTGTTCAAGTTGACCCACCAAACTTAAGCCACTCCAGAGGGGTCTCTCCCCGCTCTCTCTTAAATGTAGATAGATTGATATTTAACTTTTAATATTCTCTCCCAGGTTTTTTGACAGGTTATACATATGCTAATAGAAATAAGCTTATTATTTGAAGCGCGGAGCTGCTTGTCACCGAAGCTTCATTAACACTGTTATCACCGCCTGACATTTATCTTATAATTTTCTAGAGCTGACTGTTGTGTCTCCATGGAAACCCAAATTGCAATTGAAACAAGTATGATAATAAAGGCATCCGCCGAGATTGACAGCAAGCAGAGCCTGGTTACGTTTTGTGATGGTTCCTTCAGTAGCTACAGCTCGAGATAGAGATTCTGCACTTGGGGCGTTGAGAATTCACCCTCCCGAGTCCAGTGGCCCACCTGGCTCCGCGGGGACGGGCAAGTTTACCGTGACCTCCCTGGTTCTCGTGTTAGTAATTAGGTTGCTCATTTTGACTGTCATCCTCTCAAGGCGTTATGAATATTAGATGTAATATTAACCGTGATCCTCTTTGGATCCAGGAGGAAATTCTTGCTAGATGCTTTGGACACCGTGCAGTGTTGACCAGGCCTTAGGCTGGCATCTTGTGGTGCCCGAATGGATCACTTTCTGGACACGGAGGCAGCGCCAGCTTTGTGTCATGTTTTCCCCCTTGATATCGAGGAACCTGTGCTCTTTTCAGTTCATGACTTCCCATCAGTTTGGTTGGTGCTTCAAAGCAAGGAGTCATGGAACTGGAGTGGGTCCAGAGTGAATTAATCTGAAATTAATTTGATTCTGAAAGACTCCATCTGGCTGTGTTTGGGAGAGGCAGTTAGATAGATATATAAACAAATGATCATCTGTATTCATTGTGCCAGATGTAGTGTCAAAAAATGAAGAAATGGCTTTTAAAAAAAATCAGCTATGGGGACTTTTGATATGATATTCAGCCTCGTGGAATAACAGCCTTTATAATTTTGCACATAATCCTATTTCTATTCTTATTTGTTTAGGGTGTTAGAGCTGATGGTGTGTTTTTTTAGGGAATAAGCAAATTAAATGTCAAAGCCTATTTTAATTGGTGATTTAAGATGCTAAATGGAATTTATGACATGCTGAGAGAGAGAGAGAGAAGGCCTATAGATTTCCGAATCAGAATGTGGTCTTTGGTATTGATTTCATCTTAAGAAGTGATTTCGAGATTTAAAAACTAGCATAGTGGAATGTCATTTGGACTTTGTCTTTTGAAATGGAGTTTTGTAGCATGACAAGCCAGCATGTTTGCTCCTAGGGAAACACACAAAGAGCTGACATGCATACAATTCTGGAGGTCATCTTCAAGTAATTACACACACTTGGCAAAGTTCTTTTTCCATTGCTTTAAGCAGACTATCAGAGAGGCACATGTTTTGGACTGCTATCTAGGAATTTAGTGCAATCCCTCTAAAACCTGTCAGCACCTTTTCTTATGTTGGGACAGAAAGATCTAAAAAATTCTTGGTTAGTCCCGTGAATGATAACACAATCATCTATTATATGGGCCCTTTATTTCTCATTTTCAAACCTCAAGCGTCATGTTTTGTGATGTCTTGAAGAGAAAGAATTAAAGTTGGCTGCTTGATCAGGGAACAAACATAATTTACTTTGGAAAAACCAACTCCCACAAGAGGAACGACTCATCTCTGCCCCAGTCCTCACCCACCTCTCTCACTTCTCCCAGCCAAAAAACAGGCAGATAAAAATCGAGCAGAGGGCTTCCCTGGTGGCGCAGGGGTTGAGAGTCCGCCTGCCGATGCAGGGGACACGGGTTCGTGCCCCGGTCCGGGAAGATCCCGCATGCCGCAGAGCGGCTGGGCCCGTGAGCCATGGCCGCTGAGCCTGCGCACCCGGAGCCTGTGCTCCGCAACGGGAGAGGCCACAACAGTGAGAGGCCCGCGTACCGCAAAAAAAAAAAAAAAAAAAAAAAAAAAAATCGAGCAGAATACTTAATAAAAATTAATACCCCCCCACAAAGTCGAAGCATCTCAGCAAAATCGGTTGCTGCCTGTGACGGCGGCAAATTAGATGGTCCACAGATTTTGAGTTTTGATGCTCACAGCCGTGTTAGAATGAGAAAGTAAAATCTCAGCTACCTGGAGCCCCCCCAGGTAGGGGTGTCAGTCTGATTAGGTAAGTTTGTAGTAGAGTTGAAAGCTGATCCTTAAGGGCAGTGATTCTCTTCGTTCTTATTTGGAAAGAATTCTTCCTGACAATACATTATATACTTCCTTGCGTTCTTAAACAGAATTTGTTCAGCATAATGTGACCCTGTAGATGAGACATGATAGTCGTTACACAAATTAATGATTCTGCTGGGCGGCTGTCCTTGGGAACTCCTGGAGAATGTAAGTCAGCCCCAGCGACCTACCAACGTAAAACAAGAAATCTTTGAGTAAAGGATTGGGAAGCTCCCCCAAAGGGCTTAAGGGGCATAAACATCAGGCCAGAAACTTTGTGAAATACGTTTTGGCTGCTCTGGTGTCCTTTTTTTAAAAAAAAAAAAACAAAAACTTTTATTATTATGTTTTTTCTTTGTGGCCACACCGCGCAGCATGCAGGATCTTAGACCCACGCCCCATGCATTGCAAGCACGGAGTCTTAACCACTGGATCACCAGGGAAGTCCTAATTTTTTTTTTTTGGTATGCTGTTCTTGGCATTTCACAATCATGAGTTGAAGGCATTATCAGAAAAAAAGAAGTACATCTGAACCTCATAAATGGCAAGTGCACAGAAATACACATCTGTGTTCACAAATGGATTCTGTTTTCTGATCTAAACTATGGTCATTAATATGACATAGTTAGTTCTTACTAACTGTCAGCTTTTGATTTTCCAGGTGAGTGGAAGGAAACAGCAGCATTACTGATCTCCTCTGCATTTATCTTCCACCCTTCTACTGCTGGCTGCATCCCTGAGACTGGCATTCAGCTTAAGTTGTATTCCTTGATTACGCATCATTTATGACTGAGGAAGGTAGGCCAGGGGCAGGTTGAGGAAAGAGCAGCCTGAGATTAAATTTTGCCATTGATAAATGATGAAATGAATAATGAATGGACAGATGATCAATATTTAACGGGAGGACAGATAGAGTTGTGAATCCGAGGGCAGCACAAAGGTCAGTGAAATCTTGGTCCTTTGGTCCAAAGTAGGAGAGCCCCCTGAACGGTTTTGCAACGATGTTATCATCAGAGTAGTCAGAGTTAGGACAGTGCCTGCACCAGGACAAGTGGACCCAGTGGGCGTTTCAGGGAAAACAGGCCTGACTCAGTAACTCGTTGGTTATAGGTGTATTGACCCCCAGATTCAATACAACAGTTCCAGGTGGGATAACGTGGTTCTTTATGATCGTAGTGACGGATTGTGTAGTGTGTGATTGAACGTTGACAACTTTTAAGACTTCTCGCTGAATTAAATCTCTTCATTCAGAAAATATGCATTGAGGTTATACTGAGACTGAATTCAAGGCACCGTGCTGGCCTTCTCTGAATGCCTTATTTAGAATTGTGCCCTGGCATCCAACCCTTCCCATGTCCCTTTCCTGCTTTATTTTTTCTCCATTGAAATGATCTCTTTCCAATCTCTTAGAAGATTTACTTAGTTTGCTCGTTTTATGCCTTGCTCTAGAACAGCAGCTCCATAAAGGCAGTTTTACCTGATTTGATTCAGTGTTTATCCCAGCACCTTGAATAATGCCTGAATGGTGGGGTCACCTCCGAAATGCGCATTGAGGGAATGATTAAGACATCCCTGTCCTCAGGAATTTCACAGTCTCACCATGTGCCGAATTGGGGGCTCAGTTAATGACAGTTTCCGTAGGTTCAACAGTCAGAGGAGGGGTGGGGTGCGGGCCAGCAATCACTCTGTCATGTGTGTGTTCTGTGTAAGACATTATTCCTGGTCTTGGATCCGGGGTGGAGCAGGGGGCAGTTTGAGGCAGTAAGAAAAACAGGGAAGTCGAACGTGAAACCCAGCTGGAGGAAAGGGAGACGGGAAGAGGTTATTTGTAAAGGTGCTGAGATCCAGGTGGTGCCAGAGCCTTCTGCCAGCTGTCGCTGGAGAGGGTCAGATGGGAGGGTTGATCAGACGAGACCAAGGAGAATGATAGTGAGTGACAGGAATGCTGGAGGGGGGTGACAGCAGAGGAGATAGTCCAGAGGCCAGGGTGAAAAGAGGACCTGGAAGGGCTTCATGGACGGAATGGGCTTCCAGTTGATGGCCTTGGGAGCAGAGGTGGGACCCTGGGCTGTCCCCCGAGCTCAAGGGTCAGCAGTGCGGGTGACGGCCATCCAGCCATGGGTCCGCGTGGCACTCTTCTCCAGGTGGCTCAGGTCCCCTGTCTCTAATGTATGCTCCACGGGATGGGAGACACCTGTGGCCACTTTCTCTCCAGGCCCAGCTCCCTTGCTGCAGTGGTTTCCGTTCAGTCTCACTGCCGACTCAGGGATAGCTTATCATTCTGTGGCCACGGGCAAATTGGACCACGAGGATGTAGCATGGTTCACGATGCTGAACGCCAAGTCCCCATGGCCAGGTGTATCCCTTCTGGCTGGCTGACGGCGGGTCCGTGTATACTGCTCTCTTCTGGGCCTTAGTGTTCTGTGGTTTGATTCCATATTGTACATATGGCTGACTCTGATCAGTGGCTACTAGTGGCTTAAGGGCATAAATTACATATGTTTCAACTCTCTCTCCTTCAAACCCGGCACCATGGGACTTCCCTGGCGGCACAGTGGTTAAGAATCCACCTGCCAATTCAGGGGACACGGGTTCGAGCCCTGGTCCGGGAAGATCCCACATGCCCTGGAGCAACTAAGCCCGTGTGTCACAACTACCGAGCCTGCGCTCTAGAGCCCATGAGCCACAACTACTGAGCCCACGTGCTGCAACTACTGAAACCCATGTGCCTAGAGCCCGTGCTCCGCAACAAGAGAAGCCACTGCGATGAGAAGCCCGTGCACCGCAATGAAGAGTAGCCCCTGCTCGCCGCAGCTAGAGAAAGCCACGCGTAGCAATGAAGACCCAACGCAGCTCCCCCCCCAAAAAAAATAATAATAAATTAAATTTTAAAATGTTTATTAAAAAAAACAGCACCGTGCCTGACAAAAGACAGGTCCTCAATACCTGAGTAAGAAAAGGGCTTTGTGTGCAAATAACCTTTGGGGGCGGGGCAGGAGTAGGGGTTGAAATCCCACAAAGGTGAACCACCCACTTTCACTACCAGTATTTCTTCAGTGGATGGAGAGTGTTGTGAATCCACCCTGATTGCTTTCTTTTTCTTGCATAAGTAACTCGAGGCAAAATATTGTAGGCAGCGGTAGAAGCAGGAGTTATCTGCCTTGAAAAGCACAGTTGCTAAAGCCCAGGTGCAGGGTACCAGGAGCTGTGTCGTCACTCTCAATATACATCCCTCGTTTTCATCACTCGCTGCTGGAACGTCAATAGGGGAGAGACATTTTAGGTAAAAATTAGTGTTCGGTTTGGGAAGTTTGGGCCAGTATTGAGTTGTCCCTCACACCCGTCTTCATTTCATAATGATTCACGGGTTCAGTTACTTAACGGAGGCCAAGCCACTGTCTTCTCCATCATCCAGAAGGGCCAGTTGCAAGTGCTTGTGCAAGCAAACAGGTGAATTCTGCAGCATTTAGCGGTGGGCAGGGGAAGCAGCCTGGGGGCACCTAGAAGGGGTGTGCGCCCCGAGCGAGTGCACGCCCCACTCCGGCCACCGCTGGCTCATCTGTGCAGTGGGGGCAGAAGCGCTGACCGCGGCCCTTGGAGTGGGAGGATTAATTAACGTGTGCTCCAGCAGCACTTGTAAAAGGTGAAGGCTGATATAAATCTTCTGCGTGATGATTATTTCCCTGTTGCCATTTCTAAAAGTTCATCTAAAGAACTCTCCCATACAAATACCTTCTGCTCTGCAGTCCACGGAACGATTTCTGATAAATCACAGAAGGAAATGAGTTCCCTGGGCGGGGGCTGTCCGGAGCTGATGCCTCACTGCCTTCCCAGCGAGGGCTGTGTGTGTTCAGCCTTCAGGTACCCCCTGGATGCCTCCATATTTATTACTTTGGGGGTTTTTTCTAGCTTTTTGCTTTTTACTCGCAGTCAGGTTGAGATAAGCTAATGTTTCCCCTTGGTGAGTCCAGACACCCGTGTTGTGAGGCCTTTTCTGAAGGAATGATTTCCTACGAATCAGGGTTACATTTTACCCCGGTAATCGAATGGATAACTTTTAGACCTGCATCCAAATGCAATCCTGCGTTAACTCCAGCCATCCAGTGGAAGGCCCATCACAAATGCGTGCTTTCCTAGTCATCTGCGAATGAAATCGATGCGCTATCCGTTCTTAATAAACTTTATTTCATTTCAAGTTTTGTCAAAGCCCAGGGATGAAGATGTTACATGTGTGTGTACTTACGGGAAGCTTGAACTTTTCTTCAGAGGAGCACAAACTAATTTATTGACAATTTGACCATTTGGAGAAAGGCTTTGGCTCCTTCAGCGACTTAGGGTATTATTAGATCTATTTAATCTTCTGTGAATTCACCAGCTGATCTGCAGAAGTCTCACCTCCAAGTTTGAGGGCCCCGTCCTGTTACCATTCTATAACCTCTACTGGTGGAGACATGACTCACAAAACTTTGGCTGCACGTGAGAAATTATATCCATACCTTCCAGGTAAATACAGGAATGGCCTTGGTTTCATCCTCTGATTGCTGAGTAAACTGATACCCGGAGGGTTTCGTTAGGTCTCCCAGAATCTAACACCAGGATCCCGCCGATGGAGATGCACCTGTATCGGCGCAGTGCAGAGGTGCCGTGTTGAAAGGCAGGCACAGGAGATAGAGGTGTTCTTCATGGTGACCCCGAAGTGCTGTGTTTTCAAAGGGAGCTGCAGTTCCCGGAGCTCGAGGTCGGATGACAGCCAATGCCTCTTCTTAAATGGAGAGGGTTAGGTTTAGAGTGGAAGGTTGCAGCTCTGGAGCGGGGCCCCTCTCTGATCCCCAGCGAGCAGTGGAGTGACAAAGAGCTGATGCTGTACCCCTCGCACCACGTTGCCAATCCATCGAGGAGAGAATTCTGTTCTTAAATAGTAAGCAACAACAACAGGGACAGCGTAGAAGGCTGTTAACGTTACTGAATTTCACACCATCCCGTTGCCCGCCACCAGGCCCATCGCCAGGTTCTTCCTGCTTGTGCCTCAGGCAGCTCAGCCTTGGAGAGTTTCCTGCGATCGCCACACAAAACCTGTTTCTTCATGGGCTATTACTTAAGTACAAGGGATATTAAAAAATGGTCCCCGGGCCCTTTGAAAGAGTGGCCTGTCTGCTGACTGCAGTTGAGATACTAGGAAGAATTGGCGCGAACTGAGAGAGAGAGAGGATTCTCTCTGGCAGAAGCCCTGAGCGACCAGCCACTCAGCCACTCGCAGAATTAGAGAAACTAACCACCAGGTGGGAACTGTTGTGTCTCTGTTTTACAAGTGAGGAAACTGAGGTACAGAGTGATTACATGATTAGCCTGGGATCCCACAGTTAATTGAATGCTGAACCAAGACGAGAACCCAGGCCAGCCAGCCCACTGCCCACTGACTAGCTCTCGGGTGACTCGAGCATTGGTGTCATTTTCCTGGCCCTTCATTTCTATTTTCCCAACACAACTATCTGAGGAAATGTTTTGGTGAATCTCAACTCCTATTTGTCTTTAAAACAAACAAACAAACAACTACTTATATTTGCATTTAGAGCTATTTAAGTTTAAATTAATTCAAGTAAAGTAAAACTTAAAATTCCGTTTCTGAGTTGCCCTAACTTCACTTCGAGTGTGTAGTAGTCACATATAACTTGTGGCTCCCTGGTTGGATTGCGCGGGTTATAGAACATTCCAGTCATTGCACACGGTTGGCAGTACTGACGCAGGACATTCCAAGGATCAAAGTAAGATGGGTTGAAAACTATAGGAGTAATAAGATTATTTGTAACTACCAAGGAGATTAGCTATCTTTTATTCAAAATTTTTCCAAGACAAGGCATCTTTTTGTGATGTTTTCAGGTTTGTATACCTTCTGAAGGTGGCATTTTATGTCCTTTTTTTCAACTTTTATAAAATTACTTAGAGCCACTTGGTATTTCTCATACCCATTTTGTAAGTTTGTTATTCTTCCTTTTGTATAGATAAGGGAGATGGAGATGTAATGCAGAAGGTTGCTGTCCAATGAGAGCAAGATAAAAGAATAGAAATATCAATTCTTTTGTTTGCATTCTCCAAAAAGAAACCTGCATTCACTGGACCTCATAAAAGCTTGTGTCCTGGAAATAATAACAATAATAAGAATACATTGAATCAATTATTGTAATTTCTGTAATATTTTCCTGCTTAGAGGAACCTCAGAAGATTTTGCATATCCTCTGTTGGTCTAGTTCTCTTTACTCGAAAATAGAGTAGGGAAGTAGGTCAGTGCCAGTGCTGGAAGCAAAGAGTAAGCACCATCATTTTTCTCCCCCAACATCATTATGTTTTCGTCTTGGCTCTGAGACTAATACCACCAGTGCCCGCTGGCTTAGTGCTCTCTAACTCGTGGTCCAATTCCATATGGCATCTGTCCTGGAGGAACCTGATAGTTGGCACTTGGCCAAGAGCAAAAGCGGAATTGGCGTCCAGGATGGTATTGTAGTTTGTAGGTGAGGTGCCAGCAGAGAGGTATGGCTTGTGTCTCGGGCCTGCCAGTGGCCACTGAGTCCGAGGGAAACATCACCCTAGAGAAACCCAGTTCATGGGATATTAAACAGTAACCATTGGCCGTTATTTCATACTGTGTCCGGATTCTGCAGACACCTCTTCTTAGGGGTGTGACATTGAAGAAGTCACTTTACCTCTATGACTCTCGATTGCTTCATTTCCAAAACAGGGATAATAATTCCATCTTCTTGGAGCTGTTGTGATGCTGTGTGTCCTGTACCTGGCAAAGTTTTCTGGCAGAGAGCAGGCTCTCAATAAATATTTGAATTTGAACCTAATTCCTGCACTGTCCTGGAGGCTGAGGATGGCTAGGGAGTGTGGGGAAGGGAACTAGTCTAATTTTCTAAGCCCGAGATCCGATTCCAGTAAATAGAAGATCTTACTGAGAGTTAGGGTATCTGTTCCCATAATTACGCCCCTGTGTAGATCGAATTGGTTTGCTGTGGCCTCTGGCAAGTACCTCCAAAAGGTTTAACTGTTAGACACATGATTTCTGGCTTCCTTAGAAGTGTCAGCACTTGGAGCCCCATGAGGACAAAAGAAGTCAGTAAGTCTCTGGTAGAAATGAGTATCAGCTGGGAAGAAAGTTGGGAGTCCAAAGGAGGAGGAGCTCTCACACATGAGAACAGAGTCACCCAGGCTGCTGCGATACCGTCAGCGTCCAGAGCGTGGGATTCAGCAGCACAGGGGTCATCAGTGGGGTAGGACCACTGATGCTTTGATCTGGAAGATGTGCTGCTGCTGTTGTTGATTTGGCTGCCCCGGGTCTCTGTTGTGCCATGCAGGCTCTTTTAGTTGCAGCATGTGGGATGATCTAGTTCCTTGACCAGGGATCAAACCCGGGCCCCCTGCATTGGGAGCGTGGAATCTTAACCATTGGACCACCAGGGAAGTCCCAGATGTGTTATTTTGAATTTGTGTAACAGCTAGACATAGTTGGATTTACTTAAGGGAAGGGGCTGCATGCTCTTAGCATTTGATGCAAATCTTCGGAACATTTGTTTGCAAAATGGGCAGGTAGTTGGAAAAGGATGCAGATACGGATGAGAGGTGCTCATCGATGTGATCCGGTGGGAATAGAGAGGGAGGCAGTCAGTGGAGATGGAGACACGTTATACGATTATGGAGAAAATGTGGGTTGTAAGGTAGCCTTCATGGACTCTTAAGTTCAGTCCTTTGCACCCTAATTCCAACACAGAAAGAGGAGAGATGCGTATATGTGTTCCTAATAGTGCCGCCTGTTACTTGGCAGTGTGATTCCAGGGAACCAGTAGGTCTTGCTCTTGGCCTTGACTTCTCATAGATTTACCATAAGCTGATCACTCTCAGCCCAAAGCAGACCTGATACAATACGTGGCCACCTGATGGTTTAGAAATGTTCCATGCTCTGGAGCCCACTGGGCCCAGGTTCGAATTCTCCTTCTACAGTGTATAAGCCTGATCTTAGAAAAGGAATTTATTTCTTAGACGTTTGCATCTGGAAAATAATACTTTCTCATAGAGACGTTATAAGGATTAGAAATAATGTATTTAAAGTACCTAGCATGGTATCTGGCATATAAGTGCTCGCTGAAAGATGCCTGTTATTATTATTATTACTTAGGATATGAATTGTGTTTGAGTCCATACTGTGAAAAAAATTTGGATTGAAAAGTAGACTTGTGATGTTCATTCATTTCTAGCGCATCACAAGTGCACAGAAAAGATGAACAGCGGAAACAGCTAACACTTATTAGACACTTACCCGGGGCCACATCCTGCACTAAGCACATGACTATATGAGGTGGAGTTTGTTACCATTTTACAGATGAAGAGTCTGAGGCCCAGGGCAGCACAGTTAGGAAGCGGTAGTGCCAGGATTCAGACCCTGAGCCCCAACACGCCTCTGCCTCAGGGTACAAGAGATCTAAAGGCACCTGTGAAGGATGGCTGGCGGGGGGATGGGGATTATAAACACATACCAACATAAAGACCAAAGGGCGTAAACCCTCTTTGCAGCGTCCCTTCCTTTATGCACCTGGGTGAGGGTGTATTTTTTTGAGAAAGTAAAAACGGCCCCTCGTTTGGAGACCCATGAATGCTTGCTCTAGATATCCGGACCAGTGTGCTGCTGCCCGACCCCTCAGTTGTCTTAACCGCGCTTTGTGCAGACGAGATGCAGGAGCCCCATTTCTTGAACTTCCGTTCTCTGTTAGCTGGGACCTGTGGCAACGCCTTCCTCTTTTCGTTCTAGCTGCTTGTCAACAGCGGTAACCACAAGCCTTTCCTGTCCCAGAAATAAGTCTTGCCACACTGTCAGCGAGCTGTGAAGGCTACATTCTGTTCTGCGTGGGCCTTTGCCACCTCCGCCCTGCCCGAGCCGGGGGCTCCACGGGTTAAAGTGTTTACTGAATTCCCAGAGGGCGATTTGAAAAGCAGTAGAGGTGCACAGGACCGAGATTAGATGCTCGCGCTCTAATCTAAGCAGGCATTGCATTACACCTAAGTTGTTGGGGGAAGATTTTGTGCTCAGCACTGTAGAACATTTTTTATGACAATAAGGTTGATTAGAGAAAGCTCTGGAAGCGCTAGTCTGATTGCTTATCTCAAGGATTAAAAAACAGTGGTGGATTGGGGGATAAGAAGGAGAAATTGAAGCCAGGACCTAGTGAAGAGTATTTGCCATCATTTTCCTCTCGGGATTAAATTGAATTCAGGATTTCTCCTTTCCATAGGTTTTATTGTTTGTTTGTTTGTTAGCCATCAGTGTCTTCCCCCCCCCCCCCCCACCACCACCGAGGGCTCAGGACTAGCCTAGTTTCACAGCAAATTTAAGGTGCTCTGATGGGTTTTGATTGAAATAAGGAAGCCTACTTAAGATCTTTGAAAACCTTCTTACTGTTACCCTGAGGCTACAGTGAAGTGACCATCTGCAGTGAAGTTTTAGTCCGTGTGGCCCTTTCTTTCTGCCTTCTGGGCTGGAGGCTGGGGGTTGAGGGGCAGTCGTGGACAAGGCTCTGTAGGTTCTACGTCTGCCGAGTTTAAGTGCATTTTACCGTATTTTCACAGGCTGGGAGTCCAGAGCACAGTACTGCTGATGGATGCTGCTTAGGGCATTCAGCCTTTCGCTGGGCAGAGTAGGTGGGTTTAGGGTGCATGGGGAGGGGATATGCGGGGGAGACAGAGGGTGTGTGGTTTTGCTTTACTATATACTGCAGCTCAGATGGGGTGGGGGCGGAATCCAAGTAAAACATAAACACTTTCATCATCCTTTTACATGGTGGTGACTGGAATTGCACGTTCTAAACAAGCATTGTCTCTTTCAAATAAGGGTTTTGGGAAACAGCATTAAGGAGGATTGATATGTAAAAGCTTATGGTCTTGCCCTTTGTATCGGCCCCAAATATTTACTGAAGCTAGGAGAAGAAAAGGCAGACTTTCCTCTTTTCTCTCCCAAACGTATGGTTGTTTAGAACTCAAGTGCAACATCTGGATGTCAGATATACAGAGAGCAATTTACGGAGTGTGAAAGATTTGAAATATTCAGTGTCCTTTAGCGGGAACTCAACTTTCTGGGACTGCTTTTTTCCTTTTTTCCTCCCGGCACAAAGCAGGCAATTCTGAGATCGCCTTTGCCTCTCTGAATTAAACCCTTTGTGCCCGGGTCCCATAAACAACGTGCTTTTTAAATGGGAGCCCCCTCCCCGCCCGGGCCCTTTTCTCCAGCGTGGGCAGCCAATCGTCTGCACCCAGCCGCATTGCTGGAGCACTTTCCCTTCTGAGCAGCAACAACATACTAATTTGATGCACACATGGATGCCTCGCGCGCTCTGCAAATTCATCACCGGCCTCTTGCATTAGTCATCTGACGGACTGCCGAGTGTTTCATTTTCTTTTCATGTGACTTTATTATTACCACCTCTCTCCTCTCTTCCAAAAACCTCCCCAAAGGGGTGGAAGGGTGGGAAAGCCAGCAGAAATCCAGCCCCGCCTTTCTTTCCACGCGAGAGCCAGTGTGGGGGCTGATAACGCTGTGGATGCTTTGATGGCAGCCTAGCCAAGCGAGACCTGCTCTTAACTTGCAGCTGCCTCCCGAGCCGGGTTTCAAGATGTCCACGCCCCGGGTGACAGCCGGCAGGGCGCCGCCCGGGGTCGGGCGGCGATACTGAACAGCAGCCTGCAGTGAGAGCTCTCGCCGCTGCCGCTGAGGAGCAACCTAATGGTGCCTGTGCTTTGTTTTAGTTCATCACGTTTCCACGACTCATTAGGCACTTTGCCCCGTGCTCCTCTTCCGCCTCCCCGCCCCCACCCCCGATTTTCTGTCTTCCTGTCCCTCACCCTGCAGCCCTAACTCTGGCTCCCGCTTCCCTTTTTGACAGTAACGGCACAGCCAACAAGATGAACGGCGCTTTGGATCACTCAGACCAACCAGACCCAGATGCCATTAAGATGTTTGTCGGACAGATCCCCCGGTCCTGGTCGGAAAAGGAGCTGAAAGAACTTTTTGAGCCTTACGGAGCTGTCTACCAGATCAACGTCCTCCGGGACCGGAGTCAGAACCCTCCCCAGAGTAAAGGTACAGATAGTGGGGCGCGCGCGCGCGGTCAGGGGCGCGCAGGGCGCCTGGGCGTCCCGGGAATCGCGGGAGGGAGGAGGGCGAGGGAGAGCCGCCCGCTACCCCTGTGCCCCGCGGCCAGCCGGCCCCTCCCCGCGACCCCCCGCCCGCCTGCTTCCCGGACAGGTGGACCAGATGGCCTGGGATGCGGGGAGGTAGAAGCGGAGCGGGGGGCGGCGCGGCCGCGCCTCCGTCCGGGCGCGTGATTCCTCCCTGAGGTCACTTTCTAGGCAGTGGCTTGCCTCTCTGAGGAACCGAGCTCTTTCTACCCCTACCTTTCTGTTACTGCCCGTGTAATTACAGCTGCATTTCACTTTTCCATAGGCTGTGGGGATCTTGAAGTACCTTATAAACAGTGATAATCACTGGTGTAAGGAATAAAGGGTACACTTTTAGGAGGGACATTAATTCTTGGGGTCTAAATGGAGATCATTAAGTGAAGTGTGCCTTTGGGGGCGGGAAGTAGCACCCTAGTGGCCTGAAATAGTTAGCACACCTTCAAAGATGCCTCTGGTTTACGCCCTTAGCAGTGGTAAGATTCACGCGTACAATCTGGGGGCTGTGACTGCCTCCATTTTAAGAGGAGAATGATTCTGCAGGGGTGGGTACAGTTATTAAAAGAGAGGCCGGAAACCTCTGTCCAGGTTGAAGCTTCTGGGTATTGGAGTCACCCTTTGTAAGCCCTTTGTAGACTTCAGTTAAGATATCTCCTCTGCTGCTACCATTTGGTCTCTGTCCATGTTTTAACCTCGCTTTAGTAATTTTGTTCTTTCTCCGGTCTTGATCTCTTGGATTTCGTACCCAGGGCTCCTCCATCTCTTTGTGGGTCTCACAGTTGCTGTTTCTCTGCCCCTTGGTATTTCTGTCTGGCCTGTTATTTTATTTCTCTGTTGCCTCTCACCAAGAGCTCCTGCAAGCTCATTGTTCGGCTTGTACACACACTTTAGTTGAACATGTGAAGATCAGCGCGTACTACTCTCTGAGCCTCTTCTTTACTGTCAAGGTGAAGGGCTAGGACTAAGTCATTGTTAAAGCTCTGATGTTCTCTGACTCTGAGAAACGTTGGTCCATTTCTTGTTCCCTGTAGTTACTGAGGTCTGATAGGACTTTTTGGAACCTTTTAAGAAATTTTAAAACCCCTAGATCATATCTATTTTGTAAAGGTGAACAGACATGCCTGTGTTTATAGGACTCTCCTTTTCTATCTCAAAACCTATCATGTAGCACCAAGAGTGTTTTCAAAAGAATATATTTAAGAATTTTGTCATCACATACTTGATTGTCCCATAATTTAAAAAATGGAAACTTAGATATTTAAAAATCAAGAGGATTAAAAACATCACAAATTAGGGCAATGCTGGGACTCTTCATTGATCATATTCCTTAACTCTTTACCTACGTGGTTCCCAGATGGAGAAGACTAGAATTGGTTTTAATACTTTCACCGTATCCAAAGGCAGGATAATGAATGGGCTGAAGCTCAGGAGTTAGCAAAGAAGGGCCTTCCCACCATCTAGAATGGCACCCACAGAACACTAGGCCGGAGGCAGTAAACCAGGGCTTGAGAGCAGTAACCACAGTTCATCCTTGACTCGGAAAACGTGCCTGCAGATTTCAGTTTATTCAGCATTTTTCAAAATGACCTCCGACATAATGATCAAAGCTCATTTATTGTTACGATGCCTTGTTACGTGCATTTTAGCTTTTGGTTACACGTGTCCTACTTTAGCCAAAAAGACCTTTCTCTAAGTCAAGTAAATGCTTATGCCTGGCCTAGTTCTTCTACCATTTGCTCTCTTTTCCCCGGTGTTCCCTCTGATCAGTATCTTTACCAGGCCGTATTTGTGACTCTGTATTTTAACTCCATTCACTAGGTCTTATATCTAACTTCATTTAAACAGTCTGCATCAGCTCAGAGTCTTGGAGGGAAAGGGAGGCCTTGGGAGGGAATTTACTTTTTTGGAGCCCATGCTGCGCACCAGGCTCTACGTTAGGAGCATTGCGTAGTTATCTCATTTAATTCTTGCTGGAATTCTAAAAGTAGATGGTATTAGTATCGTTTTGCAGATGAGAAAACTGAGGATCACAAAAAGTTAAGAGAGATAGCTTAGTTCACCCAGCTAGTAAGCGGCAGAGTAGAAATTTGAGCCCAGTTCATCTGTCTTCATGGGCTACTCCATCTCGCCTCTCAGGGAGATGAGGCCAAAACCTGCCCTGGTCTGCTTTATTTCAGGGTTGGGTCAGAGGCCTTCTCCTTTCCCTAAGGGTTCCCCAAGTGAAAGGAAGGAATTTCACCCTTCAAGAACAGGGTTGATTTTGCTTCTGTCTTTGTCCTTAGTTTTTATACCCCTGGCTCAAGATTGTACATCACTGCAACTCATGGTATCGTGGGATGGAAGTTACAGATGGAATCATTCAAATCTTACCTTTGGAAATATAGGTCAATTCCCATTACTGTGAACTCCAAGTCTCACATCAAATATTGCTTGAAGTACGTGGGCTGTCAGCCAAAGCTTGAAAGGGTTTTTGTTATACAGACATCTCTGTTGTAACGGTGTTTGTTGTCATGGGATTTGAGCTGTATAATGACATTCCTCTCGGAGGATTACAGCCCTTAGATGCTTACGTGTAGAGATCAAACCCCACCACTTTTCTTTACACCGAGACCTATGTGTGCCATACATTATTTGCCTGTTCATAGATAAGATACGACCCCACGTTTACATTGGTTCTGACTATCAACAGAGTAAAATTATCCTGTTTTCCCAGGGCTGATGTCAGAGCCTCAGAAATTAGAAATTTGGAGACTCTCTCTGAACATGGTTTAAATTATCTAAGGCTTTTAGGATGGCCTTGACTCGTTGCCTTACTGACATCAGCAGTTCCAAGGAAAGAGGCAAAATCAGGCCGTTACCTAATCCAGGTGAATTAGGTTTTTCCTGTCACTTTGCATTTGATGTTCTGTTTAACCTTGAGGCATAAAAACTTTGTTCTGTTTTCGAAAGTATCCTTAAAGAGTTAGAGTCTGAGCTATCTGTTTCTTCTCTCACATAAATGTATGTGTTGATCAAGCAGCTCTGGGGAGCCTGGCTCGGTAAACCATCCACCTCCGAGGACCTAGGGAAAGCGTGTTTTAGTTAGTGGTTATTGGTCAAGTCTAGATAGGAATATATACTAGTTAAGAGCATGGCTTTTGAAGTCAGCAAGCCTTGATTCAATTTCTAGCTGTACCACTTGCTACATGTTGGCCTTGGGCACATTACTTAATCTCCCCTGAAAATGGAGACAGTCCTCATAGGGTTGCTGAGACCGTGAGAACACGTGCTTTGCACAGACCTGGACTGTGGTCGGAGCTCGCTACGGTGGTGGTGGTTACTACAGTTGTTATCACTGCCCCCAGGAACTTGAAATCTAATAGGGATAATGAGGTAAATATATACACAGGTAACTATAATATAAAAGAACATGGGATAAGAGTAAGCAAGAAAGAGATGAGCATATTTGAACTCTGGAGGTTCAGGGGAGGAATGAATAACTTGCAACTATGGAGATAGGAAAAAAATGGCATCTTTTCCAAGTCTTGAACAAAAAAAATAATCCGATTTCAGTAAGTAAAGACAAGTAGACATGCTGGCCTGTTTCTGGCGTGGAGGTGAGAACATGCAGGGCGGGCCCTGGGAGCTCTGAGTTCTCCCAGAGTTCAGAGGAAATGTGAAATATAGGAAATGAAGGAAGTGGGGAAGATTAGCAGGCTTAGAAATGAAGACTGGGGCCGGTTCCTAGAAGACTTACTTCTCAGGCTAAAATATTCGAGTTCTATTTCTTAGACAGCAGAGGGTCTGTGAAGGTATTTCAGCAACAGGGAAGGTGGCCAGGAGCCTGGTGTCACATGTCAGGGAATCTGTGGAGCCTGGACAGGATGCTGTCATGGCAACGGAGAGGGAGGAACCAGGTGACACAGACGTGACCCTGGTGAGAGGAAGGGGACTTAATAACTCCATTGGGGCAGTGACAACTGGGAGCTTTGGGCCTAACTGGGAGGACTGGGGAAGCAGTCAGCAGGTGGGAGTGGACAGGGAGAGGGGTGGTCAGTTCAGTTTTGATCGCTCTGAGTCTGAGGTGCCTCAGAAGAGTCAAGCAGGCTGCAGGCCAAGAAAAGCCATCAGATTTGATGACTGGAGGACCTGGGAGCATTTCAGAAGGATGGGGAAGGTCGGGAGAGGGATCGCGTAGGTTTCTGTGTGGGGCTATGCGTGGATACTGTCCTCTCTGGGAAGTCACGGCATGAAAGGAAAGAGATCTTAGATGCAGCGCTTTTTTTTTTGAGACAAAAGTAAGAAGATGGAGCAAAAAAAGATAGTGCAAGGAAGGTGAAGCTCAGGATCCTCGAAGGGACGAAAGGAGTGGCTGAGGAGGAGCACATGTCAACGGATGGAAAGATGCTTCATTCGAGACAGTGGGGCCTTTAGCAGGAAGTAACACCAGAGTGAGTCTCTGTCTAATGAGGGAGGTAGACACTCGGTCACAGATGCCCTTGGACTTCTCAGGAGGCAGTATGTTTCTGAGAAGTCTGGGTGAAATCAAAGACGTAAGAGAAACGGTGTAAAATGACTGTTTTGGAAAATCCAGTACGGGGGAGAACGAGGGGATTATTGAACAGGAGGCTGCAGTTACCCCCAGGTTGTGTCGATTGTCAGCGGGCCCTGGCGGTTGTGGTTCTCTGTCCGTCAGCGAGTGAGCAGGGAATGTCGGGCTGGAGATGCGCAAGAGAAATGTGGCTGAAGATCAGGAAGGGTATTCAGTGTGTCAGAATGTTCACTGACGCTGGTAAAGACGGAGGGTAGCTCGGGTCTTCTGGAGAAGGAAGGGTTGGGGGGCTGGAGGTGGTGAACGAGGTACAGTGGAAGGGGTGGCGGGGACGGGGATGGGGTCCAGTGACACCAAACTCAAAACCCCTAGGCAGTAGATAAATTGTGTACCTTGGATCATCACCCTTGAGGTTTCCATTTTAATCAAAATTATACCTCAGGATCCCAGCACCCTGAAAAAACCTACCCTTTCATGAATGCTAGTTACAGTTTTCTGAGTTGGAACACTTAGGTATTATTATTCTGATTTTACCGGAAGGAGCTCTGCGGATCCTGTGCTGGGACCAGCATAGTCATTTGACATTTGAGATGGGAGGTAGAAGCAGACCCTCCACCCTAACCAGTGCCGTGCCCACCCCATTTTTACTGTCTCCCTTGGGTGACTTCTCAGCCAAAAGAGAACTAGGAAGGGGAAGTGGCTTGTGTCGACTAGCGTCCGTGCCATAGGCCTGAAGAACAGAACTTCCTTCTTTCTTGAAATGTGCTTGGGGGCTGTGGCCTAACCGCCGTGCAGCTGCAGCCCTTCCAGCGCCTCGAGTCCAGAGTGGGTGGAACAAAAATCACATTCACAGCTCCTCGGGGAAGGGTGATTACCTTTAAGTTTCAAAAGAGCAACTTTTGCCCTTTCAGCTCCTGGTTGGGCAGCCTGCAGCTGGGGTGACGCCAGGGACAGCCCTAGACAGCGGTTTGCCTTCGGGTGATTTCATCCTTCCCTCCTCCCTCCACCGATCTTAGGTGATGACAGAATGTGAGTCGCTTCTTTCCTTCTCGGTGCCCTCACTCCAGTCTTTAGGAATTCATTCACAGAAAGCTGAGCTCAGCCTCCTCTATTATTCCCAGTTCAGCACGACGGCAAAGTTGTCCTGGAGGATGAGATGCGACGGCCAGGGGACGAACAGGGGAGGCGAAGAGGAGGAAAAGAAGGGCAAAAAGCACCAAAGCTAATTGTCCTTATTTCAGAATCTGACAGGAACAGCCCTCTGGGCTCTGGCAGCATGAGAGCAGGCCCTGGAGTCGGGGGACCGATAACTGGTGTTTATTATCACAGATGAGTCTGGAGAACCAGCCTCGATCTCTGTGTCTTTGCAGTATTGATAATACCTACCTCTGAACTGTTGTACATGTTCAGTGAAAGGACAAAGGTGGATGCTGCTGCTAGAGTCCAAGGACAGCTGATCATCTTACAACCTTGATGATTCTTCATGATGTGAAAGGCTTGTAAAGAGCACCTTCGACCTTTTTTATTCAAGGAAGAATATTGGGGGCGGGTGGGGGGCTGGGGTGGGTGTGGAGAGAATCTCATTTTTGTGTTTCTTGCCTTTGCTTTCTTCCCTTGAATAGTAGAAATGTACTTGGAGCCAGTTTATTTAAGCGCTGTCCTCTTGAAATCAGTAATTGAGAAAGAGTTCGGAACGCAGGAAGAGGAACCAATTTTACATTTTTAACGCACACAAGCCGGGGATAGGATTTCTGCCCTAACTTTCTTGCAAACTAGGGTGGCTGCCCTAGATTGTCTGGGACAGCCCCAGTTATGTTTGTGCTGCCTCAGGGGCCCACAGGAAGGATGCTTTCACCCTGAATTAATTTTTTTTTTAATTTTTATTTATTTTATTTATTTATTTTTGACTGCATTGGGTCTTCATTGCTGCATGCGGGCTTTCTCTAGTTGCGGCGAGCGGGGGCCACTCTTCAGTGTGTCGCGAGGGCTTCTCATCGCAGTGGCTTCGCTTATTGTGGAACACGGGCTCCAAGCGTGCGGGCTTCAGTAGTTGTGGCTCGCGGGCTCCAGAGCACAGGCTCGGCAGTTGGTGGCACACGGGCTTAGTTGCTCCGTGGCATGTGGGTTCTTCCCGGACCAGGGCTCCAACCCATGTCCTCCGCACCGGCAGGCGGACTCCCAACCACTGCACCACCGGGGAAGCCCCTGAATTAATTTTATGTTAACAGAAACCGCTGTGTAACGTACTGTGACATCCTTTTATCCTTTCATTGTTGGCTGACCGAGATCTCGCAGGATAAACCTAAAATGCAGTCAGAGGCTTTATACTCATGCAAGCAGGGATCCTTGTCACATCCTTGGGAGAGGTGGGTTCGTCAGTTATGGCATAGGGTTATATTTTTTAAATTAACAATTCAAGTTTTTGAAATGGAGTTTTAAATTATTTTGGCTTACGCAGGCCACACCCATGGAACTGATTGAGGTGAATGAGAGAGAAATGTCAAGTGAGCCTTGATTAAGTTATAGTGAGAAGGAATCCCTTTAAACACCCCATGCTCTGTGCTGAGAGATTGGGCTGTGCTTGTCTGGCTCAGCCTGAATTTCTGTTAAAGGGCGGCATCTACCCTAGCAGGTGGTATCTGTCCTGGGCACATTTTGGTCCTTACATCTCTGGAGGGAAAAAAGAAGAAGAAAGGGCCGGAGAGCGATCCAGAGGACACACAGAGCAAGCCGGTATCAAAGAAGAAATGAAATTAACCTAAGGTTGCTTCTAGCCATTTTGTTTTCTTCTCCTCTGTCTGGGACGTCAGCTGGTCCCCAATCCTCTTGTCCCCAGTAGATTTGCATTTCTGGAATTAAAGTGGCAAAAGAATAAAGAAAAAAACAGGCTCTGGACAAAAGGAGAATGGGCTTTTGGGGTAGAAACTTGCCATGAACAGTAAATCCAGGGTTTCATGCCTTCTGTCTGTTTGAATCCCTCCAACACATATTAGAGGTTGACTGAAAAAGCCAAGTCTAGGTGATATCACAACTCACATGTCCCACGGACGCATTGATGGTTTGCCTGCCTGGAGGTCTTACTTGCCTTTTTATTTGCACCCAATGAGATTTCTCCACATTAGAGATGCTCCACCATCTGTTACGCAGTTGTACCGTTCTGCGTCACCATACTGTGGGTCATTATGAAATGTCTTTGGAAGTGAGAAGTCCCGTTTCCTA
Organism: Phocoena phocoena; assembly: GCF_963924675.1. Classification (NCBI taxonomy): domain Eukaryota; kingdom Metazoa; phylum Chordata; class Mammalia; order Artiodactyla; family Phocoenidae; genus Phocoena; species Phocoena phocoena. Next base: position 157,068,506 of record NC_089220.1, read on the forward strand.
GCCAGAAAGGGAAGCGCTCCCTCTGGGGTAATGCCGCTAGTTACTCTGCAGTACGTATGCATTGCCCGGGAGTGGCCTTAGCACGACTCTCTTCTCACTTTCGCTCCAAGGACACCAGATTGTCGGGCCATCAGGTTGAAAGGGTGACTTTCTTCCTTCTTCAATCTTGGCTTCTAATTAAAATTTACAGTCAACTATAGTTATGTTATATTTTAGAAGTGTTCAGAAGTGCTAACATTAAAAATATAAATAAAATCATTACATACCTTATGAGCCATTAGCTTCATAGATAACCCATTATCTTTAATAATTCCAACCATGGTAAAATGTGCCATGCGGTTAGCGCAATTAGCTCCCTTTTTTTTAATCTTGTGTTTGTAGATTCTTAAAAGACTGAATTTTCACCTTGGACCTATGGCCCCAAATGCTACCAAGATTTAGGCATGAGATTTTTATTCCTTGTCCAATTTCACTGGTCCTGAAACAGTCCATGCTCATGTTTTCCTATCTGATATTGGCTAGCCCAGACCTCTTATTGGAACAGCTCTCCCTCCCTTTGGACCTAAGTATGTGTGATGGAAAAAGGAACAAGGGGAAAAAAGGCCTGTGTGGAATGATGGATTATGGTCATGTGGATTTCACAAGCTCCCTCTTCACCGAGTCACACAGACAAACACATAGGTAGCAAGCAAAAAAGCAGGTTTGCTATTAATGGAAAAAGGAGTTACTTGGCTGAACAGGGGCAGGTTATAATGGTAAAAACTAATGGGTCCAGGAGAATCGGCATGGCAATTTAAAAGCCACAGAAATTGATATTAGGATCAATATTTTTTCACTCTGTATGTAAATGACTGAGAACACTGTCCCCGATATAGTATCCACGTCCTGCCATTAATTCAGATTAGAGAAACCCAACTGGAGAAATATACTTCGGGCAGTGATTGGTTGGAAGAATAAAGGAATATAGTTTTCCCCTTTCTATTAGAGGATCATAAATTGGAATTAGAGAAGAGAATCGAAGAGAGTGAAAGAATATCCACCCATCACCCTCTTGAAGTGACCCAGAATCTGATCGTTCTAAAACGTTTTGGGGTGTGTTAGACGTTTGTAGGACAAGTTCCCAACCTACATGTGGATGGAGACCTGTCTTCAAAATCGTCTTCAGCATCCTCTGTGCTGTTTCTTGGTCTCTTGCCAGCCAGGTCTTGTTGCCTTCTTTTCAGTTTCAGGTGAAAAAAAAAAAAAAAATGCCCCCCAAACTCCCTTTACTTTAATGGAGACCACATCACAGACATGAAGAGAGACCTGATCGTGGGGAGGGGGAGGGGTGTAAGAAGCAAGGCTTCCGACAAGGTAATGGTCAAAAAATGGCCCCCAAATGCTAAACATTCCAGACGCAGGTGCCAGATACCAAGTGTTAAGGAACAGGTAATTCACCACTTTTCACAGAGAACTTTTTCGCTCCTATATAGGCCACAGTGCCTCATGTGAGGAAATGTTATTGAAGTTCCATCAAGAAGATGGCCGCCTTCCAGAGGCAGAGCAGCACGAATCACAAAGGTCCTGGAAGGTGCGCCCATCTGGAAAGGTCCTGGAGGTTAACTTGAAAGACCTGAGAGCGCGGAGTCACAAGAATGGAAAGAGAGAAAGGCTGGAGCCAAACATAAAAAGAGAGATTGTGCTCTCCAAAAGAAAAAAAGTTCGAAGAGAATATGATTGAAGCTTGGAAGATGCTAAAGTTCAGAGTGAGGCTATATATAGATAAGCTCTTTCAATTAATGCTAAACCCCCAGATTCTGGGGCTTAGACTTAAAATGTTGGCACGGCAGGCCAAGTGTAGAGTCGGAGCCAAACTTTTACACAGGAGAGGTGGTGAACTTAGAGAAAAGGATGGAAGTTATGGAGAGGGTGGGGGGCTGCTGCGTAGAGCACTCCCTCCCAGGAGTGGCCCTCAGGCTGGCGCTCCCCTGGGGCTTCATGCCTCCCTCTTTTGTAACGGGGATATTTGGACCTTAGGGTAACCTTGAAAGCCCCAGGTTCCATTTAAAGTGGAATTTAACCTCGAATAGAAAAGATGAAAGACGTGGCCCAGAAAACTAGTCACGTGTTTACCAAAGGACCTGTTACATGGCAGTAAATGTTCATCGCCGCCTACTGTGTGCAAAGGCCTTGTGTTTAGTGCTGAGAACATAGAGATGAACAGGCCATGTTCTGGGCACCACAAGGAGAGAAAGCATTGAATGTCGTTAAAGGGAGGACTGCCCAAGTCGTTTAGAAACGTCCAGCTGGCCTGGGGTCGTCGGTGTCCGCTTGGTGTGCGTGCGCGTTGTCTCTTTCGGAGCAGACGCCCAGGAGGCCTCGTGAGCAGAGGATCCTGTGCCGTTTGTATAACAAAAATGAAGCGAGGGCTTCCCTGGTGGCGCAGTGGTTGAGAGTCCGCCTGCCAATGCAGGGGACGCCGGTTCGTGCTCCGGTCCGGGAAGATCCCACATGCCGCGGAGCGGCTGGGCCAGTGAGCCATGGCCGCTGAGCCTGCGCGTCTGGAGCCTGTGCTCCGCAACGGGAGAGGCCACAGCAGTGAGAGGCCTGCGTACTGCAAAAAAAAAAAAAAAAAAAGTGAAGTGAGAGGGTTCTGGGGCACCCCAAGGTCGTGCGATGGTGGGAGTCTGAGGGGTTTCCTTTCAGCAGTGCACCTCCCCAATAGGCCCTTTCCCCTTTCTCTTCAGTTTTAGTCTTCCTTCCTCTTTCTTCTCCCTATAGGGAGTTGAGGGCAAGATTAGCCTAAGTTTTACTCGGTCAGCTTTTCTGAGGGTTCTCTGTTAAATCCAAGGGCACGCAGTTTGCAGCTTCCTGTTGGCATAACTGAGGCAGTGGTCATGCAGCCGCTGGTCCTTACTGTCCCCCTCAGTGTCACACTGTTTGGTGCCAGGTCCTGAAGACACAACCGGCCCCTACCTGATGGAACTGTTCAATCCATCCAGTTGACACGAACGAGCGACTGATAGCCTGACCCCTCATGGGAAGTGTGTGTGTGTACATGTGTCCTGTGTACAACAGACACACACGTATGTTTTGAACTTTGTGGTAACTCGAAGTTTATTTCTTTGAACACCATTTCTTCAACTGTACGTGTTATTGCCTGTGAGGTAGACTTCTGAGGAATAAGTTATTTATAAAATATTGGCTGTAAATCGCCTCGTACAGTGCCTGGTGTGGGGTGGGGACTGAGTGAAGCATGTAGGTAGTGTATAGTAGGTGTGGGAGAAGATGAAGATGAGAAAAGAGCACAGTAAGGGGCTCTTGATTTTGTAAAACCTGTGTCTAATAGGAAGGGCTGTTTTAAACCTTCTGATGCTTCTTTCTCAGTGAGTTAGCTGGAAAATATTATGCACAATTTACACCTGCGTTATGTGGGGGAAAAGAAAGACATGACAGCATGAGATGGGATGGGTAGTCAGTAAAAGCCAATGATCTCTGGCAAAAGAGGGTAAAATTCGGTAAAACAAATATTTGCAACTCAATCCGATTTTAGAGGGTCTCCTGTCTATTCTAAACCTATGTAGTTATTCGGAATTCTGGATCCTAACACGCCCGGTCTTGAGGACAGCGGACTCTTTCAGAATAATTCTATGTGTGATTATCTTGCTTTGGCCCCGATTCCCACGGACGTTCTATAGCAACTGCAGGCCTCACGTCATAACTGCTCAGTACATTGGCCTGTGTTTAATATTGTACTAGGCTTTCTGTTTGGGCGTTTTCAGGTTCGGTTCGGTTTTGTCCTTGGCACTCAGACCTTTCCGTATGATTGGTTCAAATTTGACGTTGCGTCTAAACTACCATCAATAGGATGTTACTTTTGAGTTATTTTCAAACATTTATCCCAGTGCCTTCACTCTCTTTTATGCAGCCTGTCTTGTTTCCAGCTGCACTCAGTTTTGAAGATGGTTGATTGGCATTAGAGGGGCATTTTGTGACCAAAAGTGGAATAAAGTTGCCTGATTTTCATGGCAGGAATCTCTAGGCATCCTGGACTAAGCATCCTCCAGGAGGTCATTTTCACACAGAGGGACAGTTCTTAACCCACCCCCACGCACTACCCAGAATCACCACTTGTTTCGGAAGCCTGTGTAGGGTAGCTCATTTTGCACATGACCCTTAATTACCATTAAGGTGATTATTAGAAGAGTCACCACTTTGAGAAGGAAACAGGTGTATTAGCTAATGTGAGCTTTCACGCACATTACACCTCTCTCTAAAAAAATTATATTTCTGGGGCTTCCCTGGTGGCGCAGTGGTTGAGAGTCCGCCTGCCGATGCAGGGGACACGGGTTCGTGCCCCGGTCCAGGAAGATCCCACATGCCACGGAGCGGCTGGGCCCGTGAGCCATGGCCGCTGAGCCTGCGCGTCCGGAGCCTGTGCTCCACAACGGGAGAGGCCACAACAGTGAGAGGCCCGCGTACCGCAAAGAAAAAAAAAAATTATATTCCTAAGGCATCCCTTATGTGGGGCCTACATTCTGCTGAGTAGAGAAGTATTGTAGTAATGGGTACCAATGCTGAATAGGTTTTCCTAGCATGTTATATAGTTCATGCAACCTAATCCAAGATGTTAGGCTCTTATTTTTCACTTTCTGTGTTGCTGCTTCAAGGTTCTCTACATCGGGTCGGTTGATGTTTGTTTAGTTGGGTGTTTGGTTTTTGCCGGTTGATGTTTGTGTGTATGAATTTTTTGAAAAGAATTCCAGGTTATTAAAGAGAGGATGAGAGCAGAACTGTTTGCATGAGTTCTGAAAGAGCGTTGCTTAATTTATTACCTCTGCTGCTGTGCCGGGGAAGTACTTCCGTTAGGCTGGGAGGAAACAGACCAACTTCGTGTCGCCTTTGAGACAGAATCAAGTCCCTGAGCGGCAGAACTGCAAGTAGGGCTTTTGTTGCTTTAATCTTCTGACACGTCCACGCGTTGTCCAGGTAGACGGGACCTTTGGAGGGTAAAGGACCATTGATCTCCCCCTTTCTTTTAGCATCAGCCACAACTTGTTCGTTTGGGGCGAGAATGCTAGTCAGCCCCAGGAAGGTTGAGGAGGACCGTTCTCAGCATCCTCTGCCCCAGACATAGTCCCTAATTCACACTGTAACCAAAGCTGAAGAGAGAGTATGGCGGGGACTGTCATCTCTGCCAGCCCCTGACTGAAGTCAGCATGTCCTGGGGCTGGTCTTAGAAGACAGCCACCATGTGGCTGCATAAGACAAAACCCAGTTTGGAAAAACGTTGCTTCCCGGTAGGGTAAATGAGACGGCATCTGAGGCATGGGTCGAGGTGTGTTGTAAGGGGCTCGACGGAGCCATAAACACGAATACACCTCTCAGAGCCGCTGCCATCCTCCCTGTCCCCTGTGCCACCCAGGAAGCAACCTGGTTCAGCAGAACAGGAAGATGCAATTCCCGTGCCCCGTCCACTCTCCTCTTGGCCGAGAGGCTGCTGACTGTGATGCTCTCTTTGTGGAGGGACCACCTGTCTAATGGGAACTGGATTGTGACCACCAGTTCATTTGACAGAGGCCGCCACACAGCTGCCAGATGGTGACAGTCCTTAGCTGTTTTGCAAGTCCAATGTGGGTCACGTTCCCCTCTGGAGGTAGACAACGGACGGTTCCCTCCATCCAGCCCACGTGCTTGCAAAAGGCCGGGCTTCCAAGAGCCAAGGCTTTGCTCTCATCTCCTTGAAGGTAGAAAAAGACTTAAGGAAATGTAATGAATAAAGACACATTTTTTTAATCGGCTTGCTGGGTTTTCCTCTCTTCCTAATTGTTCTCTAATCTGTACTTAGGAGCACGGTGTTGAAGTGGGACATGTCAGGCTTTTACGCCACAGATTCAATCTCCCAGGCAAATAAAATTGGGACAGCTTGAGAGGCAGGGAAGGCCTCCGGCCACTGGCAGAGTTTGATTATCCGACCTGGACTCGGGAGTAGTCGGGGGGCCTGCACGTAGCTTTAGGCTGCCCTGCCGGGACGGCTCAGCAGATAGGAGGGGACCTGCCTCTCCGTGGCCTTCCCTTCACCTGCTGTATCAGCTGAAGAGCCGCACGAGGACCTGTACAACTACTGGTCAGACGGCCCTAGCAACACAAAATTCTGTGTCAACACATAGCCCATCACGTGTTTGCGACGAAAACGCTATATTTTTAGAACACTTCAAAGTGAGGAAACCGTTAAAGCCCTATCACATCCTCCCCTTGCCCTCCGGCCACTTCCTCTGCACCCCTCAGGAAAATCACCCCCATCTTCTAGAAGAGGAGCCAGAGACAGAGATTAAGTGCTACTTTGAGCAAAGCCGATGATGCCAGGGAAAATTGCTGATCTCGTCTTAGAAATCTAACACACGCTTTGGGGTTGTTTTTCTAAGGCTTCTTACTCCTTTTACCTACACCATGTGGGTTCCATATGACCTTGAATCTAAGCCTTAATATTGCATGTGGAGTTCAAAAGACAACTCGGTCTCCCATTTTCTTTCGTGGCATTTATTCAAATAATAATAGGCACATAATACTGTCTTGTAAAAATCAAAGCTCCAGGCACACTTTGAAAGTCTTTTAGAATTTCTAACACTTATTTTCATAAGTGTCTTTCATGCAACTCGCTGAAACTGCTTGTTAGCAGACTATATCTTTTGTATCTCTGCAATTCCCGTGCCTAGCTCAGTGCCTGGCATGGACTAGGCGATCAAAATTAGCTGTGGATTGGGTAAGTGAAGTATTACCTCCTTGGGGCCCCACGCTGACTTACCCATTTTTACAGAGTTACTGCTGAAAAGCAGAGAGAGGTCTTCATCCATCCCTAGAACATGTTTTGAGAGCCTTATGTGCTAGGCAGTGTGCAGTGTACCAGGGATACAAACACAAAAGGCATGGCCCATGTCCATGGGGTACTCAGAGTCTACAGAGGGGTGGGGTGGGTGCACAAGGGCTGTGTGTGTATGTGTGTAGTGGGGAGAGAGTCTATAATATTCTTCCTTTTTTCCCCTGAAAGCTCTCTGACCAATTAAAGTTAAGAATGGCAGCAGTGTACAAATAGGGGGAGGGACTTCTGAGTTCTCCAACTCGTATGGCATCCTGCCAGGTACGTGCTCGAGACCAAGCCTTCAGCTAGGAAGGCCTGTCAGGTGTTGGGAAGAGCTGTGCCCACCATCAGCTCTCAGCACTGTTCCAGAACAAGAAGCATCCACTCTGTCCCCACTCATCCCCAAGTCATCTCTGTCCACACCCCCAAATTCACAGGGCTTGGGTGTTTCTTAGATGAGGCTATGTTTATTAGTCCATTTATGGTCCTCCGTCGTTTGGGGCCGGAAGGAAAGAAAAGTAGATCAAGTAAGTGAGAGTGTTTTGTAAATTGTCCAAGTCCACATGAACGTGAGGTGTGATGCTTAGGTGTGTGTATTAGGTGTGCTTTTCCTGGTTTAGGCTGATCGCCATGGAGTGTTTAGCTGTTGTGTACTCTTTGCCTGCAAGATAAAATGCCACCTTGCAGTCAAACGCTGTGGAATTGGATGGTGGTAGAACAAAAAGACAGCGAGGTGCAGGGGTGAAGAACAGGCCTTGGCCATTAAGTGCCTACCTTCTGACCCCCACACACACCTTTTTTCTTTGTGTCACCTGATGCCTCCATGCCCGTTTCCTTGTCTGCAAGATGAATAGGGCTGTTAGGCAGATGCAATGAGATCATACAGATAGAACACTAAGAACATCCAGCACACAGTAAGCGGTTGTTCTTCCCAGTCTACTCTGGACGAGGAAACTGAAGCACAGAGAGGTTAGGTGAGCATCACAGTTCAGCATGGTCTCCCAGCAGCACCTGTGCATGCAGCCCACATTCAAAACAAACTGGCCTTTCAGGAAAAGCAGGATCAGTTCTCAGTAGTATTGACCATAATAGCAACAACAGCTAGTATTTATGCAGAGTACTTGCTATGTACCAGCCCCCACACTAAGGGCTTAACATACAGTATCGTTTTAACGTATATTCTCCCAACAGTCTCTTGAGGCGAGTACTATTTATTGAGCCCATTTTATAGCAAAGAAACCTAAACTTACAAAACAAACACATATAAATAAGTGGCAGACAGGGCATTGAAACCTAAGTAGTTTGTCTTTAGAGTCCATGCTCCTAACCATTACACTGCCCTGCTTCCTGGGTTCCTCCAGCACTCTGGATGTGCCTCTATTCTTGGTACTTACAATTACTAAATTATAAATTGTAATTGAAATTACTAATTGAAATTGTGGTTTTTTTCCCCCAAAATGTGTACCCCTCTGGAGTGTGAGTTGACTTTGACAGCTCTGCATGCCTACCATTTGGCAAAGTGTGTCGTGTCCAGTGGGTGCTTAATAATGTTTGTTGAATGGTATTGAATTATTTCCTGAACACTCCTTGGATATCGGCTCCCACGCCTTGAGTCCTTCCCATTTCCTCTAACTGGAAGTATTTTTTTTTCTTTTCCCAATTCCGATTGTTCATATTCTGGCCTTTCAAAGTCTAGTGCAAATACCATTCCATCCATAAAGGTTTCTTCTGGACACCCCATCAAAGAGTAATGTCCACTCCACTGAAATTCGTATGGCATTGTGGCCCCCTCTCCCCATGTGCATTGCTTTCTGTGTCGTGCTGCAGTAGGGTTTGCACTGGTCTTAACAGAACTTGAAGCTTCTGGAAGTCGGGAGTTATTCAAGTCAACTGGTATACCTCATAGAACCTCATAGAACTTACTACAGTGCCTTAAAACCGTAACGAACACTGGTTGAGTGAGTGAGTGCAAAACGTTCAAGAGAAAGGGATATTTTCCCCACCAGGTGATTCTACCCGTTTTGCTTCTTTTTCTTTTCATGGCACACTGAAGTAGAGTGCCCCATCACATTCCCAGTTTAGAATCAGCTGGTGGGCAGTCTATGGAGCATGAAAAAATATTGTTTCAACTGGAGCAATGGAAGGAAGAGAATCATTTTAGGGTGTCACTGTAGTGTGAAAAGCTTTGACATTTGAAGTAAAATAAGGAAGGAGAAAAACAGTTCACTGTGTAGTTGGGGTCTCTTGCCAGCAAAGACTTGGGCACGCTCTCCAGGCACGGCGGCGTGCTCACCTGAAACCCCGCCAGACTTACAGATGTTTCCTTTGGCTCTGGTGTGACGAGCCACAGCGCAATTCTCAGGAACAGTTCCATTCTGGCAGGGATGGATGTAACAGGGAGTGGGGCAGCAAGCAGAGGAATGACTTCATAGGTCTCCTCCGTTCCGAGTCTCTTAGATCCTGTGGTGTGCATTGCCATTTCCCTTTGAGTGTTCATACATCACTGTATTCACTTAGTGCCAACACATACACAACCTTTTTTATGAGGCTATGAAAGCTCCACTTAGTTGAGCACATTTTTGGAACTCTGATAAGTTTTACCTCTGGTTGTGATCCTAGAAATTCCCCAAAGGTCACGCATAGGTGAATGGAACTCTTCCAGACTTCGGTTTTCTTCCTTCAAGATTATGACACAGAAGAAAATGTATCCACCCAAGGGGAATGAGGGAGGAGTACGAAGTGGAAGAAAGGGTGGAGAGTCCGAAGGCTGTGTTTCTTGCCTCATTTCTACTCCCGGGTCTTAAACTGCCCCTTGGAATGATGATCTGGCAGCATACGGCATGTGCAACATGTGAATTCACCCACTCTTCTTTGGCAATCCGTTGCCTGTTAATGGTGCCATCTTCCTTCCTCTCAGCTGGTCTCCAGATCTTCACCTTCACGTCCAAATCTTGTGAATTTGAGTCTTTTGTGTTCTCAGAGCTATTCTCTCCATTCCTACTACCACTGCTACTTGTACTGCTCTCTTAGGATGTCGCAAGTAACCTCTCAATGGTCTTTTCTTCTTAACAGCTTTGTTGAGGCACAATTAATGTACAATAAAGTTCACATACCGGAAGTGTAAAATTTGATCAGTTTTAACGTAGGTGTACACCTGTGAAACCATCACCACAATCAAAATAACAAACATATCCGTCGCCCCTAAAAATGTACGCATCTTCCTTAGAAATCCCATCCTCCCTGCCCTGCCCTCCACCACTGATCTGCCTTCTGTCACTGTAACTTTCCATTTCCTACAGTCTTATGTAATTGCAGTCATACAGCGTGTGCCTTTTTTTTGGGGGGGGGGGGCGCGGCGGGGCTGGCTTCTTTCACTCTGCATAATGATATCAAGATTTAATATCAGCAGTTCACTTACATCAGTAATGCACTCCTGTTAATTGCTAAGTAGCATTCCTTTGAACCAATATACTGCAGTGTTTCAGTTCTTCTGTTCGTGGGCGTTTGGGTGGTTTCCAGTTTTTGATGATTAACAAATGAAGCTGTTATGAACATTCATGTTACAAGTGTTTGTATGCTTTCGTTTCTCCTGGCTAAACATCTAGGAGTGGAGTGGCTGAAGCTAATGGTAGGAGTATATTTAACTTTTTAAGAAACTGCCGAAGTGTTTTCTACAGCAGTTGTACCATTTTACAATCCCACCAGCAGTGTAGGAGTTTCAGTTCCTCCACATCCTCGCCAACACTTGGTATAATCACGGTATCTAATTTTAACCATTCTAATAGGTGTAATGATGTATGTCATTGTGGTTTTAATTTTCATATAACTGAAGATGCTAAGCATATCTTTATGAGCTTATTTGACACCTGTATATCTTCTTTGAACTGTTTGAATCTTTTCCCAATCTTGAATTGGGCTGTTTCCTTACTGTTGAGTTTTGAGACTATAAGTCCTTTTATCAGATCGATGTTTTGTGCGTATTTGCTGCCAGTCTGTGTCATGTCTTTTCATTCTCTCAATAGTATCTTTTTAAGAGACAAAGTTTTTCACTTTGGTGAAGTTTGTTATTAATTTGTTCTTTTACTGATTGTGCTCTTGGTCTTGTATCAAGGAAAACCTAACTCACAGTCACAAAAAAAGTGATAGTTTACTTCCTTTCTAATGTAGGCACTTTTTTTTCTTCTTGCCTGCTTGCTCTGGCTAAAATCTCCAGGTCAGAGTTGAATAGAAGTAGTGAGAGTGGACATCACCATCGTGTTGTTGATCTTAGAAGAAAATCATTCTGTCTTTTACCATTAAGTATGGTGTAAGCTGTAGGTTTTTCATAGATGCCCTTTATCAAGTTGAGAACATTCCCTTCTCTTCCTGTTTTGCTGAAAATGATTATGGAGAATGGATGTTGGGCTTTGTCAGTTGCTTTTTCCACATCTGTCGAGGCGATCATATGGTTTTCTTTTTTAGTTTGTAAGTACTGTGAACCACATTGGTTGATTTTCAGTGTTAAACCAGCCTTGCATTGCTAGGAGATAAACTCAACTTTATCATAAGGTACAATCCTTGTGTTCACTGGATTCTGTTTGCTCAGAGTTTATTCAGAATGTGTACAGCTGTATTCAGAAGGAAGACTGTTTTGTAGTTTTCTTCTAATTTCTTTAGCTGATTTTGGTTTAATGTAATCCTGACCTCATGAGTGAGTTAGAAAGTATTCCCTCCTCTTCAATTTCCTGGAAATGTTTGTTAAGTTGTATTATTATTTTCTTAAGTGTTTGGTAGAATCCATCACCTAAGTCATCTGGAGCTCAAGTTCTTTTTCTGAGAAAAAGAAGGTTTTTAAGCACAAATTCATTTTCCTCAGTATGTATAAACCTGTATGTACTAAATATATATATATATTTTTTACATATAAATGTACCTACAGGTCTATTTAGGTTGTATATTCTTGAGTTTCTCTCCTTTAGAGAATGTCTGTTTCATCTAAGTTGTCCAATTTATTTGCACAAAGCTGTGTATAATATTACTTTATCCTTTTACTGTCTGTAGACTACAGTGATGTCATCGCTCTCATTTCTGATATTAATAATTTGTGCTTTATCTCTCTCTTTTCTTCATATGCCTTGAAAGTGTCTCAGTTTTATTTGTCTGCTCCAAGAAGTAGCTTTGGTTTTATTGATTTTCTTCGTTGCTTTTGTTTTCTCTATCTTACTGATTTTCACTGATTTTTATTTTCTTCTATTACCTACTTTGGGTTTAATTTGCTCTCATTTTTCTGGTTTTTAAAGGTGGAAGCTGAGGTCATTGATTTGAAATCTTTCTTTTCTAATGAGCATATTTACTGGTATACAGTTAACCTAAGTACTGCCTTACCTACATCCCACAAGTTTTGATATGCTGTGGTTTCATTTTCATTCCATTCAAAATACTTTCTAATTTCTTTAGATTTCTTCTTTGACCCGTGGCTATTCAAAGTGTGTTATATGGTTTCTAAATATCGGAGAATTTTACAGAGATTATTCTATTACTGATTTCTAATTTAATTTTATTTTGGTTAGGGAACATAACATACCTTGAATGGCTTGCAGACTTACAAATTTATTGAGACTTGTTTGCCCCATAATATGGCCTATCTTGGTGAATATTCCATGTGCACTTGAAAAGAATATGTCTAATGTTGTCCTTGGACCGAGTGTTCTGCAAATGTCAGTTTGGTTGATGGTGTTGTGCAGAAGTACCCTTACTGATTTTCTGTGTATACTGTCAGTCAGGCTATTGAAATCTCCAAATACTAAGGTGGAGTTTTCTACTTCTCCTTGGCAATTCTGTCAGTTTTTGCTTCATGAATTTTGCAGTTCTGTTATTTGGTGCATAAATGTTTCGAATTTTTATGTCCTCTGGATGAATTGACTTATTATTTTGAAATGATCTTTATTTCTGGTATTATCCTTTGCTCTGAATCTATTTTGACTGATGTTAATAAAGCCACTCAAGTTTTCTTTTAACTAGTGTTATAAAGTGTATCTTTTTCCATTCTTTCACTTTTAACCTATCTGTGTTTGTATAATCTAAAGTGCATTTCTTATAGATAGCAGACAGTTGGGTCTTACTTCTTTTTTAATTACTGTGACAAGTTTTACCTTTTAATAGAAGTGTTTACATAATTAATATTTAATATGATTGTTGATAAAGTTGAGTGTAAATCTGTCATTTCACTGTTTACTTTTTATTTCTTTCATCTGTTCTTTATTCTCTTTTTCTGCCTCTTCTTAAGATTATTTTTATTCTGTTTTATCTCTTTTATTGGCTTATTAACTATCAAACTCTGTTTTGGTATTTTAGGGGTTGCCTTAGGGTTTATAGTATATATCTTTACCTTATTACAATTTACCTTCAAATGATAGTGTAAAACTTCACATATAATTTGAGAATCTTACAGTAGTATACATCCATTTTTTTCCCCTCCCACACTTTATGCTATTGTTGTCGTAATTTTGGTTTTACATATGTGGTAAAGCCCACAATACATAGTTATGATTTTTGTTTAGGTGGTCCAGTTTCTTTTAAAGAGATTTAAGTAATAATAAAAAAATCATACATATTTACCCATGTAGTTACTGTTTCTGGTGTTTTCCATTCCTTTGTGTAGACCCCTGTTTTCTTCTGGTAACATTTTCCTTCTGATGAAAGACTTCATTAACATTTCTTATAAGGTAGGTCATCTGTTGTATGTCTAAAAGCATTTATTTTGCCCTTGTTCTTGAAATATATTATCACGGGATATAGAATTCCATGTAGACAGAATTTTTTGTCTTTTAGTATTTTTTTAAATTATGTTTTCCAGCTCTATTGAGATTTAATTGACACATAACGTTGTATTAGTTTTAGGTGTAGTACATGGTGATTTGAAATATGTATACATTACAAAATGATTATCACAATAAGTTTAATTAACACACATCATTTTGTATAGTTATTATAGTTTTTTTTCTTGTAATGAGAGCTTTTAAGATTTACTTTTAGAAACTTTCAAGTATGCAATACAGTATTAACTAAGTATAGCCACCGTGCTCTACATTACATCCCCAGAACTTATGACTGGAAGTTTACCTTCGACCCCCTTCACCAGTTTCACCCACCCTCCAGCCCCCGTCTCTATCAACCACCAATCTGTTCTCTGTAGCTATGAGTTCATTTCTTTCATTATTTTGAAGATCCACTGTCTTCTCAACTTGTATTTTTCTTGATAAGAAATTTGACATCATCTTTACTACCTTTGTTTCTCCACATGTGAGTCTTTTTCCCTCAGTCTGCTTTTAAGATTGTCTCTTTGTTACTGGTTTTGAGCAACTTGATCATAAAGTGTGTTGATTTCGTTTTCTTCATATGTCTTGCACTTGGGCTTCACTGAGCTTCTTGGGTTTGTGAACTATTAAGTTTTCATTGAAATTGGAACTTTTCCAGCTCTTCCTTTGTTCAGATATTTCTCTGTCCCCTTTTTCTCTCCTCTCCTTTGGGGACTTCAGTTACTCACGTGTTTGGCCACGTGAAGTTGTCCAGTAGCTCACTAATGTGCTTTTCTTCTTTTAAAATTCTTGCTTCTTGCCATGTTTCACTTTGGAACACAGTTCACTCACTCATCTTTTCTTCTACAGTGTTTAATCAGCCATTAATCCCATCCAGTCTCTCTCATCTGAGACATTATAGTTTTTTCATCTCTGTAAGTCCATTTTGGGTCTTCTTTATACCTTTCAAATCTTTACCTACCTTTTGGAACATAGCAAATACAGGGATAATAACTATTCTTAATGTCTTTTTTATTGACCTTGTCTGCTAAACCTAACATCTGTAGTAGTTCTAGGTTGGTTTATTATTTTTCTCTTTATTTATTTATTTATTTGGTTGTACCGGGTCTTAGTTGCGGCAGGCGGGCCCCTTAGTTGTAGCATGCGAACTCTTAGTTGCAGCATGCATGTGGGATCTAGTTCCCTGACCAGGGACTGAACCCTGGCTCCCTGCGTTGGGAGCATGGAGTCTTATCCACTGTACCACCAGAGAAGTCCCTAGGTTGGTTTAAATGAGTTGATTTTTCGCATTACAGACTGTGTTTTCCTTATTCTTTGCATGCCTGGAAATCTTTAAGTACCAAGATACTCAAACGTTTTGAAATTCGTCTTGTTGGATGCTAGATATTTTCGCATTCCTTTAACATTTTTGAGCTTTGTTCTGCAGTGCAGTTAAGTTAGTTGAAAGCAATGTGATCCTTTTGAGTTTTGCTCTTTTGATGTATTAGGCAGGTCTGAAACAATACCCATCCTAGAGCTAATTATTTCCTACTTCGAAGGTAAGGCTTTCCTGATTTCTCTACCCAGTGTGCCATGAATTAGGAGTTTTTCTAGTCTGGCTGTTGGGAGCAGCACTGTTCTTAGCTTTTAATCATTTTGCATGGTTTTTCCATTTCTGGTCTTTGCTGGTTTCTTTTCCCGCGTAGACTGACCAGTACTATACTGAATACTCCAGGGACCCTCTGCAGCTATTGGGGTTCTCTCTGTGTACCTCCTTCCTCTCCATTACACTTCCTTGTGAATGCTAACTGACGTTCCCCCGGACTCTCAGCTTAAAGCAGTTCAGGATGTCTACCACGTTCTACCTGGCTTTCCTCTCCCTGTAACGTAGCCTGGAAACTCTTTAGGGACGTCAGCTGTTTTCAGCCTGGAAGGTCACCATCTAGACCAGAAGCAGAGGTCTGTGCCTCTGGATTATATTTTTTTATCCCCGATTCTTTTCTCAAAATGCCTTCCTTTGTATGCAGAGAAGTCCCGATACTGATTATGGTACATGAACATTTAACAGCACCATGTAGCCTAGTAAATAAAGCCCAGATTCCTTGGCCATATTTTTCATGTCTTATGGAAACCATTCTGTGTTTTTTCTATTTCCTTTCATAATTTCCATTCCTACAGATCTGTTCTTTATAAGGTGGAATCCCTGTACTCCCTGTCTTTCTCATAACAGCCTGCCTGCCTTCCAGACCTGCCATTTCCTACAAAGTTTTATCAAATTTCCAGGTTGAAAATAATCTCTTCTTTCTCCAAACTCCTATAAAGACTTACTTATGCCTCTTTTATTCAACTATCACCTTCTAATATGTAGTAGCTTATTTACATACATGTCTTATCTCCTCTGTCTGTAAATCCCTTGAGGAAAAGATTCCTGTCTCCTACAGATGCTCTTAGAAATAATACAATGTGTGCATTTTAAAGGGATCTGTAAATGTCCGTGAAACACACATTTATGGGGACTCTTGGGAATGAACGCTGAACAGAGGTTGATGAAATTTGAACCCAATGATAAAGAATATCTTGGGTAAAAATAACTGGGGAGATTGAATGTCTACCGAATGCTTCAATCCACTCTTAACTTAGCTGATATAACCTCTTCCTTCTCTGTGTGTCGGCCTACAAACAAGAGGTGCCCTTGTCCCTTTGAAAGAAGGACTCTGAAGCCGGGGATTTTTATATCACTATCTTTGTCTTCCCACAAGCCAGTACTGTACCTGGTTCAAGAAATAGCTGTTTAATCACAGCAGTAACTCCCAATGGGAGGTCCTCCCCAGAGAATTAGTCTTTTAAAAAAAAATTCCACAAAGTAGACTGGACCCTGGATGTGGTACAGAGAGCTTTTGTCTTCCAAAATCTGTCTGAAATACTATAAGCATTCAAGGAAAGAGAAAGCACAGAATTAAATTCTGATGCCCTGGGTTTTCTCTTTTTATAAAAATCCACTGAAATGATTCTACTTTTACGAGGCACTTAAGAGTAGTCAGATTCATAGAGACAGAAAGTGGGGTGGAAGTTACCAAACGCTGGGGGAAGGGAAAATGGGGAGTTCTGTGGGTGCAGAGTCTCATTTTGGAAGGATGGAAAAGTTCTGGAGGTGGATGGTGGTGATGTTTACACAGCATTGTGAATGTACTTAATGCCACAACCATATACTTAAAAATGGTTAAAATTGTAAAGTTTCAGTTACATATATTTTGCCACAATCTAAAAGAAAAAAATTATCCATTGGAGGTCCTGGTCATGTTTATGGAAGGATCATAGGTAAATCTGGGTTTAAATTCCAGTTCCAATACTTACTAGCTGTGTGAGGTTAGGTAAGCGGCTTGCCCTCTCTGAACCTGTTTTCTTATCTATAAATGGGGCCTAAAGTATTTAGAAAGTGCCTGGCCCAGCCTGTAACATAGTGGGCACT
This sequence comes from Phocoena phocoena, assembly GCF_963924675.1. Taxonomy (NCBI): domain Eukaryota; kingdom Metazoa; phylum Chordata; class Mammalia; order Artiodactyla; family Phocoenidae; genus Phocoena; species Phocoena phocoena. The sequence goes on from NC_089220.1 coordinate 157,085,589, forward strand.
CACAAATGCTTGTCTTGTTCTTCCCTTTTCAGCATTCTAATGAATGTCTTCTTACTTTGAAATTCCTGCCCTGGTACAGGCTTGGAGAGTGAAGGGGGCAAGGGTAGTGGCTTTGGAAAAGGCAAAGTCCTCTCGACCAGGACTCTCCATGGGAACAGCTCCCAGCTGGCGGTCTCTGACCCGTCAGGGGGCACAGAACAGGGACAGCACCTCACAATCTCAAGTCACCAAACGTCTGGAGGAAATAAGAGCTCGGGGTAACCCTCTGCCTCCCCTTGTTTTTCATTTCAGTGTGGACTCCCCTGGGTATATACCCCCAAGCACCCTCATTTTCAAAGCTTAGATCGTTCCCAAGTCATCAGACTTGGCTTCTTTTGTGAATAAAAAATAGTTACCTGATGTTTCGTTAGTGTTTAGACGTCTGATCAAAGCAAGTATCCAAAGTCTGAATATAGAGAAATAAATCTCCAGTAAAAGAGGAAGGGGGCTCTCTTTCTGTTTCTCTGGTTTATATTATTCTCCCGCCCTCCCCGCACATGCAGATGTCCTGGCTCCGTGTCTCTTCAATCTCTCGCAAAACCGACAATCCGGGGAATTTTCCTGGGGAGGAGCAGAGTCATCGTCACTTGATGGGTTGTACTGTTTGCCCAGAAGGGCCAGTTAGTAGTGAGGGATTGTCATCAGCTCCTCTCTGGCCCCACGTGCCTTCATGTAAGCTCGTCCATCGCCTGTAAGGACCGGCTGTCCCGAGTGTACAGCTGTGCCCCCTTGGGCTGTGATCTTGTCAGAAATTCACTCACACCGAGTAGGGCGCTGATCATGGTTTACGTGGGGCTCCAGCACAGCCCCCAAATGCCCAGCTCCAGGCACTGAGGAAGAGCCACCCCCTGAATGAGGACCCCTTAGTCCCGGCAGGGTTGGAGGTGAGATGCAGGTAGTTAGAAAGACCAGCCACACGGCTGGGTTATTCTAGCAGTGATGTAGGGCCCCAGCTGGTGTCGCAGCCCAGTGAGCCACTTCTCCCACGCTGAGGACCCCAGGGGCGGAAGGTGTCGTCCCCATCCCCGCGGTCCTGCCCGGCCCTGCCACCTGCTGCGGCGGGCTGACAGTTGGAGGGGCGGCTGTGTCACCTGCTGATGCCCACAGACTAGATGTTGGGGGAGCCGGGATTCCACGGAAACCAACCACTCTGCTCTTGAACCTCTCTACCCCCATCACAACACCCCCATGACAGTCTCCTATACCCTGACAGGTGAGCCCTGTTATTTTGGAAAGGTGACTAAGAATTTTGACCCAACCGATGTAAAGATACTGTGATCATTCGTGACCTGCTTTGGTTTTGTGTTTCTTAACGTTGCTTCCAGCACCCAGTGCAGACCATTCTTGAGTGAGAATTAGGTGTTTCACTGCCCTAAACACAAACACCCCCAAATTTTGAGCCTCTCACCGTGCTTGCAGTGACTTTTCTGTGGAATATCATAATAGCCCTTCCCTGGGAGACCGTGGTCCTACAGTGGACTGGGAAAGGCGTCTCCACGCTTGGGATTCCAGGAAGCACTCGTGCTTCCCAGTTGGAACCCCCTGAGGCTCCTTCAGGGAGACAGGTGTCAAACATAAGGGTAAGGGAAAAAATGGTTTTGACGGACATGGCAGTTAACTTCAGCCTCGAAATCTTTCAAGGAAGGGTCTGCGGGAAATCACAGGTTTCTGTGAATGTGAAAAGAACAACTGGAAGGTTTCACAGTGGCAAGATAAGTGCCGTAATTATATTTAAATGAGTGCAGAAGAAAATTTCACCACAAACTGCATTAAGTAAAGAAGGTTTTCGACACTGGGGTATAATTGAATTAACATTAGGGTCTGTGTTCGGGCTAGTGCCTCACTGGTTCTGCTTGGGCCTGGTGCCCCCTTCAGCAAAGCATTCCTGTTTGTTCCACTCCAGGGCCGGGGTGGGGGTGTGGATCAAACCCCCCTAATGGTGAATTTTTAGCAGAAAAGATAACACCTTCTGACGGTCTAATACGGTTTGTGCTGTGAGGAAAAAAAATGCAGGTTTAACAGAAAGAATATGATCTTGTAAGGCACTGTTTGATTTCATGTGTGTTTGTATTACTTCGTTGAGGGAATCACTTTTCCAAAAAAGTGCTGTAACGCATGCGCTTCTGTGGGGCTTTACCGTTACAGATTTATAAAGTATTAATTCCCAGTATGATCCTGGGAAGGAGGCTGTGAGGCATCTAGTCATCCTCATTTTGCAGATGAGAAGACTGAGATCTACTGTTGAAATAACGGTCACATAGCTAGAAATTTGGACCTTCGGGGACTGGACTCATCTTAAGACTCTCATTTTGGTGCTTTTGCTGTCTTAGAAATTTTCACGTGGTTTTACTTTGAGCTTTAAAAAGTAAGGATTTTTAAATGGAGTTTTCATCTTGAAGTGAAAGCATGAGAAAATTGAAAAAAAGATTTTAGCATCTTTATTGGAGTATAATTGCTTTACAATGGTGTGTTAGTATCTGCTTTATAACAGAGTGAATCAGGTGTACATATGTTCCCATATCTCTTTCCTCTTGCATCTCAAAATTGAAAATTTTGAAATAAGAAAAATCAGCCTTCCTTTGCCCAGTAACCCAAATATGTCTCCACCTTTGCATTCATCTAGCTCTTGAGAATCGTCAAGGTCTTTTCCTGCAAAGGGCATCCTGAGACGTTCAGGACCTAAAAAACTGATCGTGGACAGGTAGGAAGGAAAGTAAAGCAAGCTGCGTTAAGAGAAACTGCCTGGATCCTTGAAATAAACTCTTCCTAACCGCCACCCCCGCCTTTTGTAATTACTAGCAAAGATCACCGACACCATAATATATTATGCTGTTTTACTAGGAATATATTGTTGAATTTTAATAGATAACTCACTGAGTCAGATAGCAGTTTCTGAACCCCGAAGAAAGTGACATTGGTTGCAGACACCCATAGGTATTATTTACCATGGAGGAGTTCAACTCAGTTTTTATTTGCTGTCTGTTTCACAGCAAACAACACACCATCATTTCTTATGGTGCCGTATGGGTTACAAAAATACTGATGGCTCTTTGCTGGATGAGTCATAATCTCAAGAAGGAATGGAGGTGAGCTTTGATCTCAGTGGCCTCTGCCCTGAGTTATAATTTTCAGTGGGTCACCTTTAGGCGTGCTGTGCCATTTGTCTCATCTGGATATAAGGGGGACAATAGTGCCTTTCCCTGCACAGTTCAGAAGGAGCTTTTGAAGTGCCCTTTTGGAAGCCATAGAAATCTATGATATTTATTGTCAGTGTTCCAGTCTGAACTTAAAGTCACCTCCTATCACACCTCTAGGTGTAATAATATCTCTCTCTCTATTACAACCGAGTAATGTCACACTTGGCACTTTGACTGTCCTTTTCCTAGAATATCCCCATAGCGCTCGCTAAGAGTGTTAACTGCTATTTGCCTCCTTTTTTCTGCAACGGAGAGAGCAGAAACACACCGGGCACCGAGAGATTTCGTGTGCAGTAAATAGGCAATTCTGAACAGCGACCAGTGAAATTCTGGCATTCCCTGACTCCTGCTTCTGTGCTTTTTCTGCATCGGGTCACAAGGCTTGATAGCCATGCTTAAGTATCATTTCTTTTTATCCCTTCCTTTTTCCTAATCATCAGACTTGGTTCTGCCTCTGCCACACCCATCCAGGCCAATAGCAAAGCATACGGAAAGCAGTGTCATCAGGGAAAACAGGATGGGAGCTGAATCCTGTTTAGAGTTTTGGCTTGGAATTAGGACACAAGTTAACTCACCATGACCTAGGTACTCCAAACCAAGCTCAGCTGGCAGGCCTTAGCACCCCAACTCTGCATTTGCTAAAAGGTGGAGGAAAAAGGAGCCGCGATTGCTAAGGCGATAAACAGCATGTTTCCAATCCAGTGATATTTTACATGAACTGGCACTGGTAACCGTATATCACTTATCTTCTGAATCCGTGTTTCACATCACCTCCGACTTGAGGCCAAGAACAGTACAGCTGTGCCAAAGAGTGGGTGGGAAAATAGCCTTATTGTTTAACCTGCGTTGAAAACATAACGGCTTCTCGAATGTCTTCATTCGCAGACGTTGTCCACGGCTATTAATGCCCTTCCTTCAATGCGGCAGTTTAGAGTTTTCGTGTAAACCTGCTCTGTCCACGTCTGTGGGGCACCCGCACCTTGGGGAAAAGCATTAGCCCCTCGAAAATGGCTTTGTCCTTTCCGTTTCCATATGGTTCGAATCCATAAGTGGGCTGTTTCTCTTGGTTAGCAGTGTGTGAGGATATACACCCATAAAGGTGTCACTTAGAGTCATTTGGACCCGTCATCCCATGGCGACCCTACAGAGCCCGCGAGTGTGGTTGGCCTCCTTTGTCAAGGACAAGAAGGGATGGTGAGCGATTTCCCAAGAGCTGCTCAGCTTCTGCAGCCGCCAATCCAGGTTTATAAACAAGCAAGTTTAGACACCCTGTTTGATAATAACTTCCATCTGCAGAGGCCCCGTTTCCACATCATCGTCACATTTGTCCCCCCATCACGGCCCTGAGAGTACACACGGTGGGGCTGGCGTCTTGATGGTACACCAAACGGGAATCTGTGGTTGGAGGTGGTCAGGGACTCGCCCAGCTGGGAGACGGGGGACGAAGGCCACCTCCTTGGACTCAGGCCAGTGGTCCTGCTGTTCGACCAGGCAGACGGCTTCATCCAGGGGCCTCCCATCGCCACGTGGGACACCTCTTTTCTCGGGCGTCAAAAAGGCTTTGTGGTTTCGGAGGCATCCATTGTCATCTCAAGTCCTGGTTCCCATGAAATGAACAGATACTGGGGTAGCAAAGCGGCCCTTATCAGGTGTCACAGGGAAAAGAGAAAACAAAAATCACTCTCTGTATTCTCCAGAATCCAGCTTGGCGTCCAGGTTGCATGATACCTCCAAGGAAGGCAGTAGTAGCATTGATCGGCCGTCTCTCAAAGAGCCACTTTTCTTTTAAACAATGCAAGGTGGAAGGAACACAGACTGGCCTTTGGACTGTCATGCTCAATGTGCTGAATAGAATCTTGCTTCTGTTTGACTGACATGGTCAGTGGCACGGTGGCGGGGGGGCAGCTCTTAAAGCTTTATTCCCAAGTGGGAGTCTGATACTTAGGCGCATGTGCGTAAAATCTGTCCCTGCCTGCTTTACGGGTAGATATTTTACTGCGGATTTTAATTCATGCCTTTGCGAGGAATCTTCTGTATCTTTTTGATGCTGACAGTTTTATTAAGGCTATTTCTTTAGGTTTTGTTGTTATTACTCCATTAAAAATGTATTGTTGTGGCAGCTTTGAGGCGGTTGCAAAATACTCCTTTTTTTTTTTATTTTTTATACACAAGCTGGATTAAAATGTACAGTAACTGTCACCTGGTAACCAGACCCCATATAACTATGTCACCATTCGCCAGTGATTTATCGCTTTAAATTGGAGTCAGCTGATATTTGATTCCACAGTTTTGAGCTCTGCAGGGTTAATCTGGAGCCCGCTGGTACACATGAAATAGTTTTATCCGCTGTTCTAAGACTGATGAAACGTTTAAAAGATGGTTGTGTAATCAGTCAGTTATCTCTCAGTGTTACAGCTTATTCCACTCAGCAGTGTACAATCTCCAAAATAATTATTCTGCTGTAGTTAAAACATGGGAGCCGAATGCAGCCGCTGATAAAAACTGCATTCACCAAGTCCTTTTCCAAATTGGATGGTTCTATTTTGTTATCTTCTTAGAGGGAAAACATGGGTTGTGATGGTCAGACCTCCTGGGAGCTTGAAAGCTTAGGGCAAGGCCTGGGAGACAGAACACTTAATCTATTGTCAGTGGCTTTTTCTACCTTTGACCTTTTATTTTCAGATAAACTTGATTAGACTAGACTTTCATTCACTCATCTGGACGTAGGTAGGCTCCTTGGAAATAAGGATACTGATTCTTAGAGTTTTCTTTTGTCCTAAAAGCAGTCAAAAGATATCTAAAGTCGGGAGGATTTGAAGAAAAAAAAAAAAAAAAAATTCCAGACCGGTGTCCCCTTTTTAGCATTCTCCTTTCATCACCGTGTATTGAAGAAGACCTGAAAGGGAAAGGTTATTTGGTCAGCTTCAGACCTAGCATTTTCTGCAAAGCTCACCTGAAGGAAAAGCATCATAGATTTTTTTTTTCATAAGCTATGTGGTCTGTAGGGATAATAACTCTGTTTACAGAGACGTTTGCAAAAATCCATGGACAACTTATTGATGTTTCGAGGAAGACTCAAAACTCAGAATAAAATCTTTTATGTAACTGCCTGCCTGTGAGATTACACAACCTGTCTTTGAACTGAAAGTAGAGTGTAAGTTTTTCAGTTCAGGAGAAAAAAGAATACAATGAATTAATTGTATTTGGGGCACTTCTCATCTCGTGGGCCAAGAACAGTTTCTCTGTTGGGTAAGGAGGGGTGCGTCATGGATAGGGGTTTGTAGAGGTGGGTGAGGTATCGTGTATGGTCGTATGGTTGTTGTTTTTTTTTTAAAGGTGAGAGATTATCAAGGAAGAAATGTTAGTTTTCTTAGAACCCGAGAATATTGTCTCTCTGGCTCCAACCTCTTGAACTGGGGACAGTGAGAAGCCATTTGGTTAAGAACACAGTGCAAGATGCTTCCTGTTTGCTTCTGTGATGATTTACTCTTCCTGATTCAGTTGCTCATCACCTCTTGGCTTCTTCTTTCCCTCTTGAGTATATAGTTAAATCACTCCCAAACAGACTCCTGTCCCTCCAGACAAACACTTCTTCTGTTGTTACTTGAACATGGGCCCCACATTGTGTTGCTACCCGGCTAGATGCGTCAGAAGTAGACGTCAGGCTTGCACGTAGCACAAGCCCGTGTATTACTGCACTGTCCAGAGTCTGCACTAGACAGATCGGGCCTGGAGAGGTGGATCGATGGGTGTGGCTCCCCTCCAGTGTGAGTACGCCTTCTCTTGAAAAATATATTTAATTACGCAGAGTCTATTTCTAGTCACAGTTAAGTGCAGGCTCTCCAGACTCCACTCAGCTTGTCTGTTAGGAGGGGGAAAACGCCATCAATATTTCAAAAGCTGCTGACAGGCAAGAAGTTAGGCTTGACGGCTGGAAATTTAGAATTTTTTTTTTTTTTTTAACTCTCCCTACCATCTCTGCATGGCTTCCCTAAAGCAGTACTGAGGAAGGCTTAACATAGAGCAAGGGGTATGATGAAGTCTGATGAAATGAAACCAGTCAGAGTCTTCAGGCTCCAGATAACCTAGATGTGCCCTGATTGGATGGCCTGCATTTCCCACCTGGGAGCTTTCCAGCACAGTCAGCGCCCAGAGACACCCTGACATCCATGTCGCGAAACTGGGTCGTGGAAGGTGCATTCCAGAGAATATATTTTAGGGCAGATCTTCCAGGGACAGCTTTTGAGGGACCTTCCAGATTTCTAGTTCTGGTTGGAGACAGTGAATGATGTTCAAACGCACCCAGACTTTCCAGCTATTGCCTTGGCGGTCCTGTGAGAGGTTTGGGGGGTGGGTGGAGTAAATGAATTTGGGGCCACTCTAGAAGCTTTAGAAGTAGTTTGCAAGAACCCGTTAGCCTATATGATTTCCATGCTGCCTACAAACTGTTCAGGAATCGTGTTTCCGTGTAGGTACCTCTCATGTCCAACCTCACCTTCACCTCCGTTCGAAGTACTAATTTTTCTTTGTCCCTCTATCACAATGCTAAAAAACTCAAAGCATCTTCTTAGCACAAAGATACTTAGTATTCTGTATACTTCTTTAGAGTCACATGAACTCTCAACCAACAGGGGTAAAGAAAAGAGGTGAATTTATTAAATTTTTAAAATACCTGTTCCCTAGATGTTCGTAGGCTACACCTTGATATCGCATATATTCGGTTTTCTGTGGGCATGTGCTTATTTTTGTGAATTTTTTTGGAGGGATTTAAAACAATTGCAGATCTACCTAGGCACCAAAAGGACTTGGAGACACCCATAACTCAACCCAGGAAAATGGTACAGGAGATGGCCTCCTTCCTCTGCCAACTTGGTCCAAACCCCTTGAGACCTCTCCAGGTCAGATTTCTGTACCCACCTGCACAGCAGGCCCTGCCTGGTCCCCAGACCCACTTGAGATGCTAATAGGTTGGAGAAGCAGTAGAGGGAAGGGGTGGGGGGGGGGAAATAAACCTGAACTGCTGAATCAGCGCTTTGAGAAGTGGTAACAAAAAGAAGAGAGAAGAGATTGAAAGAGGAGACAAAAAATTAACTTGTGTTCGTGGACTAAACCTCACCAACAAGCAGATGAAATTAGGAATCATTTAGCGATGTGGATTGAAATGTGTTAGACTCTCCTATCAAGATTACATCCTCCCGTGAATCTAGTCGATTTTGCCGAGTGGTTTGTTTAAAAAAAAAAAAAAAGTATTCTCACCACAAAGCCATGAAATCCGGTTTAAACGCATCACTCACTTTATCCACCTGATTTTTCTATAGCTGTCCACCAACTTCTAATTTTCTGAAACCAAATTCTAAAGCACACTCACTTCGATCCTTCTGGTGTGTTTTTAGCACAGCTACTTTGGGCAGGACGCCAACAATGTGCTAAAGGTGTGGGTCGAAGAGCACTAATAACATTGTCCTTGTTTCAACTGTATTTATATATATATATATATATTTTTTTTTTTTTTTTTTTTTTTTTTTTTTTACTGTTTGACGTTGTAGTAATCAGGAGAGGCCCAACTCCTATAACAAATAGGCCTAAAAATGTATTAGGACTCCAAACACAGTAGTTTCCTCCTTGCTCATGTCAGGAATCCCTTCTGGGTGTTCTGGGTTGGTGGCCGCTTTCCTCCACGTGGCAATACAGGGAACCAGCCTTCTTCACCTTGTGGCTCGGCCTTCCCCTGGGTTTTTTGCTGCCGCTGCTGTTGTCGTTTGCCATGTGCATCCATCCAGAAGGAAAGGAAGGAAAATGTGGAAGACTTAGATCTGCTCTGTTAAAAGCCCTGGCGCTGAAGCAGCAAGTATCACTCCACTCACGTCCCCTTAGACTGTATGTGGTCACGTGGCAAGAAGCCAGCCCACGTGGCCTCACCCTGCCCTCTGCTGCATTCCTGGCCCCGTGGGAGGAATGGATTTAGGTGGGCAGCTGGTGGGCTTTGCCACAGGTGGTGTTTCCCAGGCTCCCCAGAGGATAAGAATCGTGGGGGACACTTAGATGACCAGGCCTTGGCCCTGAAAATCCTGATCCCATGGGAGGACCCTGGGTTGGTTCCAAGGAATTTACAAACAAGCGACTATGATCTTCAGGCAAGTTTGAGAAACACTGTTTTAAGATGTAATTGGATGTGGAAAGGTATTTTGTACATGTGTTGCAGTCTTAGGCTGGGAATGCCCTGTTGTAAGGAGACCCAACTCCTGCCACCCTCTAGTCTTTGGATTTAGCTACAGGCCTCGCCGTATAGACAAGATTATACAGTGACGCTCGCGTGTAATACTTATACACCTGTCCAAACCTGAATTTTTCTTCGAATTAGCCGATTACGTCACTTAGTTGATCAAGTTCACCAGTCATTTTGACACATAGTTATTTTTATGGTTTATATCAGCTATTGGAATATATCCATTTATGACAGCTCTTTAACATATAGTTCACTGTCTAAGACTGACAAGGAAAGAACTCATCGGAGTTTTTTTCCCCCTCCTGTCACAATGTTGAATCCTGTAGCAACCTACCATCATGGAAATTAAAAGCATAAATATATTTGGCGAATAGTGGTTGAATTATTTATCAGTGACCTAGGTCCAAAAATGAAGGCTGGAAGGCTGCCGCACCCAGCCTTCCACATGTTCCAGAAGGGTGACATGGGATGTGGGGAATTCCATCGGTGCTTTCCAGGGTGCATTTGAATCCTACACTGCCTTCTCCACGCTACCCAGCAGTGATGTGGACCACATCCCTTTCGACAAAGTGGATGTGCTCGGGAAATTGAAACCGACTTTAGGATTAGTCTAACACAGTTATTATATCCAGGAAGGGAGCTCTTCCTCTCACTAACGTAAAAAGTATTCCAGGACAGTACAGTCAATGAAAAGATATTTGCAGTGGCCACTATTTTAATTGCTTGAGTTACTGATCTGCTCATGATAGAATGAAATTGACAGCTAACTACGAGACCCTTAGTGGTGGGAGAACATCTCTTGTAACTACAAAGCAGTGTTGTTATCATTTGTTATCTGCACAATTAGGGAGCGATAGAGGACAGCAGGGGCTTCACCCATACCAGTGATCTTTGTTGCCTAGAGCCTTTTAGCTCTTTGCAGAGTGTTTTACGACATGCCTTTCTTCCTGCCCCCACCTTAATCATCGTGTGTGTGTTTGTCTGAAATCCAGACGAGCAGTAGCCCTTCGGTTCAAAAGGGGCTAAAGACTTGGAAATCCATCTTCATCCAGTCATCAGAGGATGGAACGGGAACCCGCGGGGTATTATTTCCTTTCTCCTTTCTTCTAAAAGGTTTAACAGAAGAATAAGCGTCACTGGCAAAGACTGAGGAAAACGAAAGTTCTCAGATCAAATACGACTTGAGCGTCTGTGCCAGGGTGAGGAAGGCTGATAGACGGCATGTTATTCTTGAGCGAAGCCCAATGGCTGCGGATCAGCCAGTGTATAGAGTTTTCCATAATCTTGAAAGCAAGGAGCTGTTTCACCTTTTCCCTCTGAAGTTTTCGAGGGAGAGAGTCTCTGGCGAAGAAGATGAGTCTTCTCTCTACCTGCTAACGAATGAGCAGTTAACTCTGCTGCTAAATACTAAACACGTCAAGTGCAGGGACCGTGTATTGTATTTTTCTTGTATCTGTCACCAGTTAATACTTAATTTCCTGAGAAATGGAAAGCCACGCTTGCTGTTCATCTGGGTTGACATTTAGAGCAATGAGGAAGCACGGTGTTCTTTTTTAAAAAAAAAACAAAAAAACTTTTTTTTAAAGTATAGTTGATTTACACTGTTGTGTTATTTTCAGATGTACAGTAAAGTGATTCAGTTATACACACACACACACATTCTTTTTCAGATTCTTTTCCATTATAGGTTACTACAAGATATTGAATATAATTCCCTGTGCCATACAGTAGGTGCTTGCTGTTTATTATATATATAGTAGTGCGTATCTGTTAATCCCAAACTCCTGATTTATCCCTCCTCCCCCCACCCCCTTTCCCCTTTGGTAACTATAAGTTTGTGAGTCTATGCCTGTGAGTCTGTTTCCATTTTGTAAAATAAGTTCATTTGTATCATATTTTAGATTCCACATATACGTGATATATGACATTTGTCTTTCTCTGTCTGTCTTACTTCACTTGGTATGATCATCTCTAGGTCTTTGTCAAGAGTGAGATTGGGGTTCAGGCTTTGCAAATCCAAATACTTCCTCTCTGTGCCTTAGTTTCTTCTGCTGGAAATAGGGACTTACCCTAGATGATTACTAAGGCCCCTTTCCGTTCCGCTCTCCAGTCCAAGATGTAAATTGGGTCACAGTCACATCTGGACCAGCCCTTGTCGAAATTACAGTGCAAATGAAGTTTTTTGTTTGTTTGGTTTTGGATTTTTATTTATTTATCTATTTATTTTTGTCTGTGTTGGGTCTTTGCAGTGCGAGGGCTTCTCATTGCGGTGGCTTCTCTTGTTGTGGAGCACGGGCTCTAGGCACGCAGGCTTCAGTAGTTGTGGCACCTGGGCTCAGTAGTTGTGGCTCGGGGGCTCTAGAGCACAGGCTCAGTAGCTGCGGCGCACAGACTTAGTTGCTCCGCGGCATGTGGGATCTTCCCCGGACCAGGGTTTGAACCCGTGTCCCCTGTATCGGCAGGTGGATTCCTAACCACTGCGCCACCAGGGAAGCCCATGAGTGAAGTTTCTTTTTCCCCAGCCACCAGAGTTTTTCCATGGCACTACCTCATGCCCCGACCGTGACATTCTCACTGTGTATACTCTTATCAAAGCCTGTAGTCAGAGATTGATTTATACTCTAGTATAAATCACTGGAAAATAGATCATAGTGTTGTTTTTCCCAAGGAATTTTTGTTTTAATATAAATCTGAGCTTCAGGCCATAAGGATGAAGCCCAAAGGAGGAGAGTCAGGACTTGGAGGGATCTCAGTGGAGAAGGGGCACGTAGGGTTTACCTGCGACAGCCCCGGTTTTCATCTGTTGTCCCAGAATAATGACTAATATTCCCCCTCCCACTCTCCAAATTCTGGATCACTCTAGATATAGAAGAAACCTTTACAGTACCCCCAAAATGATATCAGACAATAGAAGGAAGAAAACAAGCTGACCGTTCCTTCGTGTTTTCCGTGTGCCCAGTTCTGAGCTTGGTACTGTGTGTACATTAACTTACTAAACGGATCGGTCAAAATCTATTTCACCTAACCATCAAACCACAGCTACCTCAGGTCAGAAATTGACTGGCTCTACCAGGATCATTTCTCAGAAAATGGATTCAAGAGTATTGTACGGACCGTCTTCATCACCAGTAGCCCAAATCAGAAAGACTCATGACACACGAAGTCTAGAAGAAAACCATATTGCTGTGAGGCGAGCATATGGGAAAAGGCCCTGAGGACAGTCAATCCATAAGTATTTCAAAAGCACCTACAAGCCCAGCTTCATGTTGTGCCTTGTGAAGGGGACCAAGGAACCTTCAGAAGTGGCTCCCTGCCTTCAAAGGTGGTCCTTAGGTGGCATGATAATGAAGTAACAACTGAACCACTATAGCAGGTTCACTGTAGGGGACAGCAGTTCATCATCAGGCAGTGATTTTTTTTTTTTTCTTGTGTCTTATCATTGTGTGATGGCAACTCTCAAAATGAAATCCAGCTGCTGGGAACCCCTTTGTTCAGGGGATGCCTGAATCTGTCCACAGCCTTCCTCCCCACATGTCCCTTCCTCTCCTCTCCTGATCCTGACATTTAGAACTCCACCTCTTCATGCAGAGCCCAGGATCAGTGCTCTTTTTTCTTTTCCCCCTCCCCGGTTGCTGTAAAATACAGGAAAACGACAGGTCCGTGGTTAAAGTTTTATAGTAATGAAACCCAGGTATGCTCATTAGACAGCCACAGGGTGTATTTCAAATAACTCACTGTTTTAGGGAATTTTGGCCTCTTGGGGGAGTACCATCAAGTGTACAGTTGGGGGTAATTCTGTTGTACTCTGAAAAGGAAAGTCTGCAAAACGATTCCATTAAAATGGATTGACTGTTCAGAGGCCATGTAAATGGGTGTCCAGGGTCCTCAAGGGCCATGCAAATGGGCGAACTTGGCCAGTTCCAAGTAATTACTTCAGAAAGCAAGACAACAAAATCAATTCCAAACCCTGTTACCGGGTGTATGGTCATCACTTACAAGAGGCTCGCTTGCCTCCCTTCCATCCAGAGGCCAGCAGGGAGCAGCGTGAAGTTGTGGCTGGCATGTGAATGCTGCCCTTCTGTGCCTCGGGGGCTTTTTTTGTGTGAAATCATCAGGATAATGCTGACCGGCTCTCGCCTGCCTTGTAGGGAACCTGCACAGGGTCTGTGTGGGCCAGGGGCTTTATGGAGGAACGTAACAGATTTACGGTGGGCAATAACCTCTAACATTTATTAAGCACGTCAGCGTATATGCCAGGATTTGTGGTCTATATACATTTTCATAAATTACCTTGTTTAATAACCCTGGGATAGAGCTGCTGTTACCCCATTTTAAAAGTAAGGAAAAGCAGCTTAGAGAGTTTCAGAAATGTGTCCGACACCCAGTCCGTCTGAAGTGCTAAAGGACGACTGCTTTACTCAGCAGAGCTCTATGAACAGAGCAGGGAGGAAATATCCAGGGCCACTTTGAAACCTGTCATAGTCTCTGCCCTGAGAACTCTGGGACCAAGGATGCTTGCCTTTTATCACTAGAACATCAATTTATACTTGGCTACAAAAGTGCATTTCTTATATGATTTCTGCTGTTCCGGGCAATTTGTAAAAATATCTCCCTCCCCGATCTACATGCACATGAAAGATGCCTTAGTTTTCATGGGAGTGGACGAGGCAGTTATAATGCCCATAAATATCAGCTCTCTGGAGCCATCTGCTACAGGAAAAGTCTAAAATAAGGGCAGATCTTTACTTGAGCCAACATACAGTTTCTATAGCCAGTGAGTTTGTCTCCATTTCATTTTGACCCGTACAGGTCGGAATGAGGAAGTAGATATGACTTTCCTCACCCCCATAACAGGAAAAAAAAATACCTTGGCTCTAGTCTGGATTGAAAGCCTCTTACAAAAGAGTCCAGCCCCACCTAGAACGGGCCCATAAGAAGTTGGAATACCACTGATACCACTGGTAGGTGCTGAGCTGTATTTTATTCAAGCCGACATAAGGGGTCTGAATGTGTAGACTTGGCAAATAGAAGTTGCCCGACCATCAAACAGGACAGTGAAGTTGAGACTTCACAGAGTGGTCTGGCCAGGAAGCATCTCATGGCCCAGTGTGCTGAATTGAGAATCACAGGAAGATGACTCTCATTGCCACCAGGCTCCTAATTATAGCGCCATCCTGTCCCCAGGAGAACGCATACTACACAATAACCTTATATTAGAAACTTCTTTTTAATGAGGTCCCTCGGTGCCTTTGAAACGAAATCCTTTTTAATTGGAACTGTCTTCTACCACATTTAACCCTGGGACACCTTCCTTAATCTATGTCAAGGTATCTTGATTAACTCAGCCTGAGGCCTTGCTCAATCCTCTGGACCCTTGGAGAAGAAGCCTTGGCTGCCGTGCCCCCTAGAACCCTCTCTGCCACCAAGACTCGTGGGGGACTGACCAGCCCAGGTATTGGGGCCAGACACACTGACTTGAGGGAGACCACCCAGTATGGCCTTCTTGTTGGCTTGTCATGTTCAACCTATTTTCTTCTTACCTTGAAAGAAAAAATATAGCCCTCCCTCCTACTCTAGAATTAATATTTTAAAAATACAAGTTAATCAAATCCACAGTTTGCTTATTCCCTTGCATTTCTTAACAAAGGAGACTGCTTGCCCTCTACATTCTGTCGCCATGACTCCTTGGCAAACACGCACGGCCCCGTAAACTCACCTTCCAATGCTTAGAGCAGAGTGGGAGCCTTTAAGAAACAGCCAAGTGCAGTGATTGTCTCATCAGGGGCGAGGGGTGACTTTAAAATTCTTCAGATACTTTTACAGCTATTACACTGAAATGGTTTAACCTAAGTGGCTTATTTCAGAGGCCCAGGGAAAGGGGAAAAAGCAGATCCCAGCAGTTTTGCCCGTGATATCTTTTTGATCTGTGTCCTGCAGTTGCTGGGATTTACATAATAATTGGTGAGGAAGTATTGCAGTACACACAGATCCATGCACATCCCTCCTGGTTGCTTTCCCGAAAGGCTTAAAAATGCGGTAGATTTAATCTAGGTCAAAAAAAGAAAGAAACTCCGTTTGCCTGGCAGAGGATTTGGAGAGCGTGCCTCACTTCACGGGGCCATGGGAGTATCAGGAGATGGTTCCTTCAAGAAAAGTCACCAGGGCAGACTGTGATCTTGTGGCCGATTAACCGACTGTGGTCCCAGCATGTCAGGTGCAGAGTCTCAGGAAAGGGTGCGGGGTTGCACGGAGCCCCGTGAGATCAGCGCTCTCTCCCTGGTTGAAAAGTTGGCACTGATTTACTGCCTAGGGGTCCTCCTGCTGGGGACATGAGTCGGGGTTCTTGGACGAGCGTAGGATCTGCGCCCCAGGCAACCAGAAGTCATAAGCACAGCTCCTGCTTTGTCAGTGAAATTCCCTGGGGATTCCCTTGGGATTGCAGTTGGTGGGCCAAGCAGTGGTGTCCACATAATTCAGGTACTGAAAGCAGAATGACGGCTCCGTCTGCTTCCTAGGTAATGGCCAGATGGTATTACTTTTTACATCAGGGTGCCCATTATATGAAACTCTGTAAAAATAAGCTAATTGGATATGGTTTCATTAAAAGTTGATTTCTACAGGATGTGGCATCTGTATTGGGTCGCTGTTATTCTCGCTCTGGAAGTCCCACTTTTACATAGAGAGGGAAAAAAGTGCTTTGTCTTAGAGAAGACTGTTAGCAGTTTAAAACAGGAGAGGTTTGGGGTGTAAAGAGACATTTTCAGTGACATGAGAGGAGGTTGAAGCAGCCTTGAGGATCCTTCAGAGGAAAGCAGAACCTATCAGGGGTGGTTCATGGCAAACTCTCTTATGATAGGCATTAACTTTGAAGGTGGCTGTGAACCATTAGATGTGGATGGTTTTGCCTTTGCTCTGAGCTACTTGTGTGATTGTGGGCTTTTGGCTAACATGCTATGAGAGGGGGATGGAGAGTTGGGTGACTCGAGTTAATTAATTGTAAAATTCTTTGATTCTATGGAATAGGCATAGAAGCCAAGAGAAAGATGACACGTTAACTTCCTCTAACTTTATTTTTCTTACTTTTGAGTTTAAAGCAAAA
Source organism: Phocoena phocoena (assembly GCF_963924675.1). NCBI lineage: Eukaryota > Metazoa > Chordata > Mammalia > Artiodactyla > Phocoenidae > Phocoena > Phocoena phocoena. The sequence continues at coordinate 157,102,150 of NC_089220.1, forward strand.
AAAAAAAAGGATGCAAAACAAAACCCTTTCATCTTCTTGCAGGTTCTTACCATTTAAGGAATTTCTGCTTCGCTGCTTTCTAAAATTCTTTTCCTTGATATCTCAGTTGATATCATTACAACCACCTTGGAGCAGCATCCAAGTTCAGAGGGGCGACGATAAGGAAATCATACTAGGGAATACATAAATGTGTTTAGCAGCCGGGGGACTGAATTTTATTATTTTTTTTATTGAAGTATAGTTGATTTACAGCATTGTATTAGTTTCAGGTATACAGCAAAGTGATTCAGATAGACAGAAAGATAGATAGGTAGATAGATAGTGGTGGATGGATGGGATGGATAGATAGACAGAGTTCATAGGCAGATAGATAGATTGATTCTTTTTCAGATTCTTTTCCCTTAGGGGTTATTACAAGATATTGAATAGAGTTCCCTGTGCTATACAGTAGGTCCTTGTTGTTTATCTATGTTATATATAGTAGTGTATATATGTTAGTCCCATACTCCTAATTTATATCTCCCCACACCTTTCTCCTCTGGTAACCATCAGTTTGTTTTCTATGTCTGTGAATCTGTGTCTGTTTTGTAAATAAATTCACTTCTATTATTTTGTAGATTTCACATATAAATGGTATCATGTAATATTTGTCTTTCTCTGTCTGACTTCACCCAGTATGGTAATCTCTAGGTCCATCCATGTTGCTTCAAGTGGCAAAATTTCATTCTTTCTTATGGCTGAATAGTATTCCATTGTGTGTATATGTACCACATCTTCTTTATCCTTTCATCTTTGATGGACACTTAGGTTGCTTCCATGTCTTGGCTATTGTAACCAGTGCTGCTATGAACATTGGGGTGCGTGTATCTTTTCAAAGTAGAGTTTCCATCTATTCCAGATGTATGCCCAGGATCATATGGTAGCTCTAACCTTAGTTTTCTAAGGAACCTCCATACTGTTTTCCATAGTGGCTGCACCGATTTACATTCCCACCAACAGTGTAGGAGGGTTCCAAGGGACTGAATTTTAAATGCAGCTTGTGACATCAGTAGCATTACGTGTTAAGTCCCATCTTACATTCCTCTAAAGCAAGCCATGTTTTGAGGACAAAGTAGAAAGAATAAAGAATGACCTAGGACTATGGAGGCCCCAAGTCAATAACAGTGCATTGGATGTGGTTTTTAACCAACAGTGCCAGTTCTTTTTGGGGGGGGGGTGGACTTTAGGCTGAGGAAGGGGATCCATCTGTGCTTCTCGGGGACCAGTTTGCCTGCTGGATGGCATTTTGCCATCGTCCTTTTCCTCAAGACTCTAGAGGGTCATCTTCTAGACCCCTGGAAGGCTACTTCATTTTTTTTTAAGGTCACTGCTAAGTTTACTTTAACTGTTTAATTCAGGGGATTTTTGGATGGGGTTTTTGAACCTTTAACTGCCTTGTAGAAACTGAAAGTCAAGGGTCTTGGCAGTGGGTAAGCCCATGGTTGATAGTCAGAACCTTACTTAGCATGTGGGAGATTCACTTGAGCACAGAGTGCACCACTGAGATCAACAACCTTCAAAGAAGCATGAAATTCTCTACATAGTGGCTGAGTTTGGGGGAGAAAACAGATGATAAGGGGAAGCAGCGATGAGAAGTCCCGTCCTCTTTTGACTTAAACTGTGCAACTGACCCGACACGAAGCCAAGATCCCAACTGCAGTTGGACTTGTGTAAAGGAGGCACTTGCTTTGCTTGCAAATGTGTAGACAAAAGAGAGCTTCATTCACAGAAAGAAAAAAAACCGTAGCAGGTTCAGTCATTTAGCCTCACAGGGCCTTGGTCTCTTGATCTGACGGCCCCTTAGAATTCGAAGGCAGCCTTTAAAGGAGTTTTCAGTTTACACCATGGTGACCCTGTTGCTGTCTTGAATTCAAATACAGCTTGAACTGAATCTCTCTGCCAGGGCTATTCCTTTTTTTTTTTTTTTTTTAAAGAAGTACGTACAGGGTTCAACCAGCACACGATTTTTCTGTGATTGTTTTCAAATGTTTATTTGTGTAGGTTTTGACAGTGATGCAGATTTCTTGTACAAGATGTTGAGTGACCTTGAGGACGTGGGTGGAACCCTCTTTATACCCCAGGGACAGAGTTGACTTGGGGAGACAGGTGTCCACGTACACAACACCAGAAGCTCTGAACCTGAAGTACTTTTTAGTTTACCAGCTTGGCCACAGCATTGTGGGAAATCATTTTTTCACCTTCTCTCCTCTATCCTCAAGTTGTCTAGTTGTTTGTATTTCAGAAAACGTTCCACAATTTCCCATATTAAGATATTACTGAAGAGTTTCATCAGAAAAAGTATTAACAGTCAGGACGAGAACATTCCTTTTGGGAATGGCCCTTTCTCGCATTTATGGGAGCAGCCTTTCAAGGAGAGGGAGCTGGTGGCTCCAGGAGAATAGTGAGGAATGTTCCACTAGACCAGCCATACGTAGGGCTGGCTTCCCGTGCCACTGAGAGTGTAATTGTTGGCATGTGATCTGAAATTTCTACCCCACAGCGGACGAGTGACTATTTCAATAATTGCAAACCTTTCAAGTCACTGACCTACCATCTTCATACCTGGATTCTTTAAAACAAACACACAGATAGAGTAAAAAACTACCATGCTGTCCATATTTTAGAGCCAAAGACTTAAAAGTGTCTTTTTATAAAATGGTATCTTCAGAGCATCAAACCTTAGTTTCCTTCCCCCGCAATTTGGTAACCTCAGAGAAGTTTCTTGAACAAGTATGGTGTCAGTTTTCTTCAGGGAAGAACTAATTTTAAAATCTGATCTCGGTACCATTCTCTCGGGCTGTGTCTACACCACCCTCCACACGGAAGAATGGAAATTAAGTGCTGTTTGACTCAGGACAGGCCATGATATAAACTGGTTATCTCTGCATAAGGGGTGCATTTTTTTTCCCTGTGAGTATTATTACCAAGAGTTTCCAAGTTAGGCTTTTCCAAGAGAAACAGCTGTGGTTTGAAAAGATTGGTGATAATCCAGATGGTTTCTTTTAGGATAAGTCTACTTGATCATTTAAAATTAAAGTCTTTCAGTAAAGTTGAGTGTCTTCTTGATGGCTTTAAATACCCTACGTGTGTGTGTGTGTGTGTGTGTGTGTGTGTGTGTGTGTGTGTGTATAGAGAGACCATTGGCCTGTCTTCTTTGAGGCTTTATCTTTGGAAACAGCAGAAACCTCATCACAGTGTCTCAGATTATTCAGCAGTGAAGCCAGCAGAATACCTGAGGGAACTTTTTATGGCCACAGAAAATATTTGTGAGGAAATATAGTCAGACACCAACTACCCTGTTTGGAGTAGGTAGCTCTTGGCGTCTCTGAGAATTACCATTCTCAACTTACGGTACAGGATGGTCTGATCATGTCACACAATTATGATCCTGAGGACACATTGCTTTACAAGCTGAACATGGGCAACCAGATTGCTGAACTTGCCAACTTGTGGGAATCGGGGCCGTCACAAGCTGCCAGGCCCCCTGACTCGTTCCCTTGGGGCCCAGCGTACCCTGGGTGCCTCCTGACCATCCAGAGATGCTCACAGTGAGGCCTCACACCGGTGGCCTTCACAGTGGGCACTCTGCACCCCAGGACCTTTCTCTCTAGACCTTCTTTCCCATCCAAACAGATCTGTCTTAAGTGGCCTTCCTAGGGGTCAGCCAGGTGGTCAAAGTTGAGCCGCAAAGTGAATTCACAGGGAGATGGTAATGGCCCGTGAGCTTTCACGTGATACCCCCTGCAGTATGTAGGCTCAGCAGCATGTCTTGGGGTTCAGTACAGGAGTCATCACTAGTGGGCACGTTGGACTCCGTATGGGCCTGAAACACTGTTACTTGGTTCTGGAATCACCTCTCGAGTTCTACCCCCTAACCTGTTCTACCTGTGAACTTAAAGAGCCGTGGTGGGGCGTAAGGGGATGGGCCTGATAAATAGACATGCAACACATGGATTTTTTTTTATTTTTGGCTCTGAAATCCAGAGCTCTTATTAACACAGCGAATTGTTGAAACTCTTGGAAAGTGAGATGCCACGAAGTCACCTGGGCCTGGGCCATCATGTTTATCTTTCCTAAGCTGGCTGCTGCCGTTGGCAGAAACTCCAGAGCCAGGGGATAAAGGTGGCGAGAATTATAAGGTGCGAGTGCTTAGGAGACTGTGTCAGACGGGTAGCGCAGAAAAATGTGAAGCCGCACAGAGCAGAAAGCAGGAGGGCTGAGCCTGGCTGAAGCGTTCGGCTCTGCGCATCCCCGGAGTCCCCCGGCAGGTGGCTTCCAGCCTGTGACGTGCATCAGGCCTTGCTCTGCACTTCACAGGCAGCAGGGAAAGCGGATTCTGGGAGCGATGCTGACACCGGAGGGGTGGTCACCTCGGGTGCACGGCGCAGCCGCTGACCATTGAAGAGTGCCTGGGGCTGTTGTCGGCGTTTAACCACCCACCTTACCGTGATGTTGGAAGCAGAGCCTGGTTGGAGGAGGGAGGTCTGTCCCCCGAATCAGACTGCTGGGCCATCTGGTGTTGCAGCTGACCTGCAAACGAATCTGGTAAATTTCAGACCTGAGTTACAGCTGGTGCAGGGAAATCTAAAAGCCAGGTGGTTCCCTTAACAGCTGTCCATCCAGTTAGGGTAGGCAGGAAAGAAAATTCCAACCCTGTTGCACCTCCACGGGTTTTCTAGGATCTAGAGTCGCTCCCTGGCCTTTTGCCATGATGAGCACCATCTCAGGGCAAACGTTAGTGATATTTCTCCCTTCCTGTGTTGAAATGATCTCCGCAAGTCAATGAGTCTAAGATTTTATTTATTTTTTATTTTTATTTTTTTTCACTCCTGCCTGGTTCCCATCCCCTTTGTGATGTGGGCCCTCTGGTGTGAGGTCTGAGTCTAAGATTTTAAGTGAGTATATCAAGTGATTGACTACTAAAAAAGCCTGTGGTTGTTTAGCTGGGAGAGTACTCATAGAAGCAAGAGTCTGTGAAACACATTCTTACTCTGGAAGTGTCCAGACTCATGTCCCTTCGGGGGAAAAACACATATGGCGGACTTTAAGATGAATGTTGAAATTGGGAGTATTTCTACCGCAGATTTTCTGATAACTTAATGAAACATTACTTTTATTAAGTCAATTAGTATGCATGCTGAATGAAGTGCAAGACAGTTTTAGCCAAGAAAGGGAAGGAATTTTTTTTTTTTTTTTGTGGTACGTGGGCCTCTTACCGCTGTGGCCTCTCCCGTTGCGGAGTGCAGGCTCCGGACGCGCAGGCTCAGCAGCCGTGGCTCACGGGCCCAGCCGCTCCGCGGCATGTGGGATCTTCCCGGACCAGGGCATGAACCCGTGTCCCCCGCATCGGCAGGTGGACTCTCAACCACTGTGCCACCAGGGAAGCCCAGGAATAATTTTGACTGTTTAAAAAAAAAAATTTATTCTGAATGAAACCCTTTGGTTATATATCCATGTAGTTTTTTTTTTTTTTTTTTCAGGGGGAGGGAGTGGTAGGCAGACCTGGGGGGTTTTTTGTATGTGTTTTTTAAATAAATTTATTTTATTTATTTATTTTTGGCTGCATTGCGTCTTTGTTGCTGCACACAGGCTTTCTCTAGTTGAGGCAAGTAGGAGCGGGGGCTACTCTTCATTGCAGTGCGTGTGCTTCTCATTGTGGTGGCTTCTCTTGTTGCAGAGCACGGGCTCTAGGCACGCGGGCTTCAGTAGTTGTGGCACGAGGGCTCAGTAGTTGTGGCTCGTGGGCTCTAGAGAGCAGGCTCAGTAGTTGTGGCACATGGGCTTAGTTGCTCCATGGCATGTGGGATCTTCCTGGACCAGGGCTCCAACCCATGTCCCCTGCATTGGCAGGCGGATTCTTAACCAGTGCGCCACCAGGGAAGTCCCCAGACCTGGTTTTTATTCACTGCTTTAGGAGTGATGCAGCTAAAGTAACTCAGGTATAGAGGAAGTAAGGTATTTTCCACTGAGTCATTCAGGAACCAAATGTGTGAAACCAAAAGAAGTCTTGGGGTGAGATTCCCCCAGATCCCCCATGTTGGTGCGAGTGGTTCATTGCATGAGGGTGCCCAGCTGAGGCTACAAGTCGGGGCCGAAATTCAGCCCGAGCTCTACTCACTGAGCCTTGGGGCTCTGCTCACCTGGAGGTGGGATACCTCCTTCAAAGGTCCCAAGTTCACTTGCCAAGCATGGAGCTGAGCTTTTGGGTTGGGGGTCGGTGAGCAGTGAGGGCTTAGGCGTATCACCAGTGGTGTCCAGGATACTCTTCTATGTATTACAACTAGAACTGGAGCTTCAGGGGGCATGTTCTTCCAAGGTCTTTGTTTAGATGGGACTAGAGTAAAAGAGTTCAGAGCTATGCACAGTTCAAAGAGGATCTGTAGTGACAAATCCCTGATTTCACCTCGTCGGTTGCATAGGCAGAGTGGACCCTGGATGAAATTGGAAAGAGTTGGAGATTCGGAATATCTTTCCATCTCCCTTCTGTCCATTAAGACTCCTTGCTGCATTCTTGCCCCTCTTCACCCCCATCCCACGCTGCTCAGACATCAGCTTCAAACTTGCCCTTTGTCAAAGCCAACAAAACAAGCACAGAAGCCACCTTCTGTTCACTAGGAACCTTGTTCAGGAGGGAAACACTTGAAGTTGCCCAATTCAAGGTGTAAATAGGTAGGAACAACTACCTATTACCTTCCTCAAGGGTAGCATTTTAATACTTAAATAGCAAATGAACTGTACCTTCCCAGTGGAATTTCAGGCCGTGGGAAGTGGTAGGGATTTTGTTCGGGTGTTTAAGGCAGGAAGGGATTCTTTATTCTTGAGACCGCTATGTGTTGGGTCCACAGTGGCCCAACAATAAGATTCCTTCAGTTTACATCATCTTTATTCTTCGTTGCTTTTATCTTATCATGTGTCATTCACAGTTTCCGTTCCCCTTGTCATTACACTGTTCTTTTAGGCCGACCTCAACTTTTCCTTCTTAGCTCTGAGCATGGCCAGACTGGCATTTGTTTTCCTTCTACTGAGATCATTCTTCCTTAATTGCCTTCTTTCCAGGCGTGCAAACTTACGACTTCTACTGCATCCGAAATCTTCTATTTTTTAAGTATCACACTCTCAAAATCTACCTGCTTGAAAGCATCAGATTTTGTAGCTTCGATATTGAAGTGGAAGTTCAGAGCGTCCTCGTTGCTTTCTTACCCAGAAGCCAACCCCATAAGCCCAGGAGAGAGAAAGGAGAAGTTACTCAGAGTCTGGTTGTTAGAAGCTTTTGGAAGACAGAGATGATGTCTTTCCCTGTTTCTCTTTTCTTTTCTTTTTAATTTTACTGAAGTAGAGTTGATTTACAATGTTGTATTAATTTCTGCTGTACAGCAGTGATTCAGTTATACATTCTCTTTTTAAATATTCTTTTGCGTCATGGTTTTCTTTCCCTGTTCTTTCTGTATCAAGCCTAGGGGAATATAATTTTTCTTCCTCTTAAAGTGATTACGATGGATACTGGAAGCTGGGACTTGACTCTGCTGTTTAAAATCATTCCTTGATTTGAAGCAATTCCTATAGCTTTTCTGGGCTTAGGTTATGCCATTGAAGCTGGAAATCACACATTAATTTGATCAGTTCAGGAAAAAAGTCTACCACCTGGCAGTATGGCCAAATGAACTCTGGTCAAAGAACTCAAATAGCTGAAGTGGGAAGCTCATATAAAAAGGAACACTCTGTCTATCTGTGATTCTTTAAAGACACTTCATAATTTTCGTATCCCTCCATCATGCAAATGATAGACTTTAAGAGTTTCTGATCCTTGGAGGCATGGAGTTTTTTAAATGCCGAGGAGCTATGATCATACTCTCCTTTGTCCAGGAGGTGGAGGTCTTACATATTTAATCTCAGTAGACTCCAGTGAAACCAAGTATTTGACAACAAGGGTCCAAGTTTCCTTTTTCCAGATAAGGAGGAAGCATATGCATTTTGGAATGTTGTATGGATGGTTTTGTACTTTATTTTCTTCCTTTGAATGAGTTTTGTTTTGAAAAGTAGATGCCCGTGTATGATTTTGAACCTTTGATGGTTTGTGGTGCCAACTTCCTGCTCTCCAGCTGTGCCACGTTTCTTCTGTTCTTGGTCTTACTTACGTCATTCCCCTGAATAGAACCAATGTTGATGCCTTGGTGCTGTGAATTTCTCTCATGCCACTTGCTGTACTTGGCGTTTGAGGACCTCTCAAGGCTCTCTCCACCTCTCCAAGCATTAGGATAAGGACCAGGGTGAAATATGTACAATCTGGGTGACTGCATCTCTCTGCTTTTTTTTTTTCAACCCAACTCATCCAAGGCAGCCCAGGTCAGAGGCAGCATCTTTTTTTTTTTTTCTAATTTCCAAATTTTTTCCCCCTTTTTTCTAAGCCTGATCGTGCTAAGAAACTATATGCTAATTAATAGATAATTAACCGGTATCTTCCTCTGGTCTAACCACATATGTTAACCAGTGTATTTAGATACAGGTTGAAGAAGGGGGTCAGCCATCCTTTAGAATGCAGAAGGAATGTAAACAGTTTTCAAGACCATTTTCTTTGGTGGAGGGAGTTGGGTGGGAAGAGGGTACATGCCGGTCTCTCTTGGAGGGGCCTTCAGCCTGGACTCCCATCAGCTCTGAGAAACGGGGAGTCAAGAGGTTACCAGTTGACATACCACAGCCGTATTTAGTATACGGGACAGAGTCTGCAAACATGTTTCAGCATGTGCCCACTGCATCATAGCTTACTTTCTCAACTGGTTAAAATAGAGTCTTTCATTTCAGCGAACAAACACTGCATGTTTCATGTATGGAATTTTGCATTATGTACTGTGGTGGAAGTTAAAAAGAATAAAGCACAATCCCAGCTCCTGGGGAGCTTATCATCCAGCTGTCTAAACCTTGGAGTTGAGAAAGTGTTTTAAAAGGGTGACGTTCTAGAGATATTCTTTAAGAAAATGATAGTCGATGTATGTTTTTGCCATTGTGCTTGTGATTAAGCACTTCTCTGGGTGCCGTGGGTGCACCGCCAGTCCCACTATCAACCCACCCGCCACCTCCCGCCCTCGTTCCTGAGCAGCTGGATTCCCCGTAGCTGGTGCACAGTTCGGAATTGACTCCCCAAAGTGGGGAGAAGCTAATAAATATGATTTAGGATGAAAGGCGCTGTGTAAACGCTTGAGCTGTTATTACTGTTCCCGTGCACTTATTTTTAAATTGTGCATCCTTTTAAGTAGATGACTCGTTCGCCCCAGTCTCCATTATATCGAAGCAAAGCATTCACAGAAATTTCTAAAACCTTTTCATTTCTCTCTGTAGGTTGTTGTTTCGTAACATTTTATACAAGAAAAGCTGCACTTGAGGCCCAGAATGCACTGCACAATATTAAAACTTTACCTGGGGTGAGTCGGTTTACTTTTGTACCAAAATCACTTTATTGCTTGAAAATGGTCCTTTCAACTGAAGGTTCTAGTGATGGGCTCTTAGTGCCAAAAATGACTTTGGGCTTTTGAGGAGGGTGTGCTGACCCCACCTCCCGTCCCCCCTGCAGCAGCCAGAGCAGCTGGCCAGCCCCTCAAGAAACACTGGCATTACCGCTGACAGAAAGACCTCTCAGAGAGTATGTCCCCCGGTTAGAAAATCGGAGTGACCCCACTGGCTCGCAGTGGCTGAAAAGAGGACTGGGTGGGCTGCAATTTCAAAACGGGGGGAAACTCCACACACACACACGCACGAGAGGAGCAAATGGAAAAGGAAAAGCTTTTACTCACCAGGAGCCTCTTTTCAAATTTAGTCCTTAGATTTTTCTTTTGAAAGGACAAAAATGTACCCTGCACAGCCGTAATATTCAACCTCCTAATGGTCTCTAAACAGTCAATGGTGGTTAACAAAGTCAATGTTTTAATGCCCAATTTGCGGCTTCATGTCGATAGAGAACAGAAAATACAAAGCTTACAATTTTTTTCCATTTCCTTCCCAGTACTTTTGGATGCTTGGTACCATTCACTAGAAATGAACTGATGTGGGCTATAGCTACTTCATCAGAATACATGATTTCTGGGGGGCTGTGACAGTTTTATCTAGTGTATGCTGGTATAAATTTCTCTGTGCTGTCGGGATATCTTCCCTGTTGACTCAAATATCAGGGATGAGTTAGTTTAATAGCATAATGATTTGTGTAGGTGATAGTGAAGAACCTCTGGTAATCAGTGCTGTGTTAATGATTCTATTGAAACCTGGTTTGATAATAGTAAAAGAAAGATAACACGATGTCCCTAATGTTTTCAGCGTATAATTCTAACTTTTTATCATTCATCTGTCGTGCTAACCTATGTACACAAGTCATTTGATACCGTCACCCCCAGAAAAGATAGCATTTGTTTAATTCACCTTAGCGCAATTGAAAATTGTGTAATATTTTAGTGACAAGACAGTCAGTAGAAGGTTTTCAAAACATTAGCTTCGTAATAACAAAAAAGTGACAAGTTACGAACCTTGGTCTCAAATCACACCACTTTGGTTTTCCCCTTTTTGTGTGAGCAAATCAGAGAGACAGTGGTTCAGAAAAGCAAGTGTGATACCAGAATTCTCCCTCCCAATTCAGTTTAACTACTTCTCCCTGAAACTTCTAAGGTGGTTTTCAGTAACGGAGATTTTACTGGGTCTAAGTGCTTTGCCTGATGATTTTTTAAGTATCATTTCAGCTTCATTCTCTGTATAAATGGAAGTTTTCCAACGTAAATTCTAGGAGGTTGCAGCGTTAGGTTACATTATTGAACGAAGCAACCAAGTTAAAATTTACTGGCAGTGGTAGAAGAAAATTTTTTTATTTCCCAGGCTCCTAATCCACCCCAAAACCCACTTGGTATTCCTTCTTTTAGAAAGAAATACTTTACAGTAATTAGTGTACAAAATCCCTTCTAGGTATGTTTAAAAAAATTACTTGATGATAAATTGTTACTTGGTGTTTAGGGTATATAGAGGCACATCACGTCCTATTTTAAATTAATGCAGAGCTTGGTTAATTTGAGTTCACCACCTGCACTAGGAGAGGGACATAGCTCTTAACACGCAATTTTCATACGTGAAGATGCTCCCTAGAAACCCAGAAGTAATCTGATGAATGGGCCATGTTGAAAAACCTACAAATGACTGATGAGTTTGCTCCCATTTGGGACATCTTACTCTGACCCTTTTCTCAGCAAACAAATAGCATCTTCTGTATTAAAAAAAAAAAAAATTGTTGCCCATGTCTCTTTTTCGCCTTAAAAATTCTGCATGCAGAAGTCAGGGCTGGTGATTCTGGAAACCCATTATTAAGGACAAGAAATCTGGGGTTGGAAAAGATGGTTTGTGGATTGTTTTCGGCTTTCTTTTTATCCAGTTCAATTTCCTATGCCCAATTACTTGAGGTGGGTTAAATGAAAATTTTGAGAAGTCAGGTCTGATTTGTAAGCTCCTAGCCTTCACAGTGCGCACAGTATTCCTACATCTGCCATTCCAAATTAGGCGCATGGGAACGGAGTTCCACATCTTGCATTTATGTATTGCTTTATCTGATCAGCATCACCCTTAACAGCTCCAGGAAGAACATGAAAGTGGTTTCCTATCAGCTGGGAGCTTTGGTGGGCAGGAAGAAAAGGGACCAGATAAAAGATTAATGCATATTCTTGGGGAAAAAAATATTACAGGGTGCCTTTCTGTTTGATTACAAGCCTTGGAATTAGTCAACATTTCCATAATTCCAAACCAGTATACACCTGTTTTCCCACTGTGATGTGAAGGAACAACTTAATTTAACAGAATCCCTGCTGTGCTAAATCTCTCATTAAATACCAAGTGAGTTCGGTAATTTAAAGTTGTAACACTACTATTTTAACTGGTAGCCTTCATATTATGAAATTAATAAGAAGTTAATGATGCACTTTGCCATATGCCTTCAATTTCTTTCTGAATAAAAATAAAAGGGATAAAGAAAAATGCATCACCAGCTGACACTTTAAAGCTTTCCTGGTTGTAATCATTTCTCCTGTGGATAAAATCCATTAAAAATGCACTTGCTGCCTTTTTTTCTAAAGTGTCCACAACTTTCTGTTTAAAACAAGATCAAATAGTGCTGCGTGTTTGGTTGGAGGTTTTTTTCCCCTATTTAATTTTCTTTTGCAGTTGATATGTTTTGTCATAATGGAACTTTTCATCACGCAACCAAACTTGGTGAGTGTTGAGAGACTATCGTTCTTGAGAGAAGGAACTTGGTTAGTATGGGAGAGGAAGAAAACCTGATGGGCTGTTCATTTATGCAGTTGGATGTGTCTGCTCTCAGATTTTTATATAAAGGCACCCTTCCTCCCATGTCATGTGTGGATTATAGAGACCCTTTCTGTGGTGAGGTATAGGGCAAAGCATCTGGGCCTTACTTAGCAGTGCAGAGGCATTAAGGACGCATTTCTCAAGCCTGTCTCTTACCATGTGACTGAGAAAGACGCTGGGTCTTACATCCTCTGAAGTGCTCAACATAAATCCTAGAAATACACTATTAGAAATTAAGGGAGAAAATTCAGGAGCTCAACACAGGGAGCAAGAAATGAGCTTCGGAGGGTAGGGAGGGCCTTCCCCTGGTTTGATCATGCTCTTTGACACATACGCAACAGATCAAATCTTAGGCACGGCGCCTAATTTATTACTGACATTTCATTAGGTTAACAAATCACTCATGATAATCGGTGCCTGCTGTGTGCCAGGCGGCAAAGCTATACGGTCGCACACGCGCCCTTGAGATCCCTAGTGAGTCTGTGACCGTGTCTGCACAGAAAGCAGAGCCTGACGAACCATTGGCCTTGCTACCAACTGGTTAGACTTGCTCCACAGCTGAGCCATTTGCGTTCTTGGACAAATCTTGATTGCCCGTCCTTTGACGACGTAACCCATCAGGCTAAGAGATAGCTTCCTTTGTTTAGGGTTTCAGGCAGGCACAACCTCACCGGTAGAATTATTCAGTAGAAACATCATCGTCTGCCACTGTGTTTCCGAGAGAGAAAACCCTTGTGAAGGCAACTTGCAAGATTCATTTTGTTCTCACTGACCTAATTTAGCTTAATTAAAAAATAAAATAACGACCTCAGCGGAGGCACGGGAAAACTACCACGATCTCTTCAGTAATCAGATGTCAGGGCCAAATAGCCCTGTGCCAGTGACAGCACTAGGCCTTATGCCATTCTTTTTTTCAAGGTCTTCACACACATTGTCTCTAGCAATAAGGCTTTTTGATTGAAAATCTCCAGCAGTATCGTTAGAGCATTCACCGTATAAATTAATTTAATTAAGGATGTAGTAACAAGAGAGGAATACAGGTTTGAAAAAGCTCTTAAACTTTAACAGCAAGGAGGAATCAGAATCCAAATGTCTTGTAAAATATTAACTGCAAATTTCTTCCAGCCATTTTCTCCGAGTCTGCCTTCCTCCTTTCTTTTTAGAGTCACTACCAGGTTTATTAAATGCACTTTATATTAAGGAGTTACAGCCCTAAGAGCACATTTGTTTAGAGCACTCCGTGTTAGCAGTGGCAGATGGGAACGACACACAGACTTGAGAGATAAAGACAAATGGGCCTGATCCAGCAGGAAGAAGCTGTAAATAAAATGGCCTCTTGGGCCACGTGTGTGCACCCACATGACGTGAATGACCCCCTTCCTGGCTGGCCCTGTGTGGGTCGGCAGTCCTCCCCGGCAGCCTTTAACACAACTCTCCATGGAATGGTTCTCCTGTGTCCTCTAAGAGAGGAATGCTAGGGCTTAATTTCTCTCAGCAGAACAGCAAAGGCTCTCACTGGGACCAAATTCAGTTTGCCCATTGTAATGCTTTTTGAGGTACTCATTTACTCTGAACCACCTCTTCTGATTATTAATATGTATTTAATGCCTTTGCTCTCAGAGCCATGATGATTATTTTATCATTATCATCATCATTATTATTTCTGTCATAAAAATCTCTCAAACCCCATCTCTTCATGTCATGGAAATTTCCCCCGAACCATCCCATTTGAATCAAAAAGAAGTGTTTTTCCTCAGGCTCCTTTTATTTAAAATTGTTAGTTGATTTACAGTGTTGTGCCCATCTCTACTGTACAACAGAGTGACTCAGCTATACCCATATAGACATTCTTCATTTTTTTTTTTTTTTCTTTTGCGGTACGCGGGCCTCTCACTGTTGTGGCCTCTCCCGTTGCAGAGCACAGGCTCTGGACGCGCAGGCTCAGCGGCCATGGCTCACGAGCCCAGCCGCTCCGCGGCACGTGGGATCTTCCCAGACCGGGGCACGAACCCGCGTCCCCTGCATCAGCAGGCTGACTCTCAACCACTGCGCCACCAGGGAAGCCCGACATTCTTCTTTTTATATTATTTTCCATAATGGTTTATCACAGGATATTGAATATAGTTCCCTGTGCTATACAGTAGGACCTTGTTGTTTATCCATCCTATATATAACAGTTTACCTCTGCTAATCCCAAACTCCCAGTCCTTCCCTCCCTTAACATTGTAAATCAACTATACTTCAATTTTTTTAATCAAATGAAAAGTTTTTTTAAATCATTAAAAAAATTTTAAAGATTGTTAGGAAAAATAAAAGTCAAAACATCGTTCCAAACAGATTTGAGTCCTCAAACTCACGTGCCGTGTAGGACGTTACAGATATTCATACCTTCATTCGGCAAATATTTATTGCATTTTTATGGTTTGCCAGGCACCGTCCTACGTACTGGGGACTACAGTAGCTACCGTGATATTTATAACTAAATCTTCAAAAAACAAAGCCAGCCAGTGTGCTTATGTATGTTTGATGTTTAATAAATAACTCTTGGTTATTTAATGCCTGAGTGAGTTAGTTGAATAAAATACTTGTAGAGGAGTCAAGTTTTATTCCGAAAATGATCATTTTGCCCAAACGCTCCAAAATGTAAGATACGTGTAGATTTGTGATTCCATGTGTATATAATGATAGTTTGTTTCACGTATAGAGATCTATATATTACGTATATCTCTGTATACCTACAGGATAGGTAAACATTGACACGCGTCCACATGTGGATGTCGGTTCAGTCAAATAGATACAGGAAGACATAGCAGAAAATCTCATCTTGTGTTTGGCCTGCGCACATACTCTTCATTGCAGTGTAGTCACCTTTCGGACCTTTGACTTCATGAACTGTATAATTCTTCACGTTGGCAGGTTGGTTGGTTTTTGCTTCGATTCAGGATCATGGCTGATTCATAGCGCATGTGTGAGGGCACTTGACAACTGTCATTTAATGGTGGTAATCCCTGCCTTTCCACCTTCTTAAGAGACGAGTAGGTGCTGAATGAGATAATGTATGTAAAGCTTTCTGAGCCCCTGAAAAAAATGGGCTTGTAAGACGTTGTTTCCACTTGACAGTTTCTGTAGGCATGAAGTCTTCTTGGGTAGCAGCCCAACAGATAAAGTGTATTTGCTGGGGAAGAAATCAGGACACCTTGATTTGGGTGTACATTCTTCAGATTTACCTTTGCAGAATTTGGCCAGGGCTGAAATATTTGGCCTTCTAGGACTGCCCCGAAGCAGCTATTTCCCTGCTGTGCCTGTGTTCTTTTACCCTAATACTCAGTCCTGCAGAAATACAAGCTCAACAAACGTAAACCTACTTTGCTGTTAAGATGACTTTTTAAAGGCCTGTGGTGGCGAGCGCCACCGTGCGGCCGTGGAGGGGCTCCTGGGAGGGGGTGGGCGCAGAAGCCCCTACCCACCTGCGGAGCCAGGCCAGTGTGAAGAAGGGCTTAGGGTGTAGCACCGGCCCCAAATGGGTCTCAGCCAGGTGTGGCAGGATTGCTGGTCAGCTCGTTGGTTTAGACCCGAGAAAGTTGGAGGGAGGAAGAAATCTGTGGCCTGGTGCTTCCCAGTCTGCTGGCCAATCCCAGGGGATCTGAAAAAGTATATTTTAGTGCTTCATAAGAGGCCGTTGGCATATATAAAATAGATCACTAATAAGGACCTACTGTAGAGCACAGGAAACTCTAATCAGTACTCCGCAATGACCTGTATGGGAAAAGAATTTTACAAAGAGTGGATATATGTATATGTATAACTGATTCACTTTGCTGTACCGCAGAAACTAACACGACACTGTAAATCAACTTTACTCCGATAAAATGTTTTTTTTAAAAAGGCAGTTGGAAACTGTCCATTTCACCCACCGTAAAGTTTTACAATGCCACCCGAATAGTGGGCACCTCTGCTTTGGACTGGCAGACAGTTCAGTAACTTTGATTGGCACTTACTGATGTATGGCTTTGATATAAAAGGTATACAATGAAAAACCAGTTTTAGGTATAAAATGCAAAACCAGTTACTTTTAAAATATGGCCCTCTCAAGACAAGGAAGCCTAAGGGAGAAGACTCATGCGGGGTCCTTAGTGGTGGTGAGTTGAAAATGGCTGAGGCGGGCAGCCCCGGGTTAAACTAGGAGCAGCTGCACCCCTTTCTGGTAACAGAACTCAGTGGAAGGCCTTCCAGTTTTGTTCTGCAAGTAACATAGTCTCAAATACCTAGTCTCAAAAACCTAATTAATAGGACGGTTCTGAGGGCTTATCAGAGCCAGCCCTCGTGTGACCTAGCACGGGCGCCTGGCCAGATGTGCGTTGTCACCTGTGTCGTGGCTTAAGGAATGTTGGTCTCTCACAGTAACAAGTGAAGGCACGAGGGGATGGATGGCACAACGGCAAAATTAAGTCATAGTTAGAGTTCAGAGTTTACCATCCCTCTGTGATATGTCAAGATTCAGTTGGGAATATTTGGTTCACTTACACAGATCTCATTTCCCACCAGGTTGGTAAGATTTCATTCAAGAGAAGAATGTGGGGAAAAGCCATGAATTTGACTAAAGGTCTGGATGGAATCGCAGAGGAAAGGATTACGACAGTCAGATGAAAGGGGGAATTTTTAGAAAATAAAGTTGGAAAAGGGCCCAAGTTCTGTCTTTAGAGTATGCAGTCTCCGTGAGAACGCATCACCCAAAATATGACTAGCGTGCGGACAGAGCTTGACTCTTTCACGTGTGAGCTGAGCCCAGCTCAGGAGACTGTCCAGTGGAAGTGGGCTGGCCAGTTCAGAGCCTCCAACTCTGGGCCACCAAAAAGTGTATGAAGTGGGGAGGTGTGGAGAGAGTTCGGCCAGGAGCCCCAAGGTCCTTCCCCAGCCACCAAGAAATAGAGAGTGGCTGAGCTGGAGCCAGGGAGGCCGGCATAAGAGGGAGCCTTGGAGCTCCACTGCTGGGCCGGATCCGGTCTGGTTGGGCGCAAGGGAAGCAGACCAGCCACTGGGAGGGAGGGGGGCAGGGACAGAAGCTTCATGTGTCCTCTGCTTGTTGTAGCCATGGACCATCACAGTACACAGGTGCTCAGGAAGCATCATTAGGATTCAGACATAAGCTATTAAAGTTGTTCTGATAATAAATATTTCAGGACCATATCATTCCTGCTCTCACTACCCACAAGTCACCGAGATGAAAGGATGAAGAGGCAGCACCTGTGGGAGGCTGCAGAAAGGGGCACCGTGACCGCTGTTCTCTCTTGTCATCTTGATTGTTCCTGGCCGTCGATACCTCCCATCAGTACTCAGAACGCATATTCGCGCTGCCACCCCTTCTTCCACCAGCACTTAAGAACACTCAAGAGTCCGTCCTTTCTTCATTCAAAGAAAGGAAGTGGTTGGACTGGAATGATTCTTAGAGTCCTTTCCAGTTTTGAGAAAGTGTTCTTGGCCTTCTATGCATTGGCTACATTGGTGGCCTATTGAATTGAAGAAAACCTATCTAGATAGATAGGTAAGTAAATAGATAGGCGGGAGGTAGATAGATGTCTCTGACTTGACTCGCTTCAGGTGCGGCTTAGTGACTGTAGAGGACTTGGTACAGACACATCTGGACCGTCCAAGGTGTGACGCTCCACTTTGAGATTCTCGGCACGTCTGCTTCCCTCTGCCCTCTGGTTGAGAGCCAGCAGGGAGCTCGGCAATCATGATTCTTCCGCCAGGGAACAGAGAAAGGAAAGGGGAGGCAATGAATGCCATCAAGTCGGTGTGATTCCTTGCTTCCGGCCTTGGTTTGACAAGGGTGTTCAGCCTAACGAGGCTCCAGGATTACCGGTGGATTTCCTTTATCTGTTTGGTCACTGTCGCCAGTCCACATGGATAAGTGAGCCTGTGTTTGTAGATGGCTTTCTGCTGTTTATTTGTTTTCCCTCCTAAAAGCATTTTGGGTGATGTATCGATAGCATTCACCTTGTTATACGGAGGACACGGAGGCTCCAGAAGATTAAATTAACTTCTCTGCCCTCCCCTGGCACAGCAGTGAGAAAACCAGAATTAGAGGTCACAGTCGGTCAGCCTCCCCAAAAGCTTGGCCTCCTGACGGGGATTTTGGCCTGATGCTCCGCGCCTCGGAGGGAGCAGGGTGCGTGACTCAAGGGGCCAACACAGCGTAACAGGGAAAATCAGTACAAGGTGACGACTCTTTGTCAGCGGCCCAGGTCTCAGGCCCCCAGTGGAGGCTCTCGGGATGTATACTTTGCCTTGTCACCGCCGCTCCACGAGGCATGTGTCATCCAGCCCCTTTGCTGGTGAGGAAGCTGAAACTCAGAGAAAGGGAGTGACTTGTCCAGGGTTGTACAGCTGGTAGCCGGGAGCTGACGGTCAGATTCAGACCAACATCTCTGGCACCTGTAGACTTTGCCCCCCACTGATCGGGGCAGAGGCGTACAGGTCCTAAGCCCCGTTTCAGGGGACCTCCAGCAGGAAGTGTGTTCCCGTCCATGGCTTCACTGATAAGCTCCGGACGACCACCGTGGCTCCCCGTGCAACCGTCCTGGAAACAGATCTGAAGCCTCAGCTCTCCTGCTAGCCGTGCCGCACGGCGATCTCACCTAAGGGCCAGAGTGCCTGGGCCCGGGCTTTCCTTCCCCAGCAGCCGCCAGGCGCCCCATCTGCAAGTCGGTCCTGTTGCCGCGAGTTGGGGCTCCAAGGTCCCCTGAAACAGTGGGCAGGCGAGGCAGGCTTTGCTGGTAACCCGGGTACCAGGTGACTGGCACCAGGCCCTCCAAGAGGGAGCCGCAGATCAGAGGCAGTCGTTATGGTAAGAGCAAGCACTTTGCAAAATGATTATAAATGCAACACTTTTCTCCAGAGGAGTGTAGCTTTACCAACATCCGCTCATTAACATTCAGGTTATTAGGGTTCTCTTCTTTATCTGCATCCCCAGGCTCTTGGTCCCAATCCGTAATCTGCATTCTAATGTCCTGTCTCCATCCAGCTGGCCTCTCCGCCCTCCCCCATCTCCGGGCTCCACGTCCAAGCGGGGAGGGAAGGTGGGGGCCTGGGCTCATCTCCGAAGATTAAGCATAAACCCTATTACGTGCCGCCCAAAGCATGAGGCAGCAGGCTGTGGCCGTGGGAAGCAACTCGGAGGGGTTCCAGCCCAGCCTCCCTCCCCGCACCCTGCGGCCCCGAGGAGACCTGGGGGCCTTTATGGAACAATCAGACTTAGCCTCTTACTTTATGCATGAGGAACCAGGGTCTGGGGTGGGGGGCGAAGTCTGCAAAACCATCCAGGCATCTGGATCCTCTGCTTCTGAAAACGAGGGACCAGACTCCCCCCCCCCCGCCACCCCACACACAAGGGCACTTAAATATGCAGCCACGGATAGGGTTGTACATCGTCCCTGAGCAGCCTCACCGGACAGTCACTGCTGTCTTCTTGGCCACGGCAAGTTGAGGGCAGGAGACTAGGTCAGCGGATGCTTTGCCATGGGTCCGGGGGGCTCAGATGTCCTTCTCCCTCTGTCCCCATCCAGTCATCTGCTCCGTGCTCATCCTTTGTCAAGAGGCGAGTTAGGATCAAAGGCTGAAGGATCGTTGAAGATATTAAGGCAGTTTATGTGGTTAATTCTGTCCAGTCATCACGCTGTGCGTTCTGTGTTGGTAAGAATGTGGCTGAGTGGATGATTGTACAGGCTTAGACTTTTGTCACCTCTGCTGCTGTCTTGGTCATGGGAGCGTGTGACCCTGGACGCGTGGTGTTCTGAGACCAGGAGTTCTATGCTCTCTAGGCCACCAATATTTCTACGTTACTGTCCTCCATCAGGGACAGGAAGGACCATGTAAGAGCAAAGAACAGGTTCCCTGGAAACTCACCTCCATCCCTGGAAGGTCCATGGGGTATGTTTCAGGCTGTCCAATTCCACGTGTTATGCACTTGCCCATACATAGACTGTATCGTCATTTCTTCAGAAGAGCATATATTGATATTTAAATACAGTCCAGGAAACCATGCCAGATGTTTCACATTAAGCAGTGTATGGGGTCCAGGGTACATTTGACGAACGGTCAACAAGTTGTGTGGATTAGGTAAGAGAAAATTCATTGGTGTCCTTGCCTATATCCTACATCTTAGGTGTAAAGTCAGACCCGTAGTTGTTAGAACCCCAGGAGGAGTAGGTTGCTAGCAAATTTTGGTTGAGTAAACCTTTTGTCTATGTGCCTGATATTTTTCATTGGCTTTCAGAAGTTAGATAATTTTAACCAAATAATCAATGTTCAATTGATAAAAAGCATAGTAATAGTGAACATTTATTGACCACTCCGTCTTGGGCACAGTGCCAAGGGCTTTTATATATGGCTGAGCTCATGTTAATGATACAATACTAGGTAAATAATTAGACAGTGAGTAATAATTTGTTTTCTCACTCTGGTTGCCTTTTCAACTCGAAGTCCGTCACTCTCAACCCAAGGAAGTTTAAGTAGCTGTGGCTATTCGAGAAAATCTCTGTGACAAATCAGTGAATATCTCTTATGGCTAATAATTTCCCTCCTCCACCTGAGCTGGATGCAGGTTAGATGGGAAAGACAGCTGGCACCTAATCTCAGGTGAGCTTCTCCTTGTCACCTTCATCCATTGCTAATACCTGGTTTATGATTTACTAATATTTATAAGCTATCATTGAAAGAGTAAGAGGAGTGTTAGCCCAGATTTCGGTGAGCTCTAGCTTACATTTCTTCTGCTCATGGAGGCATTGACCATAATCACAGCCCCTAAAAATATCTCACAGACACTGTTGAGTCATTTAGCAGAGAATCTTGATCACCAAGTTACTTAAATCTCTCCTGAGTCAGAGTTGCCACATAAAACCCCTGGAGGTCATTGACAAAAACTCTCATTAGTAAGGAAAATAAAAGTAAGAGCCACAAACCTAGGAAATCCATGGCGAATTTCAGTCGCTTTCTGTTTATTTGACTCTTGTTCTCTGGGTCAGCAGAGGAACACAGGGCATGTGGAGGAAAATAGACCAGGTCTGATCATAAGCGTTTTTAGAAACAACACCGTCCAACCCTCTCACTTTATGGTCGAGGAAACTGAAGCCCAGAGAGGTTAGGAAGGTCACACAGATGCTTGGCGGTGGACGTGGGACAACTCATGTCTCCCAGCTCTGCCCCCATTGTTCTTTTCAGCACCTCATGTCCCCAGAACTCCTCTCCCAGATGATGCTAAGAACATTTTAAAGAGTCAGAAATTCAGAGCCCAGATTACCAGTCTGTCCGTGGATTACAGTCTGTGGTATGAGGTGACTGAACATGGCAATTCCTTTTCTCCTTTCCGTTCTCTGAGAAAGACCCAGACAGATTAGATAATACTCTTCCTGGCCATTTACCTAAAATGATAGATGAATGAGATGAATTTATAAAGAATGGAAGAAGAAAAAGGAAAGTCCTTAACCTTTAAGTCCATTTGCATCTACAGCTGGGGCAGTGATTTGTAACCCTGGCTGCACAGCACATCCTCCCGGGGGAGCTTTTGAAACTACACATGCCCAGGCCACATCTCAGGCAAACTGGGTAAGAATCTCTCGAAGCGGGGAGCCCAGCATCAGTGTTTTTAAAGTTCTCCCAGCGACGGGCAGATTTGGGATGGGTGGTGGCGATTAACTGTTTCCTCCTTCCATTGTCCATCCGGATGCCTGGGAGCACCCTTACGGGCTGGTTATCCTCCCACAGGTACAGCATAGCCTTGCTACTCAAAGTGTGGTCCATCAACCAGTGGCATGGCCATCATCTGGGAACGTGTCAGAAATGCGCTCCAGCGCCGCCCCAGAACGGCGTCTAAACTAGATCCCCGGATGATGCATTTGCATAGTATGTAAAGTTTGATGCTTACTCACTGGTGGGAACAAGCCGCACCCGTGCTGCTCTGGGAATCTATCGCAGTTCCCTTTAAGATGCTCTGGATGTGTGTGCACGCACACCTCTTGTCTGTGCTGAACTGATCTGTTTGCTCATCTGAGTCCTGGGGGCATCAGGATGACATGACTGTGCAGGACAGGTGAAGAAGGAGACAGAGAGGTCACTGGCCAGCGGAGGGGATCCTTTGTTCTCCAGCATCCATGTTTCCGGGCACCTGTATTTTTCTATCCCATCAACACTCGAAGACCTGCCGGAAAATCTCCCATGAATGAGACTTACACAGAATTCATGCATCCCAGACTGGAAGGGGACGAGTGCAGTGGGTGCTGTCTTAAGCCTAGTTCTATTCTGAAGCAAGAAGAGCGATTTCTGCCACCAAGAGTTAATCTGTAATACTCGGCAGCCCGGCCCCACCTCACAGGAACCATAGTCTCGTAGAATCCCTGCTGCTTCATCATTCGTGGACTTGAAATGCCTTCCCAGGAAAGCAGAGTGCTTGCTCTGCTGTTTCTCTTGATAAGCCTGAGAGACAAAGTGTAACCACCACCCGAACGCTAGGGTAGAGTAGACTGTCTCCTAATAAGAGGTGCTTTATGTACCTCGGTGTACCTGTACGTTTCTACACTTCGGGGGGCTTAAAAGGAAGGTCATCTTCCCTACAGAGTCATTGTGAGATTTCCTCTTGAGTGAGTTCTTGTTTTCCAACCATACTTCTTACAAATCTGGAGACGTCTTTCACATTTGGGCTTATTCCTAATCCTCGAACATCCTAGGTAGCAGTCTGTACGCACAGGGTCACTTGTTGCTACGTAAAACGAAACCCACGGCCAGCCTTTCCCGAAGTTGGCCAAAGAAGCAGTCGAGAGTGGAGAGAGGAGCCAGGCAGGAAGGGAAGCAGGTGGGACAGGACGGGAGGTGCCCAGAGGAAGAAAAGTTTGGTGCAACACCAGCTGACGGTGTATTAGACCCGAACAGAAAAGGCGACCCAGAAGGAGAACATGCGATGCGAGAGGAAAACCACCAGGCTTCCTCTGGACCTGCCACACACACCTTGTGCTGTTTGTGTTTAGCAACTGACTAGCTCTTGAAGAAGAACTCCCATCAGCTGGGTTTGTATACAGTTGATATATGCTCTTTCGTGCTCACCTTCTTCTACCCATCTTTATATTTCAGTCTGATTAGAGCTGGATTAATAGATTTGAGCTAAAAAAAAAAAAAAAACAACAAAAACCCAGCTTCTGCTTCTTCATTAGGCAGTTTGGAGGTTCATAACCCTTACTGTTTTCTCACCGGTGCTCACTGCTCCCTGAGTCCCATGAGTTGAGCCCCCTCACCCTT
This sequence comes from Phocoena phocoena, assembly GCF_963924675.1. Lineage (NCBI taxonomy): Eukaryota > Metazoa > Chordata > Mammalia > Artiodactyla > Phocoenidae > Phocoena > Phocoena phocoena. The sequence goes on from NC_089220.1 coordinate 157,125,799, forward strand.
GGTCTTGGAAAGAAGCCAGTAACCCAGTTGACTAACCATGAACTTCTCTTATCCTTTGGGAAGGAGAGGAAAACAATGCTGAGGAGGTTTCAATCCTTGAGACAATCTGGTCACACCTCCTGAGAGGTGCCCCGATGAGGTAGGTCAAGGAGAAGTTCTCTGTATTGATTTTAAGGACACACCCTTGTATTCTTCATCATTTGCATCACAGGTGAAAGCCACTCACAGTCACGGATGGGAAAAGGAAAACAGAGAACACGCTGCATACAAGTCAGGGCTCCAGTAGGACGCAGGTCTTTCAAAGACGACTGTGCCAGGTGCCCAGCTCCCAGAATAGCATCCCAAGGTCTCGTAATGAACGGTGACCTTCAGTCTCTTTGGCAGCATTTGGTGGGACAGATGTTATAGTTCGGATTCTTGGGGCGTACGCGTCAGCATTTTATCTCGACTCTCTCCTCTAAACATGGTAGGCTCTTTGAGTTTTATGGAAATGCAGATATTCAGTATTTCCAGTTAGGTAACTTTTAAAAGCTTTACTGGGAACGAGGAAATTGAGCTGCGACTTTAACAAAATTCTAAATAATGAAAGAAAAAAAATACGCCAGCTGGCTAGGCCCAATACTGATTTCTGAAAGGAGAGGCTATTTTACAAGATGAAAGAGTTCTGGAGCCGGATGATGGTACAACATTATGAGTGTCTTTAATACTACTTAACTGTAGACTTAAAAACAGTCAATATGGAAAATTTATGTTCTTTGTATTTTACCACAGTAAAAAAATTGGGGAAAAAAAAAAAAACGAAAGGAGAGGCTGCATCTGGCCTAAAGCTTGGAACATTGAAGAAGCTGGATCGGAGCAGAGCTGAGTGTAAAAGAGAATGGAAAGGCATCTCAAGTCGTGTGCCTTCCCAGTTCCTCATCACACAATGAAGAGAAATTATTAACAACACACTTACGAAAGCATACGTTCTTCCTAACGATGGCAAGCAAGGGACTGCGCCTTAGACATCACCACACCCTAGAGTCGTTTTCTCCCACTGTCACACATTCTCATGGCTTTCCTCTACCTCCTGTAGGCTACTGGATCCCAAATCTTGACCTTGACCTGGCCCCAAACCTGGACATTCGATGTCTGTAATTGGAAAGTTCCATCCAAATGACCCACAGGAAATTCCAAAACTGAAATCCTCTCCCCTCCACAAGCCAGGCCCTCTTCGTGTGTCGCCTACATGGATGGGCGGTCCAACCAAGACAAGTAGCTGAAATCATTCTCAAGTTCTCTCCTTCCTGTCCCTCCGCTTTCCTGGATCCCATTTCTAATTAGTGAGGAAATCTGTGTTCTACCTGAGAAGCAGCTCTGGAATTCTGCTCTCTTCGTCAACTGGGCCTTATCCGTTGTCGTCACAGCTAATAAAAGCACAGAAGAGCTTAGGGGAATTTTTGAAGTTATCCCTCTAAGAACGACACTCATTAGTCTTCCAAGTGCTTTCCTGAAGGCGAGCGGATGGGTGGAATTACCTTCAGGACGCTGGGGGCTACAGGTTTCCCTCAGCCGCTCTGGGAGTGTGTGAACATCGTTGTGTTGTGTCTTCTGGCAGAAAAAAAATGGACACACATAACTGCTGAGTCTTGAGGGTGAGATGGGAACTCCGAACCGTGTCCCTTCCTCTGTCTTTGGCTTCTGTTTACACACTGTGTTCCCACTGTAAGAACACAGTCTCAGGCTTCCCGGAAGGTAAAAGTAAATACTCCTGCCTTGTGATCCACTGTGGTCTGTGCTGAAATTCACCCTCCCACCTGCTGTATTCTGTTCCCCTGACGGCTTGCGTATCAGTCTCTCCTACACACAGCTCCAGATTCCTGGAGAAGGAATGTTCTCAGAGGCTGCTGTGATGCCTCGTGCCATGGGCGCCAGCTCCACCAATGTTTGTTGGATAAATGAATTCCCAAGGAGGTAGCTTTTATTCATAGACACTCACAATATCAGACAATCTCAAGAGTTCTTTAAAGACTAGAGGGGTGCAAGTAGGACAGGGGTATGTAGTCTCAGCTCTTCGGTTGTCTGTCACAATCCTTTGGGTCACGTAGACCCCTGCCCTACAAACTAGAAGCACAAGGTGAGACATGGACTCAACCACGCAATGAGTTTTCTGATATGATCCTTGCTTCGAATATGAGTTCCCTGGGGCTTAAAGAGGCCAAGTGGTTTGACTGTAGGTACTTAGCATTGGCAAAGCCAAGGTTCAAACCCAGACCTTACGATTCTGAGGTGTTCTTTCCACTACAAGACAAACATAAAGCAGCCTGGGTTTCCCAGACCCTCATTCAGTACAGCACGTCTGGAGAAATGAGAAACCATCAAAGTAGATTTGCCATTTCAGATCGAGTGTCAGTGAAGGGTTCTTACTTTATTCTCTTAGGATAAATTTCTCCCATATTCTTGTCTCATGGATCCCCTTTCTAAGTTTACCTTTGCCATTTAAACTTTGGTCACATGCCGTATATTGAAAGGCCCAAGGCTTGAATTTGACCTTTAGAAGACTGAGCTTCAGGGTGAGGTATTTATAGAACAATCGAACTGTCATAATTTCCCTAAGCTCTGCCAACAAGTAATTTCCAAAGTTGGTAAATGACCTCGCACATTAGAACAGAAGGTGGAAATCAGAACGAGACAGTGATATTAAGCTCAAACTCATAAAGAATTAGCAGCGCTGGAGGATAGATCTTCATTGGCAAAATAGCAACCAAAGTTTAGTACCACGGCAGAAGATGAGATGAGTAAATATAGCTGCTGAAAACAATATCAAATGTCTTGCTCGGATGTTTAATGGATTTGCATTTTAAACATGGGTAATACGAAATAGCCCTTAAGGCATTTTTTTTCAAACTTGCCATCTATTTTTAGTAGGGAATTTTTTTTTTAGCCAGTTCTCGTTTGTTTAAAAAAAGAGAGAGAGATTTAATCATTTTTGCTTAAACATCATTAAGAAAGGAAAACACTAGTTATCTCCTTTCCTTCACTTAGTCAGTACAAATCTCAAAGGCCATGGAGGTAGTTAAATAAATACATGGGAAGAGGCTGCTGAGTGAGGTATGGTATTTGTCTGTTGTAAATGAAGTTGTCATTCCTAAGCCAACCAAATCATGCATTTTTTATGAGAGGTTGCAACTTGCAGGAGATGGAAATGTTAGACACTAATTAATAAACGTGGCTGGTAAAGCAACTCAGACAACTCAGAACTCAGAAACTAAGCTGTAGCGGCAGCGTTAGAATACAGAGTTCAGTGGTGCTTTTCTGTTGATTGGATGAAACGCCTCTACCCTGTCAGAAGGTTCAAGATAAAATACAGTTGGCTTAACTATTCCCAGTTAATTTCGAACCGGAGGTTTTAAAGATTTGCTTGTTAGAGGGGCGTTGTGGTGGTGGTTTTGGTTTGCCTTAGAGTTGGAAGGAAACTGGAGATTACTGGATAAAGCATCGCTGATCTTAACAAGCTACTAAGAGCAGATAAACAGTGTCTTGGGTTGCACACGAGCTGCCCATCAACTCCACGGTTGGTTTAGAGGGTAGTGTTACTTTACATCATCAAGTTGATGTTTAGTCGAACTCATACAGTTGGTAAATATTGCAGATGAATTACCGGAAAGCTCTCCAGGCCTGACAGAGGAGGTAGCCCACATAAACTGAATGTGTAGGGCTTCTTATGAGTCATCTGAAATGAAGATAATACCGTTCCTTGCTATGCAATATAGGAGGTTGCGCTGTATGAAACTGTCACCATTCGACCATTGTCAAGCTACAAAAATGACAGTTTCACATGATCAACCTAATAACCTGACATATCGGTGTTTCTGTGTAACAGATATAAAGCGGTTATATTGTCAAGGAAAATACTCTGTGTAGATGCACGGGAAGGGTCCTGATGCCTTTCTGTGGGTGAGCCTATGGCAGAAGTACCGGGAAGAGGGAGTTCTCCAGTTTGACTGGAAGAGAAGGGAAATGTGGAGCAATGATGAGAAGTAAGCCTGAAAAGGTAATTTGGGGGCAAAGCGTGGAGTTCCTTGAAAGACAGGCCAAGGAGCTGGAATTTAATTTGGCAGATAATTGAAAGTTTTTGATCAGGACAGAGACATGATTACACCTGCTTTTTCGTCAGATTAAATAAGGCAGTGGTGTGTATGATGGTCTGGGAGACAAGGACCAGAGCGCATGGAGACCAACCACTGCAGGGATCTGAGTGAGCCGGAGTGAAAAAGCAATTTGGTGGAGACAGGTCTAAAGTGAGAATTCCAAGAGGCAGAAAAGTAAGCCAGTTTAGCCAGGGTATTGGTTCCATGAGGGGTCTGGAAACGCAGACCCGGTGGCTGCTCCCATCCCTGAGATGATGCTTCTTTAGCACCAAGTTCAGCCCAGCACCGATGTTTCCAGTGAATGACCGAAACCCAAGTGCAATGTGGGCAGTTTTCGCTGTCCAAAGGATATTTCCTATGGGGACGAGGCAGGGGTGTGGCTGGAATTGAGTAGAGATGATCCTAGGAAGCAGTACCAGGAATTGTCAGGAACTGAGTTGAGTCCTGGGAAGGGGGTGGAGAGATCGGGGGAGGAAACAGCCTCCCAGTTTGGCTAAGATTCCGAACTGGGTACTAGGAGTCTGCAGGCCCTGTGGGCCCAGGCAGAAGGGCCGGTTAAACAGAACGGGCATCTGTACCCAGAGTGCCGGTCAGCGAGGGAGGGGCGGTGCCATCCGCTCTCCAGTCTGCAGGCCTTGCTTCCCCCCAGTTCACAGGGTGTTGAGAACTGGGTAATGGTGACCATCTGGAAACAGCCAGGGTTGGGGAGGGGGAGGCACCACGAGCCCAGCGGGCCGGGCTCTGGTTTAGGCCAGGGCCGTGTGCGAGCTGAGCCCAAAGGTGGTCATGATGGGTCGAGGCTATTGTCAAAAGGACCGTTTATGTTTAAACCAGACTCATTTGTCTTAAAATACGAGGTGATACTAAGTTTGTGGCCTGAAGAACCATTGTATGGGAAATGTAAGGGAAATACCAGATCATTAAATCACTCCTCCGTGGCCAGGTCAGGCACTGTTATTTCAGTGTGTATTTTCCTGACTCAATTAGAGAGCGTGTCTAATGTAACATCTGGGTAACATCTGGAAGAATAACTCTTGGAGCATCCATCGTTGATTTTGGAAGACAGTTCCACAATCAGAATGAAATCATGGTTAGAAAGGATATCTGTATGTTGTAAATGTTGGCTTATTAATCGGGAGTGGTTATGCTCTAAGCGTCACCCAAAATCCTTGTGTGGTCTTCTGCTGCGCTTGTGATTTGTATTAGTATTGCCTGAGCGGCGCTGTCATCCTACACACCTCTTCTTACATTGTCTTTCCACTTACCTCCATTTTCAAAGTAGTTCTAGATCCTCCAGTCTTCTGTCGTTAAAACAGGTAGATCTAAACAGAGGATTCCAGAAAAGCTAAATACTGTCGTTCAGTTTTAACTGGTTGCGCTTTGCTTTTCACCATATTTATTTGGGAGCTCAACGAATTGGATCATTTGTTTATTCTATCCCAAAGATGCAGTGACAGAGGGAAGAACCAAAATCTTATCAAAGAAATTGCTTTCTCCTTACAGTAATCCTGCTAAACACAGTAATAATACCTTCTACTGAAATCACAGCTAATTAGGCACCAAATCTGACAAGAGGTTTAAAAAGTGTCATAGACTTACCTCTCTAAGTAATATCATAGTTCCAAGAAAAATTAAACTAATAAAGGATTAACATTCTTCTTAAACAGCAATGCTTCGAAAAGCCTTACGCTTGCTTTTTGTTATGACAGCGATTTTTCATGCACGTTCCATGCCTCCTATTTTGAGCCTATTCATTTTTCTTCTCATTTTAAGAATAAATAAAGCAAAATGGAAGCTCGTGTTATTATTTAGTATGAAAACACAGAACCGAATTATAGCTAATGAGTGTGGTAAATGCCGGGCCCTACCTCCTCTTGTTTGTATGTGTTCTATATACAGAAGGTAACGTAGGCTGAGTAGCGAGGACGCCAAGTTACAGATGGGGTTGGGGAATGCTATTTGACAGCCGATTAGAGTAATCTGTCAGAAATGATGACTTAATCACCATAACAGACTCCAACTCCCCTCATAGAATTCCACCCAGAGTAATCTAATTTTCCTGCAATATTTTATTTTATTTATTTTATTTTATTTTTTGCCAGGACTAAATGGTTTCACTGCTTGACTTCTCCCCTCTAGTGTACCATCCGATTGTAACAGAAATGTAAATAGCTAGTGTCATTACAGTAAAAAAAAAAAAAAAAAAAAAAAAAAAGTCTGCCTTTGGAGCCTGACAAGCCAAAAGCAGACATATAATTCTGGGTTCTGTAGGTTTTTTTCCCTCACTGGGTTGTTAGTATATATGGAGAAAGCCGGGAGCAGTATTATCTGTATACTCCCCATGTGACCAAGAAAGGCTGTTCCCTCTAGTATGTTCTCTCAGCTTTTGAATGGGACCTTTTCCTTTTTCCCTCAGGGAAATCCTTTTGCTTTGTAAAATAATAATGACAATGATAACTTTACCAGGCACATACTATGCAGGCAGTGCTTTGAGCATGTCACATGTATCAGTGGCTATTAGGAAGAAATAGTAATTTATTTCCACTCTAGGCTTTTTCCCCCTGGTTGTGATTTGCCATGGGAAGATAAAGGATCACTTACGTTCCTTTGTTATTGTCACATTCAAATCCCCTTTTATTCTCTGCTTTGGTCACTTTTATAAAAATATACGTCAGCAAACATTGGTTGAAAGTTTTCTGTGCACGTACTCTGTTAACTTAGCTAATAGAGATGCACAGAGGAGCTATTTGGAATAGTACCGTGACTCAAGGCATAGATGAATCCCGTACACTGCTTCCACCAAGGAGTCTGCGTCTTCAGAAGGCGACCGTCTACTCAGTGTCGTCCAGAATTTCCAAAGCAGTATTCAGATAAACAGGCATTGTACAATCCAGTCAGTTAGCATAAAGCCAAATACCGATGCCTATTGTTGTAAATGCCGACTTATCCAATAATTGGTCTACACTTTGATTGATTTTATAGATTCCAGTGTACTTTTTTGTACTAACGCTTTTTTTGTGAAGAAACCACAAAATGTAGGATCAGTTAATGTCCGTGATTCAAAACTCTTATTCTCCTCTCGTAGAATAACTGACAGCTAATTTTGCTTGTTACCAATTTGTTTCTCATCAACATAGGTATAGAACATTTTGGATAACTTGGCCCATGAAACGAACCTCAGAGTCGAATTCCATTTTGCACGTCTATTTTAAGTGGCCTGAAGGGATTGTAGAAGAACTAGCATTTAATCTCTCTGGATTAGCGCATATAGTTCCCTTGTGGTCAAATGGCACATAGATTGGAGCTATACTTTCCTAATACAGCTATACGGCTGTTTTTTCTTTGAATCGTGGCAGGCTTGTAAGTTTTCTTTCCTTCCTTTTTCATAGAGAAAATCTAGACGGTCTTTTTTGTTCTGAGGCTAATTTAAAATATTTTACTTCCTCTTTTCCAATCTGGATGTCATTTATTTCTTTTTCTTGCCTCATTTCTCTTGCCAGGACTTCCAGTACTGTGTTGAATGGAAGTGGCAAGAGTGAGCATCCTTGTCTTGTTCCTGACCTTAGAGGAAAGGCTTTCCGTTTTTCACTGTTCAGTATGATGTCACCTGTGGGCTTGTCATGTATGGCCTTTATTATATTGAGGTGCATTCCCTCTGTACCCACTTCATTGAGAGTTTTTTAATCATAAATGGATGTTGAATTTTGTCAAATACTTTTTCTGCATCTACTGAGGTGATCATACGATTTTTACCCTTCATTTTGTTAATACGGTGTATCACGTTGACTGATTTGCAGATGTCGAACCATCCTTGCATCCCTGGAATAAATCCCATTTGATCAGGGTGTATGACCTTTTTAATGTATTGTTGAATTCAGTTGGTTTCTGCTTATGGTTTCAGTTATTCTCCTCTCGTAGAATAACTGACAGCTAATTTTGCTTGTTATCAAAATAACAAGCAAAATTCTTTATCTCTGTTTCAATTCTGAATGATAACTTAGCTGCGTTGAGTAGTCTTGGTTGGAAGTCTTTTTGTTTTTGTTTTTCCTCTCATCACTTTGAAAATATTGTGCCACTCACTTATGGCCTGCGATGTTTCTGCTGAAAAATCTGCTGATAGTCTTAGGGGGCTCCCTTGTACATAGCAAGTTGTTTTTCTCTTGCTGCTTTTAATAGCCTCTCCTTGTCTTTAACTTTTGACATTTTAATTACAATGTGCCTTTGTGTGGCTCTCTTTGAGTTAAGCTTATTTGCAGCTCTCCGGGCTTCCTGGATCTGGATGTCTATTTCCATCCCCAGGTTAGGGAGGCTTTTAGCCATTATTTCTTTAAATAATAATTCTGCCCCTTTGTCTCTCTGTTCTCCTTCTGGGATCACTTAGAATGTGAATGTTAGTCCTTTTGTTATCCTGTAAGTCCCTTAAGTTACCTTCATTTTTTTCATAAAAACTCTTACTATTTGCAGATGATATGATATTATATAGAGAAAACCCTGGACTCCATCAAAAAACTGTTAGGTTCAATGAGCAAAATCAGTAAAGTTGCAGGATTCAAAATGAATACACAGTAATCTGCGGTGTTTCTCTTCACTAGTAATGAAATATCACAAAGAGAAATTAAGAAAACAGTCCCATTTACAGCTGCATCAAAAATAATAAAATACCTAGTAATAAATTTAACCAAGGAGGTGAAAGACCTGTATATAGAAAACTACAGGACATCAATTAAAGAAATGGAAGAAGACACAAATAATTAGAAAGGTATTCTGTGCTCATGGATTGGAAGAATTAATATTGTTAAAATGTCCATACTACCCAAGGCAATCTACAGATTCAGTACAATCCCTATCAAAATTCCAATGATAATTTTCACAGAAACAGAGCAGTCTTAAAATCTGTATGGAACCACAAAAGACCCCAAATAGGCAAAGCAATCTTGAGAAAGAACAAAGCTGGAGACAACATGCCCCTTATTTCAAAGTATATTACAAAGCTGAGGTCATCAAAAGAGTATGGGATTGGCATAAAAACAGACACATAGATCAATGGAACAGAATAGAGACTCCAGAAAAAAACCCACACATATATGGTCAGTTAATTTACAGCAGAGGAGCCAAGAATGTACAATGGGGAAAGGGCAATCTCTTCAATAAATGGTATTGGGAAAACCGGACAGCCACACACACCCAAACTGAAACTAGACCACCGTCTTACACCATACACAGAAATTAACAAAATGGATGAAAGATTTTAACATAAGGCCTGAAACTATAAAACTCCTAGAAGAAAACATAGGTAGCAAGCTCCTTGACATAGCTCTTGATGATGATTTTTTGGATACTGGCACCAAAAGCAAAGGCAAGAAAAGCAGAAATAAATGAGTGAGCCTACGTCACGCTGAAGATCAGCTCCTGCACAGCAAAAGAAACGATCGACAAAACAAAAAGGCACCCCACTGAATGGGAGAAAATATTTGCAAATCACATATCCCAGGGATTAATATCCAGAATATACAGAGAACTCATAAACTCAGTAGCAAAAAGAAAAAGTCTGATTAAAAAATGGGCAGAAGATCCGAACAGACATTTTTCCTAAGAAGACATACAGATGGCCAACAGGCACATGAAAAGATACCCAGCATCACTATTCTTCAGGGAATTGCAAATCAAAACCACAGTGAGCTATCACCTCACCTGTTAGAATGGCTCTTACCAAAAAAACAAGAAATAACAAGTGTTGGTGAGGATGTGGAAAAAAGGGAACCTTTGTCCACTGTTGGTGGGAATGTGAATTGATGCAGCCACTATGTGCAGCCACTGTGGAAAATAATGTGGAGGTTCCTCAAAAGCTTAAAAATAGAACTACCATATGACACGCCAGTTCTACTTCTAGGTATTTATCTGAAAGAAACAAAAACATTAACTCGAAAAAGATACCTGCACCCCCATGTTCACTGCAGCATTAGTTACAGTAGCCAAGATATGGAAGCAACCTAAGGGTTGGGTGAATGAATGGATAAAAAAGTTGTTTCATATATAAATATGTATGTGTATATGTGTGTGTGTGTATGTATATATATACATATATATACACACACACACACACACACACATATACCATATAATGAAATATTATTCAGCCATTAAAAAAATGAAATCTTTCCTTTGGGCAACATGATGGACCCTGAAGATATTATGCTAAGTGAAATAAGTCAGACAAATACTGTATGATCTCCCTTATATGTGAAATCTAAAAATTAAAAAAAAAAAACTCATAGATACAGAGAATAGATAGGTGGTTTCCAGAGGCAGGGGGTGAGGGGTGGGAAAAATAGGTGAACTGGGGTTCTTTTTATTGTTTTTTTCATTTAAATAAGCTTTTAAAATATGTATTTCATATGTGCAAGTGAAATACATAAAAACATATATATACACGTACACATGTATGCTACACACATTCATATATAAGTTTCTAATTGGAAAGTACCCTATAGATTGAGATGGTCTAGTATGGAAAAGGAATTTTGGTAATGCTCTCGGTTCTTAGAAACCACCATTTCACAGCACAGCTAGGATATGCTAGGGGTAGGGTCGGTGTGGAGGAGTGGCTGGGGGTTTACGCTCCAGCCCGAGACAGTCCCACGAATCCCGGCTCCACTGCTGACTTCCTGTATGCCTTAGCCAAGTTCTTTAATCTCTCTCTGTCTCCCTCCTTCTTTCCCTCTCCCCCCACCTTCCCCCACCCCTTAAGTTCCTCATTCACATCTATCTCAGGGCTGTTGTGAGAATGAAATTAGTTAGCATACATAAAGAGCCTACAGCAGTGCTTAGTTATTAGCACAGGAAAATTGAGAGCACAGGGAAGATTTCCTCAGTTTTCACCAAAATTGCCTAAATTCTCCACTTCACTTAACAAGTGTGGCAGTGAGCTCCAAAACCAGCTTCGTCCTGATGATAAAAGCTGGTTTAGACCCATCCAACACATGACTTTTGTCATCTCTATCCGTTCAGAGGCGTCACTCTATTAAAGATGCTTTTGCAAGTTTAGCGATGTCACCATTTTCAAAATCAGAGAAATTCAAAAGTCCTTATTCAATATGATAAGTCAACATTCCTGAAACTCCCTTTGTTTCTTCCCAGTCTCCTTTACGCAGAGCATAAAAGACAGTGACGGAAATGGCAGAATTTCCTACCTAGAGAGGTAGGGGAGCCTCTGAAGCTCTGGGAGTACCTTATGGTCATAGAAGATCCCTTGACAAAGACACACACTTTCCTTTTGGGGGATGGCATGCATCCAGTTGGTGACAGTTCTTTTGAAACTTATTTTTGCCCATTTACAAAACTTTTTTGAGAAAAATTCAGGAAGCCTGGGTGCCTTTGGTATCTCACAGTCCACTCTCCAAGATACCAAGTATCTTCTGCCTGAGTCACATCTGCATTGTCGGGGAGCAAAAGGAAACTCCCAGTTCGTCTCTCCTGGCTGGAATCCGTTCATTTTCTCACTTGGTTGGCGGGTGGCTCTTCCGTGCATCCACTTCTTCCCTCCGCCTCTGTTTCTCCCTTTAAATACTTTAGGGGCAGTAAGGTTAGCGCGTGTACCATCACGGCTGCTCGTTCTAGGTGTCAGGATGGGTTTAACAGTGATATGTGTAACAGTGACGCTGTCAAACCCATTTCAGGTTAAAAGCGGCTTGTTTTATTGAGTCTCGTGTTAAAAAGGTGGTCAACTCATCCATCAGTGGTGGCTGGAGTTAAACAAGTTTCAGCATGCGTTCTCCTGTGTGTGAGAAGCCGGCCAACTCACCTTCACCCGGGTCTTCTATCTTCCGGCCTCCACCTGGCTTAACGTAAAACACTGGCTATTTCAACTCAGAATCGCCCCCGTAGCCATCACAGGATTAAGGCAGAGAGATCCGGAGAAATCTCGCTGACTTGGTAGACTGTGCGACTCCAGAGAACCTGATTCGTGGATGCCGGTGCTTGTGGCCCAGCAGCGTCTCTGTCTCTGGGATGTGATGGGACTCGTAACAGGGCCTCTGCAGCTCCCTCCACGTGCTGTCACCCCCACAGGCTTTGGGGGATGCCTTTGCCCCACAGCTGTGTCCTCACCTTCATTTCCTTGAGCCACAGCTGGGCCCCCGGGTCACGCATCCAAGGTAAACGCATTCAGGAGTGAGAAGCAGCAGGTCTTATCAACAATAAGGGAGCTCAATTCTGGGACCCCGTGTGTATGTGGCGGAGAAGCAGAAAGAGGACCAGAGGCCACTCACTCATCATTAGGAGGCAGGATAAAGGGTGAGGCTTGGTGCTGGAGGCTGGCACCCTCCGACACTCACAGCTTCCCACAAGAGAGGAGATGTGGGATGAAAACCAGCCCAAGCCAGAGAGGAGTGGCCTGCATGTGGTGAGACCCTAATCAGACCCGCGAGAGACGGCAGCTCAGTGGACTGTAGTCACAGTGCCCTAAGCATGTGATCGAAACTGAATACAGATATAAGGGGAAGTAAACCAGCGATTTCTCCGGAAGCTACTTGACTCCAGTACCCGCCCCAGAGGGAGGGAGGGAGCTCTTGCAATTCCCCCTTTCATTAGATTTCCTTTGCTTTTTGTTTGTTTAATTGAAGTGTAGTTGGTTTACAATATTACGTTAGTTTCAGGTGTACAGCAAAGTGATTTGGTTATACATATACATGTACGTATTTATATTCCTTTTTTATTCTTCTCCATTATAATTTATTGCAAAATATTGACTGTAGTTCCCTGTGCTATACAGTAAATCCTTGTTGTTTATCTATTTTACAGATTTCACTTGCCTTTAAATAAGTAGGGCTAAATAGAAACCAACAAGTCACCCAGTACCCTACTGTCGAACATGAGGCAAGATGTCATTGTTCTGTAATAAAATGCAAAAGAAATTCACGTACAAAGAGATCTTCAAGGAAATGGGTTTGGAAGGCTTTCTTCATTGAAACGTAAACTTGATGAACTCTGTTAAGTCAAATGTACTGCCAGGAACCAGGATCTGTTTCCAAAACACTTGATTTTGCCTCCCTGGGACAGGCTCTCTGCCATAGGGGAGCCTGGTGTAAGACAACGAGAGCCCTGTTGTGGTCGAAGTTCGCTCCAAGGGCAGCTGAGTTGAACTCAAATCTTAGACTCACTGCTGCTGTTTCTCCAGCCCTCAGGGAAGCTACCCTGTCCGTGTCACAGGCCGGAGGTTATAAAATGCCTAGACTTCTCTGACCAAGTAGACAAATCATGACAATACAGACCAGTGAAGCTTTTTTCAGACCCAGCTGATCCAGTGTGATGATGGAGTCTCACGTTAAAGGTGGTTAGCTCATCCATTGGTGATGACTGGAGTTAAACAGTATCAGTATAATTAACTGCATTAATAATGCAGCCTCAGTATAATTAACACGCCTCTTAACATATATACAACGGAATATTACTCAGCCATAAAAAAGAATGAAATACTGCCATTTGCAGTGACATGGACAGACCTAGAGATTGTCATACTGAGTGAAGTCAGTCAGAGAAAGACAGATATCATGTGATATCACTTATATGTGGAATCTAAAAAAAAAAGTACAAATTAACTTACCTACAAAGCAGTTATAGATGTAGAAAACAAACTTATGGTTACCAAGGGGGAAAGCGGGGGGAGGGATAAATTGGGAGATTGGGATTGACGTATATACACTTACTATATATAAAATAGATCACTAATAAGGACCTACTGTATAGGGAACTCTACTCAGTACTCTGCAATGACCTATATGGGAAAATAATCTGAAAAAGAGTGGCTATACGTATATGTATAACTGATTCACTTTGCTGTACACTTGAAACTAACACAGCACTGTAAATCAACTACACTCCAATAAATATTAATTAAAAAAATAACATGCCTCCTAGGAGACTCCTTGGGAGAATTCTTGAAGAGGATGTGCTCACTCGCCATAGACAGAAGGAGGAGGGATCCAGCCCCAACCCTCAACTCTGAGGGTCCCTTGCATCTGGTGGGACGTTAGGAGATTGGAAGGGTGATGGCCAAGTTCTCGGGCCCTCCCTCCTGTTGCTGCCATCGCCCCCCCCCCCCCCCCATCCAGTGCAGAGCACGGTGCAGACCTCTGACCTCCGGCCCCGCCAGCTCTGGGATTGGAGGCGCCAGTTCCCCGTCATGACAGAAGCACTGTTGTCAGGCTTCAGTTCTTGACGCCATGGGGGTCACCTTCGGTCCTTGAGGAAGGCCATGAGCCTCCGGCTGCCAATCCAGGGCAGTTCTGATTCAGGGCTGAGAAGTGCATTGTTTTCCCTGTACTTGAGCTTCTCCGATCCAGGGATGTATCCCTCACTGTTGGTCTTGTCATGCCTCATTTACGTTGTGTTTGGTGAATGATCTCTGGCGACATCGATTGCTTCCTCTGTGGGTTAGAATGTCCCATCATCATTCTTCAGGAACAAACATGACTTAGTTTCTCTTACTCTGTTCCTTCAAATTTGTTGTTCCTTCCCTGAAATGCCCTTCACTCAAGTCCTGGTTAGCGCCCTTCAAGATCTAACTTGACCATGGTTTCAGCTGAGATGCCTTCTTGCCGTTCCTTTGACTGTGTGGGGTGTGTCTCTTCTGAGTTCCCACACTGCATGTGGGAAACGGCTGGTCTGTCTGTCTCATCCTTGCGTTACATACTCCACCATGACCAGAACTCTTTTTCACCCATCATTCCCACCATGTAACAGATCATCTGGTCAAAGCAGAAATAAGCGAATGCGTGAGTGGTCTTAGCATCGTACTGGGTCAAATCTTTGACATCATTTCCTGTTACAGGGAAAGAATCCCTGTATTATAATTTGAGCGTTTAAACTAGAATACCCCTTTCTTTACAATAACTTCCCTACTCTGCTCAAGAAATCTCCCAAAGTTCTTGGAATCATGAGACTTTGAGGAAGTGACACACATGAGAACGACTCCTCCAAACCATGTGTTTTTTCTTGTCCTCCTTGACATTTACGTCCTGTGTCTGATCAGGAATTTGTAACTCAGATGAACTGTTCGTGGTAATGAGCCATTCTTAATACAGTCCCGATTGAATACCTCTCTCCAAGAAGGTCACGGCGCTCTACATATATTATCTAAATTGTCTTCAGAACATCGCTGGAGTAGGGTGACCACCCATTCAGAATTCACCGTGGTCTGCCAATCCAGATCTCTGTGAGGTTGACTTTTTTTCCCTTCAGAGCCCCAGAAAGACCGAAACCAAGTTCAAGTCTGCAGTGGCTGTAGCTACCACTGCTACATTGCTCAGCCTGGATAGTCTTAGGTCAGGATCAAAGCTAATTCTCTCAGCAGCAGCAGGAGAGCCCAGAGTCAAGTCTCCATGTAACACCCGTCTTAAAGCTCCAGAGATAAAGCGTGATGCGAGGGCAGAGGAAGATTACTTTCACCCAAGGGGGTATTGCTGGCGCCTTCAACTGCGTGTCTGGTGCCTGCAGTGAGTGCAGCCTGCAGTTCTTCATCATAGGCTCATAAGTCCAAATCCCGTGTTGGGCATTTTGGGGGGAAGCAGTGTGGTTTGGGGGAATCGGCACTGGATTGAGTAGGGAGCTTAGATTTCTGATCCCAACTCTGTCATTAACCGTCTGTGTGTCCTTACTGAAGTGTCACTTACTCCCTTCAGACCTGTACATTGAGAGCATTGGATGAAATGATTCCCAGGGCCCTTTGCAGCTTTAGAGTCCAATGATTCTGTCCTTACTGCTCCCAGATTTCCTCCTCCAGACCTCCGTGCGCGTCACAGCTGGATCTGAATGCTCACGGCGCTCTCTCTGTGCTGCTTTTCTGATGCTGGTCACCATCTTTTCCCCTTTATATATGTGCCTGTCAACGACCATGTTGGGTCGGCATCTTCCCAAGGGCAAGAGTCCTTCACTTCATTTTTGTGTCCTGTACATAACGTTGGTACACTTATCTCTTGTCTCCTGTCCCTTGAACCTGTGAATCTCATTGGAGTCTTTTCAGCTCGTTGACCTGTTACAAGTCTTTCCTGTCTGGAAAGGAGAGACCCTGGCCCCATCCTCCTCCCCCATCCTCCACCGAGCCTCCTGTCTTCCCCACTTAGAGCTAATCTTGAAATAGTTGTCTGCATTTCTCACATCAACTGTTCCCTTTCCTGTTACTCTCCCACTGCCTACAAGCTGGCATTTTGGCCCCTACCACCCAACAGAAACTGTTTTGATAAATTCCCTTAAAAAAAAATTTTTGTATTGCCAAACCCGGAAGGATACTGGGGCGTTTTCATCATAGCGTCTAAGAGCACTTGCTCTGACCATCGCCTTGTTCTTGAAACTCCCTGCGTGGCTCCAGTGGGGCCAGCTCTTCTGCTCCTGCCTCTCTGGATGGCCTTTTGCTCTGTCCCCCTTAGACTCCCCTTCCTGGCTGTTCTCCACAGTTCTGCCCCTGGCTCTTGTCTCTCTTCACTCCGCATTTCCCTCTCTGGACAGTTTCAGCCACGCCCAGGGCTTCCGCCACCTCCCAGAGCTGTCCCAACAGCTCGAAACCCACATTTCCAACTTCACCCCAAACGCAGCGTGTCCTGACCTGTGCCCATCGGTCTCTACACCCCCTCCCCGAACTGCTCTCTCGTGTTTTCCCGATTTAGGCAGTTATATACAGGACACAACGTTATATATAGGACACAAAAGTGAAACGAATAGGCAGTGATCCCACTACACGTTTCGTTGTCCAGGCCTGGGGTCCCGCTGCCCCCTCATCCCTACAACCAGCCAGTTACCTCTGAGGTTTAGACCTTCCCTGCTGTACGTGGGCTGTTGCAGTAGCCTCTTAACTGTTCTCCCTGCCTCCTGTGTCTCTCTTCTACCATCCATCCTCCACACTGCAGCCAAAAATGACTTTTCAAGGACGCAGATGGGATCTCGTTGCCTTGCTCCTTAAATATTCTATGCCTGATCGTTGACTTTTAGAGGAAATTTCAGCTCCTTGGCACGTGGGATCCTCTAAGGCCTGGATGCCGGCCTCCCTGGCAGCCCCTTCTCGTGCCTTCCACCCTCACACTGTGGACTCCCTCCAGGAGGACTGAGGGCTTTCTCACCACGGTGTCCTTGTGTGGGGTTGTCCATTCGTTTCAAGGGCCACCCCCTTCCTCTGCTGGCAAGTCCAACCAGCCCTTAGGACTCAAAGCAGATGGGCCCTTTGCCAAAATCCCCCCACCTCCCTCACCAGGCAGAAGGAGGTGTCTGCTCCCCTGGGCTCCCACAGCACCTCTTTTTAAAAGGCAGGTCGACTTACTGACTCCTAAGCATTCCATTCTCACGCTAGTCTCTTCTCTACAGATTGAGCGTGTGAATGCGTGGAGTGAGAACACAAGTAGACCCCACAACTCCAGGCCTGTGTTCTGTGCATAAGAGCTTCTTGCCTTTGAGAATCAACGGAGCAGCTTTGAATTATTTAGCCTCTTGTCCCCTGATACCGCTCCCTCTTACCTCTTCCTCTTGTGTTTTGAAGACCCTGGCAGGCATTAGGTGCACGTGGTCTCGACCGCCTGCTAATCATTTCCCATCATTTCAGTGCCGGAGCCCAGTACCAATCCCCTTTCATTTCAATTAGATAAAGCCCAGAGCTGTGGCTGGCAAGTAAGGGAAGTCCACTGGGGAAATTAAAGGTTCAGAGAGAATAGGGCCCATTATAATAAAAGCATTTGCACAGCCACTGATTCCATCTACCCTGTGGCTGCGACGTTCCTTGGGGTAGGATGGAATATGAAGCAAGAGAGCCCACGAAAGTCATTTGAGGAATTTATTTTAATTGGAAATGGTGGCAGCTTTCTGTGCTCTGCAGATCTTCAGATCACGCACAATGCTGTGATTGGCATCGTTTAAAGAACCGTAGAGCATCTTGTTCTGCCACGATGCAGGGTCTTGGTTCCCCTTTGTCTCGGGCGCTCCTCCTCCTACGTAGGTACCGAATGTGATCGTAAGCCCCTCACTCCCGCTTTTCCTCCTCCCTCCCTCCCTCCTTCCTTCCTTCCATTCTTTCGGTGCCTCTGCATTTCCTGTTTCACACTTGGTGTTTAATAAAAATGGGATAATGGCGCCTCAATCAATCAACTGGTCGACCTTCAGATTACTCAGAACTCTTAAGAAACAGCCGTGCGGCAGACATAGAACGGCCGGAAGAAAAACAGATCATCTGTGTTTAGATTTGTAATAATACAAAATAACAATAACTTTTTTTTTTCTATGCCTCATTCATTAAGCACGTCACATGCATTTCCTCAGGTGATTCTCATGGCCCCGCTATGCAGGGGTCACCTCCATCTCGCAGATGAGGAGACTGAAGCTCAGAGAAGTTAAGACGCTTGCCCGAGGTCACGTAGTTGTAATGAATGGCAGAACCAGAATTACCTGTAAGATCCAGGCAGAAACCATATTGAATTGGCAGGACCAGGTTTTGAACTTGAGCCTGACTGCAAAGCCCACGTGTTAAGATACCATGTCACAGCGCCCCGGGACTTAAAAGTATCCTGTTTGCTGAACATCAAACACATGCTTGCATTTTAAGGTAGCTCATTTTAACTGAGAGGTCTCGTTATTATTTACATGCCCTTGTAACAATATCAGTAGTCGTGTTGAGTAGCGTGGGGTTTCTGAGACTGTTTGTTCCATCTGCCTTTACTTTCTCACTTTTCTGTTTTTAGATGCATCACCCCATTCAGATGAAACCTGCAGATAGTGAAAAATCAAACGGTAGGTGGTGACTGTCTTCCTTTCATGTCTGTTCCTTTAAGTGAAGACGTGAGGTGGGGGGCGGGAAGAGCTGGCCCCGTTGCTGTTTCTCTGGGGAAGGCAGAGAGATGTGCTCCGGGAAACCTCCATCGCGGTGGGTACCTCGCCCTCCTGCCTCCTGTATCTCTGGGGTAAAGACCTGTGAAGATGCTCCAAGGAACGGCTTTCTGTGTCCCTGTTTGGGGCTTGCTCTGTGTGGCCACCCTGTGGCTGTTGTTCACCTCCTCTGACAGCAGCTTGGGCACCTGATGGGGAGGGGTGACCTTAAACTATGCAGAGAAGGTGAGTGAGAAGGGCATCGCCCACCAAGAATGAGGCTGTCTTTTTTCCCCCCCTCCCTTTGGTCCTCTGGCTTTGCGACTGTCTCACTGCACTTTTCTCTAGGTTGTATCCATGCATTTGCATCCACATTCATTGAGAATTCCGTCGGCTGATTAAATAAACATACAGTCAGTGCAAAAACAAAACAAAACAAAACAAAAATACGCATTTGATGAGGTCGGTGAAATAATTGAGACTTACCTCTCCAAGACACCAAAGGGTTGCTAACCCCATTTCTCTCTGAAGTTTTTGCTCCCACTTCTGCAAACCTTCTGGCCCTGTTTTGTTCTTTGGACTGGCTACATTGTATGTTAAAGAAGTCGTCTACCTTCTTAGACCTCAGCCCTCTCCTGCCCCACAAGACTGACATGGTCAGCATGGCCGCCTTCCTCCGGGCAGCTCTGCACCTCATTAATTAGTCATGGAGCAGAAGCCGTACACTTAGAGGTCTGCATTGTCTGCCAGTGTAAATTGTGACGGGGCTCCGCGTCTCTCCACGAGGTATTTTCTTTTGCTAATTGTAGTGCAGCCCATTTCCTGGCCCCATACACTAGGCAGTTTCGAAAGAAATTCCACATCGTACGGTGGTGTCTGTCGGAGAATAGATGTTGGTGCTTTCCCCACCGTCTCCTCACCAGCCACACACTTCTCTGCAAGTCTAACTCCCTTTTTCCTACAGTACTTTATCACAGGCGTGGCGTTGAATGTCAGAGGGTCTAAAATCCACCCCTGCTTTGTTGTGGGATCTTGGTCCAGTCACCTCACTCCTTGACTTGACGGTTATCCATCGATTACTTACTGTGTGCCAGGCACGTTGCCAGAGGCTGGGACTGCAGCAGTGAATTTTTAAAAGAAGAAAAGGACACAAAAGACGCTGTCCCTTACCTGCTGGAACTCACATTCGTTGTCACTGGTTTCAGTATCTAATAATCACTTGAAGACCAGACTTTAATCTCCTCATTCATAAAATGGGAATAATGCTAATTGCCTCTCATAGATGAGCTTTTTTTTTAAGACTCATAGAAGATGTTTGTGACAGTGCCTTGTAAATGTTCGAACACTTCTATAAGATGTTGGTCAGTGTTCCCTGGCCTTTAGGGGCCTTCGCCGAGTGCGTCTGCCCAGGCAGAAGGCCATCTCCTCGTGCCGATTTGTTCCAGGAGTGTGTGTTACAATCTGTTCTCTTCCTCCTGGGAGAGAGGCGGGATGGATCTAGAATTTGTGGGATGAATTCCATCAGTGAAGGTCATCCTGGCACATCCAGCCACCAGGAGATGCCCTCTGTCCTTTGGCCCCATAATTCTCCAAACCGTGTCAGGACACGGGCCATGGGATCAAAGTCTGCCAGGAGGGGGTTCGTCTGAACCTTAGGCCATAGTGATAAAAACGTGACAGAAGAGAGAACCAAGTTGGAAATGTCTGACTTAAAATACCCAAAGAGTTGAACCGAGAAAGGGTTTCTCCTTCTGCATTTTCTCCTGTGCAGGTGCGAACCCTGACTGTCCACAGGGTAGCTGCCGGGAGGGCTCAGAATGGTCAGCTGCCCTTGCTGTCCTCTGTCTCCTGTGGACACTGAGGGTAGTGTTTGCTTTGGATCTAAAACCACAGCAACAGAATCAAAGTGCCGTGGGCACACCCCATGTTGCATGATCTCAAAATCCAAGCAGGATTGGGCTCTGTTCTACTAAGATGAGCAAATACCTAAAAATGCCATTTTTCAGGAAGCGCCCCAGGGTAGCAGGTGAAATCTATTTTGAGGAGCCCGGACTTGACCCGGACCCTGCACTTATTGGCTGTGACCTTGAGCAAGTTCTTTACTAACCTCACGCAGCCTCGTCTCTCCCACTGTAAGAGGGGCTCCGGAAGCCTAGTCTGTGCTCTTCCTGTAAGGCCCGCCTTACAGAGTCATCATGCAGTTAACACCCACAGAGCTTGGCGTAACACCTGGCACGTAGCGTGCGTGCAGTCTGCTACGTTGGTGGCCTAGCTCCAGCCAGTTGAGGTAGTTGTTTTGCTGCATCCTGAGAGCAGAGGCCAGCCCTTCCAGCCTTGGGCTCTTCCTGCCAAAGCTTAGATCTGTGCACCTGAAGGAAAACCCCCAAACCTTCTTGCTGGGCCAGTTGTCCCTTTGCTTGCAGATCTACCTTCATTTTCTGACTTTCCAGTAAAAAGAAAAAGTCAAATAGTGTAAATAGACCAAAAGCTGCTTTGAAAGAGCTCTTCCTCACGGAGGCTCAGAGGGACCCCCACCTTGCATAGCCATGAGCAGACTTCAGGGTTGTCCTTGGAAGAATCAGGAGAAAAAGGTATCATTTCCCAAAGCCAGGGATAAAAGCTGCAAGCCTTTTCTGATTCCACATGACATTTTTAACAGGTAAGCATAGTTTCTGCAGCTCAGAGAGCACCAAGATTTCTTTGGCTCAGATGCTCGAAATAGCTCCTGTGGTTGTGAAAGAAGTATAACGAGCTCTAATTGCACTTTTTTTTTGAGTTTGCTGACATTTATGGATGACACAAAGGGCTCATCACAGTGAAACAGTTACTCTCTCCATTATCATTGTGTTCAGATTTCCCGAACTTCGTATTTGCTGAGCAAGGCTCATCACAGATTCATTAGTGATGGACAAACGAACTCCGGAAAAGCAATCACTCTTTTAAGCTTTTGTCCATGCAGGGATTCTGACAAAGCCCAGAAACGTTAGTCTGCTGTATCTGCCCTGCACTTTACTCTCTTACCAAACGGGCTTCTGAAATCTCCACGGCTTCCTAGAACCTGCCCTTCCAATGGCTCCGATTTCAGCTGCAGTCTCTAGCGCATTTATGTAAGCTCCGAGCATCTTCCATTTCTTATGCTTCTTCTGCGCCAGGTATCCAAACAACGGATCCTCCTCTGGATTGGCAATACGACGTCAGGGACTTTGAGAAGAACACACCGAGTATATACCCAGATTTCAACAGCACCCACCTTTTTTGGTGATTTTTCCCTGACACCTAGTTGAGTGGATGGTACAGGAAGGGCATTGGAGGAGGCCTGGATTGCTTCAGGGACCAGCCACACTCACACACACGTAGTCACTCTTTATCATTCTCTCTCCCATTGGAGGGCCTGTTTTCCTGCTTTTAACCTTCCATCACTATGCAGAAAAAGCAACCAGCCGTGCGAGATCGAAAGCGAAATGCAGTTGCTGGATCTGAAGTCGGTCCAGCAGTGGGTGACAAGGAAGTCGTGGCGGCTGCCTTTCGTTCTGTTTTTGGAGTCTCGGGAGCTGGAGCCAGTGTCCGCTGTGAGGTCACACTTCTGACTTGAAGGATTATTTTTGACTCTGTAGGCAGAGTATCAGAGCTTTAACCTCCAACCTCACAGCTTGTCAGGGTCCTTAGAGCCTCGAATCCAGAAATGCCATTTAAACGCCCCCCCCTCCCGCCAATCTCTTTCCTCAAGGCCTGTGAAACCCCCCGTGGCTGTGCATCAAGTTCCGAGATCACAAGAGTCAGGATGACCCGACGTTGTCATCCTGGGGAGGGCGAGGCCTGTAGAGATAGGAATCGAGGGTGTTCCCGTGCAGTCCCTTGCTGATGTACTAGAAGATGAAGAAATCATTTTGAAAGTCAAAGTAGAGAGACCCGTGGATTTGGAGGCCGTAATTAAATGCCATATGTTAGCACTAACACGTTGAAAAGTTGTTAATTAATTCAGGCCGCCCCGAATCCAGGTGTGACTTTGACAGATTGTACACCGGTGTGTTAGCACAGACTTACAATTAGGGGGGTTTTAAAAAATGAAGTTTCTAGTCCCTGAACTTAAAAAAGTCCCCACTTGTATTTAATGTTAACCCCTTCTCATTTATACTACGGAAGGGGAGCCGGCAGTGGTCACTGGTATGAGTCCACTTTCAGTTCTGCTACTGTTGTTGACGGCAGCAACCCCACCTCTGCAGCACGTGGTATATGAAGTATTTCCCCTCATACATTCGTTGGTTATCCTAAAGGAAAACAGACTTTTTCTTTAGAGGGCAAGCACCTTATCTTTTCTTTTCTTTTTCTTTTTCTTTTTTTTTAGTTCCCCTGAAGCACTTAGCAGAATACTGTGAACATGTTAGGTTTATCTAAGCAATTGGCATTCTTGTGGCTTGAAGAAACTGGTGAGATACTTAACTGCCCATGAATACTTAGGAAAAGCCCACCAGGAAGTTCATCAAACATTGATGAAAAAGTTCAGTGATTTCAAGATAATTAAGTTTGTTTAAAATGTTGACAAAGCTGTTTAGCGATCCTTAGAATGGGGATCCTAGGAATAAAGATTTTCACTGGAAGAGCGGGAAAACTCACTGAGAGGAAAGCTGGATCTTTGTAGCTATTCCCATTTTGCCAGTAAAGCAAACAGGGCCCAACTGTGAAAACCACAGAGCTACTTTGGCTTGCAGAAGGTTGCCAACATCCAGGTTCCTTTATACATGCACACACGTGCCGACACACACACACAGGAAAGGCAGTTAGCACTTTCAGTAGCGTATGGAGGGTGCAGATTTCCTTTTCTTTTTAGCTAATACTTGTTACTGAAAAAAGTGACAGTTATCTTTCATTTCCCTGCCTGAGTTTACCCCTTCATTGTGCCTAAGAAGTCAGGATTGCTTCGTAAACGGTTTCCATTTTTCGTAAATCCATCTTAGGAAAAAAGTCATACTTGAGCTTCTCGGGAGCTGCGCATTTAGTTGACTATAGCATCCCGCACCCTGAAGCTCAAACCCCGAAAATTGTCTTCGCTAAATACCGTCATTATCGGTTTATCAGGGAAACCAAGGACCAACTGGGACTTTATCCTTTGCTTTTGTTTGAAAACCTGATTCTTCAGGATAAGAAGAAATACAACAGAAATTTTTTTCTACTCGTCAAGGTATCAGCCATAGCTTCCTCGGGGTAGGAGTCCCAGAGATGAGGGCAGGAAGGGATCAGGGCGGGGGGCAAGAACTACAGCTGCAAGTTTTCCCTCCCTCCCCAGCCCCGTTTCTGCCAGTCCCACCCGTTCCCCTTCTGCTTCAAGGGAATGCCACGTGCCCTCAGGGCCACTGGAGTCCTCGCATGCTGAGGAGTCTGGCATCGCACTGGAGGTCAAAGGCTCCCGTTGGAAAGAAAGCACCTCTTCTGGGGCATCTGATGCTTCTAATTCTTAGACCCCAGTGCCAACACAGCCCTCAACTTACTGTGCTTTCACCAGTTCCTGGTAGATCATCGGTAGTCCACTTAACTCTGACAGGAGAAAGGAGGACTTCTTAAATTTAAAACTCTTCATCTACATAAAGCGAGTGGAGTCCTCAGCAGCCTCTGCTGAGGAATCAGAGCCAGTGACACCCCCTTTCTCCCTGAGGAAGGTCAACACAGGCGGTGGCCCTGGACCACCTGTGACCTTCCTTCTGCATCCGGCCCCTCTCTGCAGATGAAGCAGAAAACGGTCCATATTGTGCTTCAGTCAGGCTACCTTCCTCTGTCCACCACAAAGACAGTCCTTATTCATTCCTGACTCTGCGCCTTGTTCGGTTAGTACGTGATGCCCCCAGCACACTACCAGTCCATCCAGACCCTGCCCGTGCTTCTTAAAGTCCGGTTTCAATTCCACATCTAACATCAAGCCTTTCTCAAACCCTGGTACCCGATTCATAGTTCACAAGGATTGTGTAATTGTGGTTTTCAACCTGTATTCTTCGGAGCCCTCGTTTCTCTGCGTTGTCTTGGGAGCCGCCACCAGTGTGGAGAGAGAGGCTGGGTAGAAAGCGATGCTGAAGTCCATGTTCAGGTGCTTCATTCAGCCAAAGCGTGTAACCAGGCTGCCTTCTCTCCACCACTTGAGAGAGAGAGAAAGGAAAGAGAAGAGGAAAAAGAATCAAGTTGAAACCTTCATTCTATGGATGACAAGACTCAGGCCCACAGAGGTCAGCTCGTCCTCCAAGGTCACCCATCACCTTCATGGCAGCACTGGAACGAGGACCAGGGTCTCCCAGTCGCAGCACTGCCCTACCCTCCCAGCCTCATCTGCCTCCTCTGGGCTTGTCAGAAACGCAGAAGAGTGAGCAGAACCCTGGGCTGAGGAAGGTACCAGATCCTGGTGCAGGTTGGGCCACCTCCTTGTAGAATGATCCTTGGCCAGATCCTTCCCCCTGCTGGGCCTTGGCATATCTTTAGAGTCAGACAAAACGTCTTTCACGTCTGTTACTTCCGGCCTGGGAGTCTACAACTAGGAGCCCTTAGCCCCTCAGCACCACCCTGGTCCAATATAGTAGTCACATGCAGCTTTTAAATTTTAAATTAGTTAAAATTACATCACGTGAAAAATTCATTTTCTCGATCACACTAGCCACCTTTCAAGTGCCCAGTGGCTACACATGGTTTTCGCTACTGGGGTGGACGTCACAGACCAAACTTTTCCCTTCTCCCCGAGTTCTACTGGACGGAGCTGCTTCAGTAAATGAGTCTCTGTTCCATTATAGATCTTCCGTCCCGGCTCCTGGAAGACACAGACCAGGGATTCTGACTTACGTACCCGAAGCAACTGGCCCTGGCAAGTCTAGAATACACTCTTGCCAGTTAAATCATAATGAGACACTTACTGTCCAGAAAAAAAGAGTAAGAAAAACAGAAATAAAAGCCAATTAAATCGCAATGACAAGATTATAATACAGATATAAAATGATCCCGTAAGCTAGGACTTTCTGAAGTGCTGGTGTAGCCGGCTATCTTTCTTTCTTCCTTTTTTTTTTTTTTTAATTCTAAGAAATGGATTGAAAGGAAACATGGGAAATAAGCAAGACTTCTCCCTGAGGGCTTCTAGCACGATGTTTTGCTCTGTCTCCTACAAACAGCTCCAAACACTGTCTTGAAATCCATGGTAATCGTGCCTTTGAGGCTGAGTGTAGGCCAGTTATCCTGAGCACAAGCATGTCAGTTTAGGGAAACAAATCTCCCGCTCACCAGAGGTAAACCTTCCCTAGCCTTTACCCGCTGACAGCTTCCAAGGTTAGAATTAGCACGTTGTTGCCCTGACGCCCAAAAGGCGTTTCTGTTCATCAAGAATCCTACCTCCAAGTGGGCAGAATAGCATTATTCCTTCCTTGTTCTTTCTTTGGTGACGGGTTTCACCCCGAGATTGGGGCCGCCCTGACATGATTCTCAAATAACCGCAGCCCCACTCACTCGGCCACAGTTGCCTTCCGCTTTAGTTGTAAGGTGCAGACCCCGTGTGCTGACCTGGGTAGGGCTGCGTAGCCAGTGCTATGGACAGAAGGCCCCTTAACCAGCTCTCTGGAGAAATTCACATCTCTCCTGTCTCCTGTTCTCATCTGGACCAGTGGGGACAAAGCTATTTGAAATCAGGGAAGGAGAATGTTTTCTTCCACTGAATCCTTTGTTAAAAGTTTTGTTTATCAGTTTTCCACTATATCTGCTTCTGTTATTTTTCCTCTCCCGATCTTTCTCTTTCGCTGTCACTCAAGTTAAAAGAACATCTGCCCCCCAAAAAAAAAAAAAAAAAAAAAATCTGTATCCCAAAATATCTCTATGGGACAGTAGCATTTAGCAGTTACTTAGAGCTTTAACATTTTAGTAAACATATTACTGCTTCCAAATGGGGGGAAAGGACTTAAAAACAGTGTTTCGTGTCCTTTGAAGATGTTTTATTAATAAACAAGCTCCCAGTGTTGGAATAGGAGCCGAGATGCCGAGCAAGGGTGGGGAGAGCAGAGACGGCACGTGTGGAGGAGGAAGGTGGCCTGGGTGTCTGAAGAGTTAGCCTCGGGACCCAGTCGGAGGTGGTGATGACGCATTGATTACGAGGAAGAAGGTGAAGTGGCCTTGGCTCATTCATTATTTCTCTCTCCTAGCCGTGGAAGACAGAAAATTGTTCATAGGAATGGTTTCGAAGAAATGTAACGAGAACGATATCCGGGTGATGTTCTCTCCATTTGGCCAGATAGAAGAATGCCGGATCCTCCGGGGACCCGACGGGCTGAGTCGAGGTGAGTGTGCTCTCTGCAGAGTCTCTGCCCTTAAGTGCTAATTGGAGCTCTGTGTCCCAGTCAAGGTAGACATAGCTCCCACACGCAGCAAGAGGTCACCCTGAGATACGTCCTGCGGGACGAAGTTATCCAACCCAAACTTTTCACCATAGCTGGAATGATCACCTTTTATTTCTCAAGTCAAGAAGGTCCTAGTGGCAGCATATTAGCCCAGGTTATCGCTGTCAGACGGGAGGCCCACAGGCTGCCCTGCCGTTACACATCCCTCTTCAATCTCACGTTGAAGGAGCTTTGGGAGGTATGAGGGAGAGATGCGGAGAGCGAGAGAGAATGTTTGCTGCTCGCATCTTAGTCTTCTGGCTTTGTGCCTGTGCCTGGGAGAATGCTGAGCGTGTGGGCCTCTTGACTGAGAAATAAACCAAGAAAAAAGGCCCCTGTCCCCGCATAGTGCAGATACAGACTCAGGGTAACCAGGCCTGTCTCAGGGCATTAGGGTTTTATGGCAAAGAGCAAAGCTCCTGGAGTCCTAAACACAGGGATCCATTAAGTGACAGAGAAGTGACTTCGTCCAGGAGAAGCTTGTAGGTTCCTCTTTGTCACCGTGATAGAGGCAAAGGCTGGGGCTTCGAGTGAGGACGAAAACCAGTGTTTCCGCGAGCAGCCACGCAAGGTAGCTGGAGATGACTCTCTTCTGTCCACGTTTACCTCCCCCTTTGACAGACCCACACGCCTCCCTCCTTAAACCGCTTATAAGGCTTGTCACCGTGTTCCCAGCCATCTGACTAGTTTCCTGAGTCAGCCCAGGAGGCCCAGGGGAAGACGCACATGGAAAACACATTTCTCCATTCTCGTAAGAAATCCGTCTTTTCGCAGCACAGAGAGGATTTCATTCAGTTAATGGGGTTTCCATGTAGAAATGTCTTTACATTCCCCATCTCTGGTTCTGGGACTGCACTGCCCGCGCCCCATGTTGAAAGAAAAGGTTAAGCCTTAAGTATCAAGGGACTAGTTTTCATTCATCTCCCTGGTCTTACGTAAACTCAGCACCCTGGGAGGAAGAACATTTGTTCTTTTGACTTTTAGACATAAAGCTTCGTGATGCCAACTGCTAGAATCGAAGGCACAGGGAACAAAAGTTTTCCACCTACCTCCACCTCCAAAGCCCTGAAACAGAGGTGGTCTCGGGGGAAACTAGGAGGGGGAGGAATGACTCCAAGCTTGTGATCCCTGTATTTTCTTCTGAAGGTGGTTTTAAAAAAAAAAAAAAAAGGAGGAGGAGGCCTGGAAATGACACTTAACACTCGCTGAAAGATGGGAGTCTAAAAGCTGAGCAAGACATGATGTTGAGTGGGGCCCCTAAACAGCAGACCCAGTGCCTCAAGCTAATCTGTCACTTACCACGTGTGCCTTTACCAGTGTCACCCAAAATAGTTCCTTGTGCTGGGCACCCGCATCGCCTCTGGTTCCCATCCGGCCTCGCAGGCAGAAGGATACCAGGATTTCGATCCTGGGTCCCTCTGTGCCATCCTGGAGATACGCACCAGGAGAGCTTATCTTCACATCTGATCCAGGAGAGGTAGATAGGCAGACAGACCAGGAGAGCGAATACCACGGGAAAAAGCAGCGGGGCCGAGGAAGAATTAAGTAGGCAAGAAAGACAAAAGAATATTTTTGCGATCCCTCTTCTGCTGCCAGTTTAGTAATAAGAACCACTGTTGTCTCCCTGTGACTATTCTCAGTCACAACTTGCGTGTTATCATTGCACTTTTGCATTTGCCAAGGTGTACGGCTTGGAGAAAGAACCGATAGGCATAGGGAAATGTATAGTGCCTTAGAGGTCAGTGACCCTGGGGCCCAGTCCCAGAACTTCTCCTGACATGAATCATGGGCGTGGTCCATTCATTTTCCTGTCTCTGTCCTCAGTTTCCACATTCGAAAATGGCAGCAGTCTAAATATCTGCCCTGCTTGTCTGATAGGGCGTGATTAGCTACTGCCACGGTAGGTTTTTTGTAGAGCCAGGCCATCCATAGTGTTTCAGAGACCTTGACTATGAAGTAGGAATACTGGACTCCTGTTTTCCCTCTGCTGATTTACAAACTGATTCTCTGCCTCAATTTCTCCATCTGTCCAGTGATGAAGAGCATTGGTGCCTAGAGATCCTTGAGCGTATGTTAGCTATTTTTGCAGATGAGATTTTTTTTAAATGGTCAAAACTTTCACAGGAAAGGGTGTCAAGACACTGTACTTGATGGGAGAACCTGACCAATTCCATCTGCCATTTGGTTGATGAACCAGGACTTGACACCAGAAGCAGCCTGTTTCTGAAACAAGTGATGAGAGCACTTTCATCAATATTTTATGCAACTGCTGGTTCAACGTAAAGAGTAGAATCCTCCTCCCTGCCCCCCGCTTTTTTTTAAACAGAAAAATAATTTCTGATTTTCTGGCAAACGGATGAGAATTCCCTGTGGCAAAAAAAGAAAATACTCATTTATTCTCATTTGTTCTGAGATATAAGGACAGACAGTGTTGCATTTTTCAATTAGCAGGACCCAGGGACTCCCGGGTGCTGGGGACTACTCCTGAATCAGTGATTTGTTGAAAGAACAGTTCTCTTTCATGCTACTCTTTTGCTTTCATTAAAGAATTGACGTTTTCAATCAAATATTAATAAGTGCGGCGCTGCAGATCAGGGGCGCTCAGCATTTCTGGTCTCCACGCCTGTTGCTGGCTCAGCTGTTTACAAAATAAATAAAAATGAAGTGAAATGAAAGCTTGGCTGCTCTGAAAAGTACCTTGTAATACTAAACCAGGGTGTGAGTTAGTCAGTAGGAAAGGATTTAAGTCGAACCATTTGATTATAATGAGGGAGAGGTGCCCTCGAGTGGTTCACTTTTCTTGTTTTTGCTTTTGCCCAGTTCAGCTACAAGAAGGAAGACAGAGGAGGCAGTTAGTAGCCCTGGGTCCCCAACAGGCGTCACGTGTCGTTCATTCTCTGCCACATCAGTGGTTGGCATTCCTACCTGGCAGGTGTTAACCTGAGGTTCCTCCAGGCTGTTGATTCAGTACCCCTGCCCCAAATCAGAGTAGTGGGCTGCCAGGACCCACATCTTTGTACCTATTTAGCCCTGCTATACTTTCAGTTAGAATCACTGTCTTTAAAAAAAAAAAAAATCATGATCTACACATTGGCAAGAAAGACTATTTTAAAAGTCCCATAGTTATTCACCATCACCCAGATCTGTGTCATGTTTTAAAATGGGACCTCTCTGCCCCATCCCGCTGGGAAATTGTCATGCCTGTACATAGACAGCACCTGCCAAGCCTGTTGAAACCACTCAACGAACGTTAGGACTCTGCCTCGCTTTACGCGGTATGCCCACATCTGAACGTGCATTTTTTCCCCTTTGGGGGCAGTAACCCATTCTGCCGTTTTTTTCTGATTTGGAAGACCTGGTTTGAGCTGCTTTCACGCCCCTTAGGATACTCAGATCCTTCTGCAGTGGCAGATCTACCTCTCAGGCCCGCTGTGTGAGCCTTCATTGAGAGAGCAAGCCAGGGTAGCACAAGCCCACACATGGCCAGTGAAATGAGATGTTTGCTCTCGGAATCAAAGCTTGAGGCTTCTGAGCCAGCATACTTACTGGACAGTGTCACCTTAGCATGTTGATTTCCTAAAATACACATGTTCTCACTTACCCACAGTCCCCCAGTCCGACTGGACTCTTTGGGTACAGTCTGCCAGGTTTGCTGTACCATAGCAACCAAATATCTGTAACTCAGAGACAATGAAGGGGTTGATTTCATTTTTCTTTCCCATAAACTGCAGTCAAATCTTCACTGCCATTTAAGGTAACCTTCTGCTGGTTTAAGGATATTCCAGCTGTGTTTATGGTGTTCCAGCATTCTCCTGCCAAAACCTTTGACAAATGAATTGGCGGTATCTTCAGGGATGTTAGCGACCACAGACTGGATTTAGCCATTAAATCCTCATTTATTTTCGTTATATCTGATCAGGATATGGGGAGAGGGCTTTTGACTTTTAAAACGTACATGGAGAGGACTCAGTTCTGATCGTGACATTTTAGTCTTGCCCACGTGGTACCCAAATGTTCAGATATGTGGAAACCTTTATCAGATGCCCCCTGGGTTATTAAATGCATCTTGTCATGCTGCTCTGGGTACAATCTTCCAACCTCATCTCAGGGATGAGATTTTTGCCAACTATAAAGTCCTAGTCCGCACTCAGCCTCAGGTGCCATGAACGAAAGATCTCTCCATGCCAAGTCTAAATAAACTAACCCAGCGTTGGGGATTGCACATTAGAGGATTATTTTTGATGCTCCAATGTTATACTCATAGCATATGTTTAAACCCTGCCATTGCTCAAAAGATACTGAGAGGAAAAATTGGCTGCATTAAGATCTTTCTACAGCTGAAGAGGAATTTATAAACAAGTTTCCATAGGCTGAAATCTTCTCAGCCACACAAGTTATTTTAAATTATGCTTCCTTCAGTTAAAATATAGCAGCTGTTGCTCCTCTTTCAAAGAAGCAGCAGAAAAGCAAGAGACCCTGGCATCATTGTATGTGCTTTTAAAAGTGCCTCTACTTTTTTCATTACTTTCTCTCTCTTTCTCTCTCTCTCTCTCCCCTTCTTTTTGATGCAGAGCAAGAATTTCATCTAGTTCTCTCAAAATTCTCATGTAGCCTAGAGAAAAGGTAGAACACCTGAGTTTAAGATATCCTTTCAACTGAAATGACAAGTGTTAATAGCTGGGTTCCAAAATCTGCTCTGTGCTTTCCTTAGATCCTGTCTGTAGGAGGAAATGACTTTGAGAAACCTTTCCCCAGTCAATCATTTATCTATTTTAGCAGCAAGAAGACAACCTCACTGAAATAGGAGGAGTTCAGCTCCTTTCATTTCTATGAGCAACCTCTGACACTCTGAAAGTGGAGACAATAAATAGTGGCAGGCTAAATTACAGGTTGGACACATTTACAGAGGGAATTTTTGCCTTTTTTTTTTTTCTTTTTTGCTATTATGTATTTGGAAGCTTTGAGACAGTAATATATGGGCTATCTTACCCCACCCCCCAAAAATAGCTTTATTTGTCTTGGTACCTGTATTTTTTTTCTCCCAATCTAAGTTCTCCAGCATTTTGGTCGGTCACCAGCATGCGCAACAGTCTAGAACGGTTGAGGGCTGACCCTATAAGGTCGGAGCAGTTGTCCGTCAAGACCCAGTAGACTCTGCTGTACCCAGAAGCTCATCTTAGAGAAGAGGACAGCTGACCTGAGTCATTTCTGTCCAGCGGGAAGTCATCTGGCTGGTTTGTAGAAGAAGCCAGCAGCCCATTTTGACTGTAGGAGCTTGTGTGACCCTACGTTAGTGAAAAGTGCAGATTTGAGGGCCCACCCCAAAGCCAGTGTTTTCAGTGGTGCTGAAAAGAAAATGAAAATCTAGCCAGGACCTCCTGTTTTAGAGATGTTACAAAGGTTAACTGGCTACCAACCCATGGAACATTTGGTTCTGAAGTCGCTTAGCTTCATCCAGAGCGGCAGAGAGAGTGAATCTTTCAGCACGTGCTCCCATTTAATAAATGACAGTAATTTTCTCCCTTAAGTAATTGAACACAGCACCCAGTAGGGAACTTGACAGAGCCCCTAGGAGGCCGGTTCTCTCTTACTGCACCACTGCCGGTAGAATAAAAAAGTTAAAGGAGTCATCAGATTTGTCAGATCAGTTTTTTGGATGGGATGAGGACTGTATAATTAGAAGCATCAGTCAGCCTTTTAATTGCAGGTTTCACAGAGGGGAAGGGGCAATGGTTCGAGTTTATGGAGAGATCATTTCGTTGTTCTCTTGCTAAGACTTTGCTTTTGAGACCTGTTAATTGCTCGATCTTTCTCCCGAACTTACTTACAAAAGCTCTGCCTGCTCTGAAATTGTGGTAGATGCATAAACTCTGCCTTACTGATTTTTGTTGACATTTTACATTTTTTTATGCATTCTTAACCTCCGTTTAGAAGCTGTTGGTTTGGCACATCCTACCAGATAATAAGAGCAAGCAAAGTGAATGAAACAGGCTTCTTGACTCCTAAAAGCAGAGTTAGTGGGGCTTCCCTGGTGGCGCAGTAGTTGAGGGTCCGCCTGCCGATGCAGGGGACGCAGGTTTGTGCCCCGGTCCGGGAGGATCCCACATGCCGCGGAGCGGCTGAGCCCGTAGGCCGTGGCCGCTGGGCCTGCGCATCTGGAGCCTGTGCTCCGCGGCAGGAGGGGCCGCGGTGGTGAGGGGCCTGCGTACTGCAAAAAAAAAAAAAAAAAAAAAGCAGAGTTAGTCTGGGCTTCCTATGGCCTCAAATATGCCTCCATTAGATGATTTGCTTGTGCCTCTACTGTAGCCTCCAGACAGGAAATGAAGGGACTTCCCTGGCGGTATGGTGGTTACGAGTCTGAACTTTCACTGCCGAGGCAGAGGATTGATCCCTGGTCTGGGAACCAAGATCCCACAAGCCACGCAGCACCAAATTTTTTTTTTTAATTTTTAAAATGAAAAAGAAAAATCTCTTAGCGTTATTTCCTCTGTTAATAGTACCACTGATCATCACAATCTTCAAGAGATACTACTTTGAAACAGATGGTAAATTGGGGACGCTGTCATTTTAGAGCTGAGTCTATTTCAGTATGGAACCAGCAGAGGTCCTGTTGTAGATCTCACACACATCATCTAGGTGCCTTAGAGAAGGCTGCCCAGCTGCTTCTGTTGGTGACAAAAGCCACAGCCACTGTAGGTACAGGCAGCATGTTGAAACAGTCAGCTTCACCAGCTGCTGTAACGTCAGAAAAACCATAGGAGGTAGCTTGGCATTCTTCGTGAGCTAGACGTCGGGCTTCAGTGAGGACAGCTTAATGGAGGTGAATGAGAGGAACCTCTCATGTACAGAGAGTTTTTGTGTATTAAAAATTACAGCATGATGCCAAAAGAAAAAAATGCATTGACTTATTTTCATGACTGGTGGTGGTTGTGCTTTGGGGGTAGTGGGCAGGCATTGCTTTCTCTTACTGCTGTTTGATTGAAAGGTGCTAATACAGTATTGACTTGATAATCTCACCAGGTACCCATGCAGAGCAAACAAAGAAAATGTGTTTAATGGCTCCCACAGTGACTCCCATACACCAAGCCACCCGCTGGTTGTTTGGATGTAGAATGTTCTGTTTGGCTTCCCGGCCACAGAGGCAACCATCTCACATGATTGGTGCCAGAATTCCACTTTTGTGCACTCGCTCTGAGATGACAAGCTTCAGCCCCTCGGTGTTTAGATCTGCTTCATTGGGAAATCTTTTAAGC
Source organism: Phocoena phocoena (assembly GCF_963924675.1). NCBI lineage: Eukaryota > Metazoa > Chordata > Mammalia > Artiodactyla > Phocoenidae > Phocoena > Phocoena phocoena. Next base: position 157,160,410 of record NC_089220.1, read on the forward strand.
AGTAATAATAATAATGTTTTCAGGCAATTGAGTAGAACACTAAATTATTCTCTGATACCTAAGTTCAAACTGTGCAAGGCTAAAGAAGCTGAAAATCAATGCACTTTTAAAGTCATTAGAGATCATAAGTGAAATAGTCAGCATTGCTTTAGCTAAGCTTTTAGTGTGCCGTGGTATTATTATAAAATCAGCCTGAATCTGCATTAATTTCACAGTCTTTTTCTCTGAGAAGCCCAAGGGTGCATGGTGAATAAAATGTAAATTTCAGAAGGCAGAGCTTTTATTAGTGGAAAGGGCAGTGAGCCATGTAGCTGGAGCAGTGACCTGCATGGTAGCCGGCACTGCTACAAGAAGCAGTAGCAGGCACTGTAGATTCTAGTTATTTTACAGCTGGGGAGAAAAATAGCCATGGAGAGTTCTGTGGGTCTCAGGGGAGACATTCCCAGAAATATACATTGTCTTCTGTATGTTACACTCGAGGTGGAATCTCTGATAAGAATCCACAAGTCACAACTTAAAGTCTCGAAGGTTCGATACAAATAAGAAATCCAATGCAGGTGTTTAAATTTTACTTCATATACACAGTTGGATATTCCCAGAGTAACAGAGCATTTGTTTTTGTTCATCATTAACAGTTACTAAGTAGTTTGTACAGGATTTGGGTATATTTGTTTGCATTTGAATAGCATGAGTGTATATTTATACATACATCTATTTTTTAACTACCCAGAAGAGATGAGGTATATTTATTTGCTGACATTTCGAGCTGTTGGAATCTAGTTGCTCATTTGCCCAGGGTGTGAGGATTTTACTATTTGCTGCTTAGAAATCAAGGCTCATGTTTGAAACACAGAGCCGGAGTGGGTGGATGCCCTAAGTCAAGATAGACAAGGAGAAAATGTAAAAGCGCAACTTTCTATTTTAGAAAATGCAAACTAGGTCTTGCGCATTTCAACCGCCACCCCCCCACCCCACCCCCACCCCCCAGTGGCTTTAAAAAAAGAAAGTACCCAGCCTCCTTCCCCTGGACTCCATTTTAAAAATAAATAAACTAATCCATCAGTAAATCTTTCTGCTGTGGTCAGATTAGCAGGTCAGCAGTGTAAGTAAAAAGCAACACGAGATAAAAACCAAAGAGAGAAGTTGTTGATTTCATGTACTACTGAGAACAGTGTCGTCCTGTGGCAGTTCTCGTAGACTGTGTTGGTTTAACAAGCGTCCAAACCTTTTGTCTTGTTGTTTTTTGTCTTTCCTGCTCCCTGTCCCCTTGTTTCCCACAGGCTGTGCGTTTGTCACATTTTCTACAAGGGCAATGGCACAGAATGCAATCAAAGCCATGCATCAGTCTCAGACCATGGAGGTACTGTATCATCTGCCCTTTCTTTGTTTTCTTTGTGCAAATGGTGGGGAATGAAAAGCAATTCTCTCCTGTGTGGATTGTTCACATGACAATCACAGATGTAAACTTTCACCATCTCTCTCTCTCTCCATTCATTCGTATTCCTTCTTCCTTAATCTCTCTCCTCCTCCCTCCCTCTCTCTCCCTCTCTCTCTGAATTTTTCCCCTGATGACTGGAAATGCACTTAGTGTAAAACCTTCCACTTGCTCTACGTTCCTTTTTGAGCCTTTTATTGCAGTGGCCCAGGTCCTGCTGTGTAAAGTTCATGATGCAATTTAAACCGAGCATCCTTCTATACCTCAAGAATCAAGTACGTTCCCCAGCCCCAGGGGTGGGATGGGTAGAACATTACCAGACCCCATTCCAAATTGCAGCCGGCCCTGTGCAAAATCACAGGGTTCTTTCATTTCTTTTTTATTTTCTCTTTAATGCGGGGTCAAGTTATCTTTAATCGAGACAAACAGAATTGTTTTTGCATCAAGAATGTTGGAGAAAGTTAAGACTTCTCCCACCTCATTGAACCAGTGCAAATGTTCACGTATGAGAGTCCCCCGAGAAATTAGATTTTCACCCTTACTAAAAAATGAACAATAACCCAGAACCTCAAAGGCTCAAATGTGATCTCCTAATGAGAGATAGTGGCTTTCGGGGAAGAGAAATAGGCTGGCGTGGGTCCACAAATGTAGACAATGGCTCTGTACTTTGAGTCTGTGATTCGGGTCATGGCCTTTCAGAATTTTGCACAAAAACACTCCAAGAGTGATACGCTGTTACTTATCCTGTATTGTCTGATAGAATCCTTTGGGAGTGCATGTTCTGCTGTATTATGTAAACTGTATCTTTGTGTATGGGTGATCTTTTCTGGAGGTGGCTTTGTAGTGTTACCTGAAGTTAACGTTTTTCATCTTTTGAAAAAAAAAATTGTTTTCAGTTTTATTTAATGTGCCAAAAAGTTCTTTATTGATCGTTTGAGCTTCTTTTTTGCCTCCACTCTTAGGGGGTTTTAATTTTTTTTTTTTTTTTGTTCATTTGTTTGTTTTTTGCAATGCTGCATCTCCCAAAGCATGCCGGGAGCTTAGTGATCTTTATGGGTCTTGTTTTGTGGGCAACCTTTCTCTAGGGAGCCAAAGGGTGGGTGGAAGCGGGGAGGGGGGGGTAAAGAGTGTGCATGGCATTGTCATTAAGTGTTTACTGTACTTTTCTGAGTTTTGATATCAGCATTGCAAAGCCTATTGTCTTTTTCGAACTTCCTTTTGACTTCAGTATTCCTAACGTATCTTATATAATCACTGTGTTTTCCTTTCAGTGCAGTGCATTTTTAAGACACTCACACCCCCCTACGTGAAGGCAAGCTCAGGTGAAAATCGGCCACAATAAGAGAGAATTAGCAGGATTTGAAATGTCTAGGAATCCAATCTTGAATAACATGCAGTCACACACGTGATCATGTTTTTGTCCCCTCCCCCTACCCTTTCCCTTACCTTGGGGAGCTCCATTATCGGGGATCAGCCTGGTTTCCAGCTTCGTATCAGTCTGGAGATGAAATGAAAGTACTGTTAAGAAAAAGGAAGTCTTGACCTGTATTTATTATCTTCCATATATATATGTGTTTCATTCTTAAAGATTTTTATTTCCTGTAATTGAGTGATTTGTACCTAAATTGGTCTCACCTTAGATGATTTTGTAACCTCAATTCTTTCAGCTCTGTTGGAAACATTGCCACCCCAGTTCCTTCACCCAGGGCCCCCCACCCGAGTGGGAGGTCTGTGTTCTCCTGGGTCCCTACGGAAGGAGAGCACGAGAAAATACAGCAGAACTGGGTATGAACCCGAACCAAGAAAATAACAGGCTCTCAGAGTGAAAAGAATTTGCTGTAGAGGATGGGGCATATTTATTCTTCAGAAATCCTTGATCCTTTGTTAATACTGCTATTATCAGAAATCAGATCTGATGCACCTGTTTTTAAATCTGGACATCCATGCTTAATCAGAGGAGCCCTCAGACACTTAAATTTCTTGTTTAATTCAGAAATATTGACATTTAAACAGAAGATTACATATTACGCAGTCTCATTACATTTGTACCACTGCAGTTTGTTTTCTTTTTTTGAATTAATTACATTATTTTCAGGACTCTGGCTTACATCTTCCACCAAGATGTATGATCTAAGAGACGTGAATTCAAAACAATGTCACTGTCAAAGTTGAAAAGAATATGTTATTTTAAAAATCATTCATCTTTATATGGTACCTTGATTTTCCCACTTTCCTCCAATCTCTCCCCACCCTGTTTTCCCCTTTCGTGGTTTATACGAGTCATTTTTGAACTATACTCATTGGCCTGATTTTCTGCTTTTATATCATTTTTTGGTATTTAAGGAAGAAAAAAGCCAACCGTAAATGAACTGTTAGGAAGAGATGCTATAATTTGTTATGGGACAAATTTGATACAATAACAACCCTTTCCATGCAAAACCCTTGCTGTCTGTAATTTCCATCTTCAGAGTGGTTTTGCTGTCTTTAAAATGATGAAACGCTGAAACACGGAGCAGATGGAGAACAATGAAGTATAGATTTTTTAAACGGTGGAAACATTACTTTTATGCAGTTTACTGACGCTTAACATCTGTGCCATGACTGTGACTCCCAGAGCTGAAGACCAGTCTGCTGGAGGTTCAACACCCAGTCACCTCACTTTTCTCACATGTTGGGGGGTGACAGCAGGCATGATAGCTTCACGTATGCATAGTTCCATCCCCAGTAGCTACCCAACGTGATAAGAAAAAAATGCAACTGTGTTTTCTAGGCGAAAGAAAAATAACCCAAAGGGAAGGGAAAAGCTCATTTAAATAGGAATATTAAATTTCTGGGAGGAGAAGAGAGAGGTCTGTTACCATGCTGAGTTTCAATAAAAAGTGGGGTTTTTTTTAATCACTTGGGTAGAATTAACTTCTTTTTATCTCAGCAAAATTTCACAGCTTTAATTGTGATGGGATGTTTAGCAAGCTAAACAGAGAGGGAAGAGAGTTGGTTTCTGCTGAGTTATTTGCCAAGTGGCGAATGTTGAAAAGCTGCTTTCGAAAGGAAGTCCTCCTGCCTGAGGTGTCAGGCCCTTACTTTCCCTAATGATTTTCTCCGTATCAGACATGAATTGGTCCTGTTGTATAACCCTTGGCCATTTCTCACTCACTACCTCTGCTCCTGCCTTTTAAAGGAAACGAACACAGAAGCTCCTAGACCAGTGAGACTGATTAGGAAAAGAAGCTAAGTAGACATCTCCTCCTGCCATTTGAGATGTGTCTCCTTGGACTAGATTGCTTCTGATATTTTCTTTTTGATTTGTTGTAGCTCCTGGGATCACAGCTAGAGTAGATGCGATACAGAAGGAGGAGAACCCCTTCTGAAAACACGGGGACAGTGACATTGGTCCATGCCCGTGTCCCCTGAAAATCTCCTTCCTTCATCCATGTTCCTAAAATGAAACCCACTTCTCCCGATTATATTACTGGGTCGGTATGATTCCTACAGTTCCAAAGTTCAAAAATACTTAACATTGGAAAGAGTGGGCAAAAAAAGACATGAGCGACAGGCATTTTCATTCCCATTACAACATTTCGTTCCCCTCCTTTGTCCCCTGCTCACACGCGGAAACAGGCAGACACACCAGGACAAGTCCATCTTTCAGACAAGCGAACCGTGAAGCTTCATTAAAGGACAATGACAAGGCCCCTTGTCTCTGAGGAGGTCCTGGGATGGTGGAAGGAAGACCCGTGAAGAGAGAAGGAGAGGCAGTGTAGTAATCAGAGCACGAGCACAGATGGCTTCATCGACCGCCAGAGCCCCAAAGACACCAGTGACAGGATCTGGAATTTTCTGTTGATGGTACTCTTCAGAGAAGAAGAAGGACCATCAAACCATTTAAAAACGAGGCCAGACCATGCCCTGTGCTCCAGAATAGTTCAGAAAGCTAGGCCCCGCGCTGACTGAGTGTCCTGAGCGGAGTGGGCCAGGTTGTAACCCCCTCTCCACTTTCCGCTGTGTCTGACCACAGGGCTGCTCTTCACCGATTGTGGTGAAGTTCGCTGACACTCAGAAGGACAAGGAGCAAAGGCGTCTCCAGCAGCAGCTGGCGCAGCAGATGCAGCAGCTCAACACTGCCACCTGGGGGAACCTGACGGGTCTGGGCGGCCTCACCCCGCAGTACCTGGCGGTAAGTTCTTGCGGGGGTGGGGGGAGCATGTGGAGAGAGGAGCACACCCGGTGGAGCTCTTACAGGCCCCTTGGCCCCTGAGTGCACCAAAAGCTCGTCTTCGACATTATGAATGCCGGGAAATTCCTGAAATCAGCATCGATGAAGAATATTTTTCCAGGTGAAGCTGATGAGCACAGGAACGGGACCCTTCATTCTAGCCGCATGGAGGCTGAGCGGGGTCCCACAGGGCTGAGTGTCTAGCCAATGTTTCCGCACAAACTCCAGCCTTGGCAGGGGTGCGGCGTGCGTGATAGATGATGACTTAACGGCGCCGAGGCGGCCGTGGTTGGCTCTCTCACCACCTCCCTGCTCGGTCCATTCCACATCAGGACCTCAGATGGAACTTTCCTTCACTGGGTCCTCCCCGTGGAGCGATGTCAACTAGATTCAGATGTTTCTTCATGTATTTGAAACCCAAAACTCAGATCCTGTTTCAGGCCAAATAGACCCAATTCTTTAACTAGCCCTTACTTTTCATTGTTTCTAAACTTTCCACCTCCTTGTTTTTTTCTGTTGTGCTGCCTGTTTTACTTCGCCAGTGTCTTTATTAAAATGCCATAATCAGAATGCGAGACAGTTCCTCCCAGGAAGATCACACAGCATGAGCAGTGACCCCTGTTGTGGACTTTAAAATATCTCAATGTAGCTTGAGGGCAATGGAAGGCAGCTCGTACTCCTCTAAGGTTTTATTTATTTTTACTTGAGCTACTGCTAAAGCATGCTACTCTACCCCCCTTTTCTGCTTTGGAACCTAAATGCTGGACTACACATTATTAATATAATTTCATAGTGTGCCTTTGGACCTTTTATTCTAGCCTGTGTGTGTGTTTGTGTGTCCGTCCGTGTCCATCCGTCCGTCCTAATTCTCTCCTGACGTTTGAACTGTCCCTCTCAGGATTGTATGACCCATTCCGTACTTTGTAGCAGAACCAATACTGTTCTGTAAAAGAGTCCTTCCTGTGACCTTGAAAGGTAAGATCACTGCTTCTACAAGTGAGGAAAGGGAGAGGCTTAAGGGAGAAATGGGGGGCGGGGGATAAACCGGGAGACTGGGATTGACATACACAAACTACTAGATATAGAACAGATAACTAATAAGGACCTACTGTACAGCACAGGGAACTCTACTCGACACACTCACTGTACTGGCCTATATGGGGAAAATATGTAAAAAAGAGTGGATATACGTATATGTATAACTGAATCACTTTACACCTGAAACAAAAACCACGTTGTAAATCAACTACACTCCAATAAAAATTTTAAAAAGGTTATGTAACTTTACCCAAGGTCATGACACTGGTGGTCAAGCAGGATTTCAGCCCTCCATGGGTTCTCTCCATCCGGTGGGGCTGCTTCTCCAAGGACAGATGTGACTCAAATTCCTCTTTTATCCACCCCACCCCACCCCACTGCCTGTTGGTGTCTGCCATGTAATTGCTACTCAAGACATGTCTGGATGTCTTGCTGGAGAGGCGTGCCTCTCCTGTCTTCCCCCGAGTTATTAATACAAGCAGTGACCAAGTTTGCTGCCACCTTCTAGCCGTTTCTCCATCTTATCCACAAGGAGATGAGAGATGAGAGATTTCATCACATGTCTTGCTGAAATCTGTATGTGCTTGCCATATCTTTTTCTTGGTCTATCGGTCTAGAAGCTTCATGAGAAAAAAAAATGAGTCTGGCTGAACAATCATTTGTTTTTCACAAACGTGTGTTTCTCAGTTGTTCACAGATCATCGCCTTAAGCACAAGAATTTCTATCAGAGATTGACGTCAGGCTCACCTTTTCGTAGTTTCTAAGAATCCAGCTTCCTGCTCCACCATGTCTGAAAACCAAGACACACGTGCCTAGCCCTGGTCTCCTGGACCATCTCCCATGCCCCAGGGCTCACCGAAATCTCTGGCACGTGTTTCTTTGATCACATCTGAAAATTATTTCTGAATCCTGAAAGAGAATTCATCCCCGCCTCATTGATAAGAACGTGTTCTTACACGCTCTGAACTACGCTTTCCCCTACCGAGGGCTTCCATTCTTTCTCTGCCAAGTTTGCTCTACCCCTTTCGATCGGAAGCCCATTTCTCTGAAAAGACCCTTGGCCTTTAAGGCATCCCCTGCCTCTGTGTTGAGGGTAGATTCTGACTGTGGCTCACCAAAGAGTGGTTGTCAGTGGGAAGAATCCATGGAAGCAGCTTAATGACACTCCAGGTATTGCCACTTACTAATCAGTAAAGATTATTAATTCCTCAGAGTATCTTCAAAGCTAATTGAACTTGACTAAACTTTAATTTTTTTAAATATCTAATATAGGAGAGAGTAAGGGCTTGCAACCACAAGAGAATGGGAAACCCAAGAAATCAAACCAAGATAAGGGATTTCTCTCTGTCAAAACAGATAATTCCTAGCTTCTTCCTTTCTCATTCTGTGTGTCTGTGTGTATGTGTGTGTCTGCGTGTAATGTCTAGGTAGTATACTACCCTGAGTCGAGAAGGATGAATGAAAGTTGCAGACGTATGTCTGGGAACTGTTCATATTTGGTTTTGTCTTTTTTTTAAATTTTATTTATTTTTTGGTTGCATCGGGTCCTCGTTGTTTCGTGCAGGTTTTCTCTAGTTGCAGCGAGTGGGAGCTACTCTTCGTTGCGGTGCGCGGGCTTCTCATTTGCGGTGGCTTGTTGTGGAGCACAGGCTCTAGGCCTGCGGGTTTCAGTAGTTGCAGCACACGGGCTTCAGCAGTTGTGGCACGCGGGCTCAGTAGTTGTGGCCACAGGCTTAGTTGCTCCGCAGCATGTGGGATCTTCCTGGACCAGGGATCAAACCTGTGCCCACTGCACTGGCAGGCGGATTCTTAACTGTTGCGCCACCAGGGAAGGCCCACAGCTGTTCATGTTAATCCCCATAGGGATTACATTAATGATCGTAGCTAAGACAAGTTGAATCAGCCACCGATATTCCACTCTACGTGGTGCTTTTAAGTCAATTGCTAGATGCCCATTTCTGAGTCACATCCAGTTGTAGAGTTTCCTTCTTCTTAAGCTGAGGAGACCTACCATTACCTGGAGGCGTGGCAGTGCTCTCCGTTGGGTTTTGCAGCACTCCAAACAAATTCTGAGAGCTTATTTTTTAAATAGTGAATTCATCTGGTTCCTCCTAAGCTCACAGTACCATAGCAGTTTTTTAATAATAAATTTGGTGCATCTGTGCTTTTAGCATCCATGGACTTCTGAGTGTAGGAGATAACTCCACACTTGCCCCCAGGTACAAACTGCGGCTGTATTGACCAACCAAAAGGAGAATATCAATAAGCCTAGTCAAACAGTATAGCACCTAAGTTAACCTGTAATTCAGTTGCTGTGGACGAATAAAGGAGTGCTTTCGAACAGTGACCACATGCCTTTACCTTGTGGTACCCACCGTTTCTATATGGGGGATTAAATGTGTTTTTGGAAGCTCTAGGAACAAAATACAGAGACCTTTTCACCGCTGTCTTCATTTCTTTTTTAAAAGATGCTGATACATTTATAACGCGTAGCATCAACATACATAGCACCAGATACTTGTGAGTTTTGACAAGTAGTACGTTGCTCTCTGCCGACGGAGACCACCTTAAAATGGGTGACCGTTGTCTTGGTCATGAAGTCATGACAGTGACTCTGGCTGCAGATACATACACTTAGGTCTGTAGGGATTACAGTGATTTCTCTGTTAGCCCAAGAGTCAGTGAATCTGTACCTCTCTGATGAAGGTTGTAGGACACTGAGCTGTGAAGGAAAGCGGAGGAGACCTAGGGATGGACCGCGATTGACAGAGATGAGTTACGGGAACAACTAGGCTCCAGAGAGAGAGCATCAGTCACGCCATGTGGGTTCCCCTAGATTTAACACCTGGTTGTTAAAAAGTAAATTGATGAATTGTTTTAAGGCAGCTACGTTACTGAGCTTCCCCAGTGTCTGTGTTTTTTAATAGAGATTAGACATTAACATGGATTTATAGCCCCAACTCTCAGAACCTTCAGCCCATTAACAGGCAGCAGCAACCCTAAATGTAAAGGGAACCGGACGTGCCCTCAGTGGACTTGGGAAGTTCCCTTGACAGTACATTTCCAAGCTCCACTTCATTTCGACAGCACCTTTCTCTTTTCTTTTGCAGCTTCTACAGCAGGCCACCTCCTCCAGCAACCTGGGTGCGTTCAGTGGCATTCAGCAAATGGCTGGTAAGTCATGAAGCAAGCCTTGCCTTTTGACCGTGCTGTTGTCTGAATTTGGGATGGGTTCAGAAGCTGGGGAAAAGACGAACAAAGAGTAACTACCGGTCCTAGTTGCTTTCTGGCTTAGGTGTTAAAATTAGAGTCGGCTGCTCAGAAGCTGATCTTCTAACTCTGGCATCTCCAACAGTTATGAGAAAATTTGGGGGGCTGAGAATTCCTGCACAGTACCCTCCAGAGTTGTGTTTATTATTTTTTTTTAATGGGTTTGCTGGCTGGGGGATTTCCAACAAAATTCCTATATCCAGGGCAGCTGCCATGATTGACATCCCTCTAGAATTTTAATAATAGGCAGTCAATAAGAATGTTTTGACCTTCGTAATGAAAGTCAGGCTTGCACGCCTATCTCTGATACCGTTTGCAGTCCCTTGATAACCACAGACAATTAACAGGGTGCCTTTTTTTTTAACTTCAGAACCCCAGTTGACAGAATTGTGCATCAGAATCTTTTATGGGAAAGTAGAATCTTTGTTCTTGAGCAAAATCAAAGTGGGACTGGATTTGAAAGCCGGCTCATGAAGGATTGCTTTTTATTATGAGCTGTGTCAGTAGTAACTGAGGGGCAGTGATTAGTGAAAGGTCAGTCCTGCTGTGTCACCTTCCAGGCGCACATCCTAACCCACACCACGGGGCCAGGGAAGGCAGCCCGCACGATGAATCAGAGCACGGGTGCCAGGAACCTGCCGCAAGGAGCAGTGAGGAAGCTTCTTCCTTGCTTGATTCCGAAAAGATAGGGGAGCGCAGGCAAGGAGAACAGATTTTGGGCGTATTAGAATCGAGCACAGTTTGTTTTCATCAAGGACACCCTGAGTCAATGAAATGAACCCAGGATGTACAGAATAAAAGTTCTGATTTCCTTATTTGTCACTATGAAAACTCCTTTTTTCTTCTTTTTTTCTTCCCCCCTCCCACATGCATATCCTTGTGGGGTTTTTTTTCCTTGTTTCACTTTGAATGGATCTGGAGACACTTGGAATGAGCACACGCAGATTTCTGTTCCTGTATGTCCAGTTGTTGTCAGCCCAGCCTTTCGTGGTGGCCTCCAGGGTTAATGGTAACTTGTCTGATGGGACATACTCGCCTACAGTAAAAACAATGCTCAGTTACCCGTGGGGCTTTAAATCTGGTACCCCCAGCTTGTTCTATCGTAATAACACTTTTAGATTATTACGGGAAAAAAATACATGTTAAAATAATGAGTAGTGAAACCATTCAGCAGAACGTTGATGAATACGTTTGGGGAAGCTGGCCTTGGAGCTGAGCATCGCCTTGAACAGTTGATTTATTTTTAGTTCTGTGAAGGGGATTGGAGAGACAGAGCTAAAATATTCAGAGAGTCTTCTACGTTTTAAAAAGAGAAAACCTTCCAGATTGCAAGCTCTGAAAGAAATGCTGAGATGTGCTGCATTTTCCGCCAGTGCAAGATTTGGTTTTCTTCTAATCGAAGGGACCCACCCAGACCCAGAATTAGAGTCTTTCCTTAGAGGAAGCCTCAGGCTCTCCCGTTCCCACAGTTGAATTATGCAAAGAAGGTCACTGGGTCCTGAGGCTATCGCCAGGCATGTTTTCTCGGGTGGAAGGTGCGCCTTGTCACTCTTCATTAGACCACAGGCGCCCGTGGCTCGCCAGGTCAGGTCAGGATGGTAGCGTCTGCACGCCATGTGCTCACTTAAAAACGGAGGGTAGGGCTTCCCTGGTGGCGCAGTGGTTGAGCGTCCGCCTGCCAATGCAGGGGACACAGGTTCGTGCCCCGGTCCGGGAAGATCCCACATGCCGCGGAATGGCTGGGCCCGTGAGCCATGGCCGCTGAGCCTGCGCATCCGGAGCCTGTGCGCCGCAACAGTGAGAGGCCCACATACCGCAAAAAAAAAAAAAAAAAAAAAAAAACGGAGGGTATCTGGGAATCACCTGAGAAGGTGCGTGGGGCAGATGGCTGATTTAAAGGTGGTCTGTGAATGCGCTCGGCTCTCCAAAATACCCCTTTCTCGAACCTTTGGCATTAAATTCAGCACCGAGGCTGCCCAGGCTGTACATTCGAAGGCCGAGTGGCCCATTTTCCACCGTCACCTCGAGTAGTGAGGACCAAGGACACGGATGTCAGGGTTCCGTCTGCCTGGCCATTTCTATAACAAGTATCCTTCATTCTTGTGGAAAATCAGGTCTCATCATCCCAAGTGTTGGAAGCATCGTGGTTTGGGGTATTTTTTTCAACCAAGTGCTCTCGGCCCCCTTCTCTTTCATCTTCTCCCAAGAGTAGGGCTTAACTTTTGTCACCGCCAGTCACCTAAGCCAGTCTCAGAAAGTGGGTGGATCATAGAGGCCCCTTCTTGGAGGACGTTTCCCCAGAGCACCGACTTGTGGGAGGGGGGCCCCTCTTCCACGTTCCCCTGAAAACCCTCTCTTCCTTCCCTTCCTCCTTCACCTCTGAATCACTGATGCTGCGAGAGGGCGTGGCCTCAGCCCTCACTCCTCTAAGTGGCACTTGTGACTGTTTTTGCGTGGATGAGTAAGTAAATTTATAATTTGGCAGGTGCAAATTTATGTGTTGGATACAGTCCCAATGAAGCTTAAGTGAAATACCTGGTTTTTTCATTAAGAAATTTGACTTTAGCCCGATGTCTAAGCCACAGACCATTACACAACCGAACGACTGTATCTTCATGAATGAGTTGTCAGAGACTTGGGATCAGCGAGTTGGTACAGCGTCATACATGTTACACAGCCCGTGGTATTGACATACATGATGGAAGCAACATGAAGGAGCCCAAGAGGTGGTTCATCCCGAAGCACCCCTGGGTTTACGATGCTGGTAAGTTGAGTGAGATTGTGGCAGAGTGAGAGCGGGCACCTCCACAATGCAGATGCCACGTTCATGTCCTCCAGGGCCAGAGAATCAACTCCACGTGGAAAATTCGAGTACTGCAGCTGAGAGCACCATCACCAAAGAGTGAACTATCATCTCGGAAAACAAGAGCAGTGTGTTGTGAACAGCTCTCAGAACAGGACGGACGGTCTGTCCTTCAGGAAATTGAGGTGTCTCACTAGAGTCTAAAATGTCTCATTTGAATGAGTAAACATTTTCTGTTTGAGGAGAAAATAAAAGAAAGCTGGAAAAAAAAAAAAATTAGGAGGAGACAAGTTCCTAAGTACTTACATCAATAAAATTGAATGAGACATCAACTATACTTTTTTAAAAACAGAAAAACAAAAAAAGCCCACCATTTTCCTTTCAAACTGAAAATAACTTCAGGCCTGTTTTATGATTTTATAAAAGGGAACCTTTACTAAATCTGAAATTTAAAAAGCAGAAAATAGATTAGTAAGGATAAAATTTTTATAAGCTGACTGCTTTTATGTGCATCCTTCAAGGCGATTGATTTCACTTTCCCTCTCATAACTTCTGATAAAAATGTGTCCATTTCTCACTCAACTGTGGTATCCCATGAATTTCTGAAGTCTCAAAAACGTGGGGTCTGTGTTCAGGCCAAGGGTCTGGATTTTTCCTGAAGAAGAAGGAATTAAGGGGAAAGTGGCTTTCCGGTTTTTCACTTATTTATAACAACTGTCATCTCAAAAAAGCATCGTGTTAGCAAAACAAGGGCAGTATTGCACAAGTTTGTTTTTCACAGAGCTTCTTGAAATAATCATGGGGTTTATCCTCACAGCACAGCCAAGGACAAAACCACTACTTGTTACTACGTAACGGTTGGGAAAACGGAAGTACAAAAAGTTCGAATAAGTTCTGTGAGCTCATGGACCAGGAAATGGTATTATATGGATTAGGATACAGAATTCCCAAATATCATAACGCTTTATGAGATAGGGACCATTAGCATCCCGTTTTACAGGTGGGGCAACTGAGGCAGAGAGAAGTTCATTAACAGACTTGCCCAGAGTCACTAAGCTAATAAACGGCAGATCCACATTACAAACGGATCCAAACCCCGAGCTCCCTTTGGCCCCCGAGATGGTCACACAGCGCTCCGCGTCTCCACAAATCCAGGTATGTTCTGTCAGCATGAGCCTCGGTGACCTGTCTGCACAAACCGTTGAAGAGGCCAAATAACAAACAACTCTGAGCCATCGGTAAACAATGCAGGAGAACCCCAAAACTGCTCAAAAAGCAGCAATTGTGAGTCAGCCACAGGAAAACCTCCTCCTTTCGCTCCGGACAACATTCCACATTTATTAAGAGGGGGTTGTTTTTTTGTCAGGGGAAGTATTTTTCAAGGGTGAGGGGTTGTTAGTAAGAGATTACAGAGATTAAGAAGCGATGGCCAAAGAAGAGCATCTTGTGATAAACAAGGGGAAACTGCTTCGCTTGACTTCTGATAGCTGGTAGTAATTCGCTTCCAGAATATCTGGCCTAAGTTTCCAAAGTCACAGTGAAATCACAGAGGGCAAATATTTTCCCAAAACAACAACATCGCAACTACTTTACCTGCTGGAGATCCCCTCCCGGCAAAGGCGGGCTTGGAATGTCTGTGACGAGCGGAGAAGAGGGAAGAAGACTTCAGCAAAAACTGTGCATTGGAGGCCGAGAACCTCACGTCAGGGACACACTTGGGAGGTGTGCAAACTGGACCCACGAAGACCCCGAGTTCTTCCCACAGCCAAGCAGCCTCCTCAACCCACACTTCCTGCGAAAAGTGCTAACAGGCCTTCGGAGAATGTGCCATTACCACCCCCATCTGTCACTTTTTAACAGACCTGATTGGCAAGCGCTTGTAACAACTGACATCTGTTCTCGCTCACTGAAATGCAGATTTATGGTAATTGCTCCGAACAATAAGACAGAATTACCTCAGGTGAACATTAAATTAAATTTTCATGCTCTTCTCCTTATAAATAATTTTTTTTTAATCTTAAGTTTCAAGTAGGCATAATGTGTATCTGTTTGGTACATAATTTCGTCGTTTGGAGAAGGGTTTTCTTTTCCCGAGTAATGAGTGAAAAGTTGAAGCCCTGTATTCCCCCAATTTTTTTTTTTTTTTCTTTAGCCCCCTCCATCTCGGCACACTGTCGGATTTCCTAAAACTCGTCTAAGTGTTTTGCATTTCTCGTCCCCCAGATTGTTGCCCCTGGTTTGACGGGTGCCCATCCGAGCAGCGTGCTTTGTGAGGCTAAATGGGGGTGGTTTTCTTCTCAGAGAAGAGCTATTTGCCTAACCAGAATCAGCGTCACACACCCACACACACCCCACGCCTCCCGTCCGGTGCCCTTTCAGGATCCTCGTGTGGGAGGAGCCGTGATGAGATGGGCTGGTGGGTGGAAAAGTAGAGGCACTGTGGAAGGAACGGAGGAGGACGACAGGACAGGGTGTGCTCACAACAGAAACAGACGGAGTAACAACCAGAAATGTGAATTCAAAGTCAGCAGAGGCAGACACCCCCTTTCAGACAGCCTGGGGGGCCCAGGACTGGCCGGGCCCTGGTGGGTAACTCTGCCTGTCCAGGGGCTGAGTCTGCAGCAGCTGGAGGTCTGGAGAGACGGTGTTGTGGGTACCCGGAGAGCCTGGTACAGTTGAGGAGGTAGCGGATGAAGCTCGGGGTGTGTCCCCACGAAGCTTCCAAGCCGCTTTCCCAACGTGGGACAGACGCCTTTCCCAGCAGCAGCGAGGCCCCCAAGCCCCTTCCCTAAATGGGAGGGGAGGGGAGGGGAGGGGGGAGGGGAGATGTCCACACTACAGGTGAGGAGCTTCTGGCTCTGGGAACATCCGGGGCGGGAAGAGACAAAGCATCCGTCACGGAGGACGTGCGCTGCTGTCGGTGAAGAGTCCAGAGATTCTGCCCCACGAAAGTTGCCCAGGCTCTCACGGAACCCCAGATGCACCCCTGTGATGTGCCGATGTTAGCAGTGCTTAGAAGGCCCGGGAGTAGTGCAGGGGTGTCCTCCCTGGGACGGTTTCTTTCTGGGGGGATGGAATAGAGAATGGGCCTCACGCCTCCACCTGGCCGGACAGAAGGACACCGTGCAGGGAACAGGTGCCTCTGTGGCCCCATGGCCCACGTCCAGGCGCCCCGAGACCCACGGGAGGTGGGCAGGTGCACCTGTCGAGTCCCCAGGTGCGTGCTGCCCCCCAGTTTCCTAGCTCCAGCCTTGGCATGGGACCTGCCCTGGTGTCAGCCACCAGCTTACATGTTCTTGGAGAATCTCTAGTTGGTTTTGTTTTCTTTCGTTGGCTTGACTGTGTATACATCTTGGTTCTGAGGGGGAGAAAGAGCCATCTTCTTTCATCCTTTTTCTGCATTCTCTGCGCCATCACTCCCGAGCTCTGATCTCTTCTCGATTCCTCTTGTCGCCACCACCAACCCCAGGCCTCTTTGTTCGATGGTTTTCTACCAGGACTCACATGTGTCACTTTTAGGCTATCTAGAGGCATTGGAAGTCCTCCAGCTTCTTAGGATCTGCTGCCAAAAAAGTGCATCCATCATACACATGCTTTTTCATAAAACTTCAGGGAGCTCAGAGACACCCCCCCCATATCTCATCAGGGGAGAGCTCCAGTGAAGAGCCCCTGAGTTAAGTGACAAGCAGAAGGGAAGCTGCCAC
This sequence comes from Phocoena phocoena, assembly GCF_963924675.1. Classification (NCBI taxonomy): domain Eukaryota; kingdom Metazoa; phylum Chordata; class Mammalia; order Artiodactyla; family Phocoenidae; genus Phocoena; species Phocoena phocoena. Next base: position 157,176,874 of record NC_089220.1, read on the forward strand.
GTGACCTGCTCAGTGTTCAGAAGAGGGTGCGTGGGCCGGGGTCTGTAATGGCTCGATTCTGAGCATGGAGGGGAGAGGAAATGAGGGTAAGAAACTGAAGGGTTGATTGAGTTCAAGACAAGATCTAGCGCCTGGTTAGCTGGGTTCTCAGCTGCTGACGCAGATCACAGGTTCAGTTCCAGGCCCTCTGGGGCTCAGGTGCCCGGAAGCCAAGCAGGGGCACCATTGTACACGCATCCTTGCACCCTGGGCTCCTGCTAACCAGGACCCAGGCGTGCTCGCGCCAGGCAGCATCCCTCACCCACAGCCATTCTCTGCTGAGATTTCATCAGAAGGAGCGAGGCCCTGATGGGCAAGTGTCCGGAGCTGGTGGACGTTTACATCTGATGTCCCGGCCCCTTTCCTGTGAAGCCCTGTGTGCGTCACCCCTTCCCTCCTCCCACTGCCTCCCCATGCCCCCCCACGCTTCCCAGGTGGGAACCAAGAGGGACAGAGGCACAGGCGTGGGGAGGCTCGGGGGGCAGGGCAGGGCCGAGAACCAGCCTCCTGTCCCCAGGCCTCTGACCTCCCGTGTTCTCTGTGGCGCGTAGGACTGCGAGAGTGCCAACATCACGTGGGTTTGTTACAAATACTAACTAAGCCTGATTAGTGTGTCCGGCACGTGCTTTGTCTTTGGTGCCGTTATCCTCATGCCTGGGGGGTGATGCTGTTGTGACTGTTATCCAGCTGGTAAGAGTCTGCTCTGCCCTGGGAGTTGTTCTTTAGCGTCAAGTGTACGAAGCATTTACTCTCTTTACCCTCGAGGTCCGTTCAGTTTTACACCTACTTCACAGCCAAGAAATCCAAGAGGCAGACAGTTAATGGGCTCAAGGCCAGGGAGGCTGGCAGAGGGGAGGCCGAGCCCGATTGGAGCCCAGATGTCCTGGAGGCGGAGCCCGTGCTGCCTCCAGTAAACGGGGTCCTTGTCACTGTTGTCACCAGCAGGGGGAGCTGTGCCTTCCAGGCCCGAGGAACACAGGACAGGTCGAAGGGAGGAATGTCGGGGTCGGGGCTGGGAACAGGACTGCACCCAGAAAAGTGAGGAGGAGAGGAGGGGGGCCTCCCGGAGCCCGCACGGAGGGCCACGAAGGGACAGACTAGGAGGACGGCCCTGCCTCTTCAGCTCCGCAGCCGCCCGGCGCTCCCCTGTCCTCTTCTCATCCCTGTCAGACCAGAGACGCAAGAGGGAGGGGATATGGGGATATATGTATATGTACAGCTGACTCACTTGGTTATAAGGCAGAAACTAACACACCATTGTAAAGCGATTATACCCCAATAAGATGTTAAAAATAAAAAACACCAAAGACGCATGAGAATGAGCTTCTGGATCCAGGCCTGTTTCCAGAAATGGACTGGATTGTCCCCAGTCCCTGGTTCCCCTCCGTTCTGATCTCCAGCAGCCTCCTGGGGCGGGGAATGTCTTGTTCTCCCCACTTAATTCTGGGTGCGGGCCCCGGCTCTGGCCTGTCGCGGCCACGTGGTAACGGTTGGCTGGCTGGGCGGCACCTGTGGGTCCTCCTGCTGCTTCTCTCCATCTAACGCTCCCCCTCCCTCCCGTTCCCCCCCATTCCTTCAGATGCTGGGGTCACCACGGCCTCTCCTTCCCAGCTTCATCTCTGCTTCCTTTGGTCTGTTTTCTCCCCCTCAGTGCAGTGCGGTGGTTGGACAGAGTTGGCCCTGCCCGGTGTGGCACCCCAGAGCCCGGCCTTGGCAGTGGAGGCGGGGAGGGGCTGGGCGGGCAGCCCCTCAGGGGTGAGGGGTGGAAGGGGGCACACAGGGAGAGGACTGCGGGACAGAGAGCCCGAGTGTGGTCGGCGGGACTCCGGGACAGCACTGAGTGTCGTGGGTGAGATGAAGAAAACACACGGTCCTAATAAGTATTTGTAGAAGGGGTTAATTAACGGTTGAGGGAAACAGTCAATATTTGAAGCTGTTGTAGATACTAAAGAACTAAGAACAGAGAAAAACCTTGTTTGGGTCTGTAGAGAGTGCTCTTTTTTTTTTTTTCTTTTTTTTTATAAATTTATTTATTTTATTTTTGGCTGTGTTGGGTCTTCATTGCTGCGTGCGGGCTTTCTCTAGTTGCTGGTAGTGGGGGCTACTCTTCGTTGCGGTGCATGGGCTTCTCAGTGCGGTGGCTTCTCTCGTTGTGGAGCACGGGCTCTAGGCACGCAGGTTTCAGTAGTTGTGGCTCACGGGCTTTGTCGCTCCGCAGCATGTGGGATCTTCCCAGACCAGGGCTCGAACCCACGTCCCCTGCATTGGCAGGTGGATTCTTAACCACTGCCCCACCAGGGAAGTCCCACCACTGCTCTTTATAGCAGCGTGGGAACATTTCATGCTGTGTGTTGCCCGTTCATTCATCTTCCATGGATCCACAGTTCGGAACAGCGATGGGGGAGTTTACAGATAACATGCAGAAAGTGCGCGTTAGATACACACTGTCAGTCACCCTCCGAGGGAACGTGCCTCAGCCTCTGGGGGCTCTGTGAGGCTCTGACCCAGATGAGCGGGCTGAGCTCCTTCCAGCCCCAGAATCGGGCCGTGGCTCCGCCAGGCAGGCCAGAGCAGGTGCCCTGGGGGACCCTCCGGCCCAGGCCGAGGAGGGTGCTCAGCTGATCATTACCCGTTGCCAGATGTGCAGACTTTAATGTCGGTGCTAAACCCTCCTCTCGTCTGCACAGCCGTCTGTTGGTGACGGTGTCTGGTCGACTGCGTTACGTCCTTAGCACATTAGAGGGGCCGTGGCAGCCAGGCCGGTCCGTGCTGGTGCACCGCACACACACACACACACACACACACACACACACACACACCCGCCCAGCAGCATCACCCCAGGCACGGCCCCTGGTCACGCCAGCGTGAGTGTGCTCAGCCGCTTTCCGGGGCCGCCCCCTGGGTAGGGGCGGGAGGGGGAGGGTCCGATGGGGTCTGCACTCAAGCCCTGTTCCCCCAGCTCCGTTTTCCTCCAGCAAACCTGAAAAATAGGCCCTGGGCTTTTACCACTCCCAAGGGCTCATCAGAACCACCGTGTCTGACCCCTGATCTGAGGGGAGGAGAGAGCTTTGTTCCCAGTGTCCCCTGCTCGATGGAGCGGGGCCACGTTCACAGGATGCCCCCAATGCTTTGTCCTGCTTCTCAGCATCCCCAGGAACTACGTGGGTTTGAGAAACGGGTGCTGGCTTTTACCGTAAGCCACAGGACTGGGTGCCTCCTGCAAGAAGGTAGAGTATCATTTTGAGCAAAATGAGAACCCGTTTTGCAGCATGGACTTGGGGAACTCTTTTCTGAGTAGAAATAAGTCCTGACTGAAGCAGCCAGGACGGAGGAGCAGGGTAGGTGAGCCTGGCAGCCAGGCTCTGAGCCAAGCTGAGACGGGGCTCCACATGGTGGCCGGGGGCTTCGCAGCTGTGTTGCTAGAACATTGTCTTGCCCCTCCATCCACCGCCCCGTCCCCACCCGGCGCTGTTGTCAGACCACTGTCTCCGGTTATAGAGGTTATACTTGCTCAGCAGCCGTGTGTTGAGTACCCGGATTTGAGACATAAGAAGAAGGTAAAATTAAGCCGATGACTTAACTCCCATATCTTTCTGTGTAAAATTCCTCTGTATGAGGAGAGGACCATTGTTTCCTGCTTCTTGAATGTACGTGGGGGTAAAGGGAATCATGGAAGAAGACTTTGTGCAGAGAACCTGTGTATTGAGAAACAGAAGGAGGGGGAGAAAAGATACTAAAAGTGTACACGGCACAGGCTCCAGGCCCGAGCCCCCCAGGGCCTGCCAGCACCCCCGTGACGGATCAGCCCCAGACCTCTCAGCTGAGTTTCCTTTCTCTCTGCTGTTCACTTCTTAATTTTCGTTAGCCCTCGATTCATTCTAGTTAAAAAGTAGATCCTCTTTCAGATACAAATACGTTTAAGATGCAGACACAAACATTTTACAAATAAAGATATAATGGCACTGCCACTTTTTTTCATTCTTTGATTCAGCAAATATTATTTGAGTTCCTGCCATGGACGTGATTTCAAGTTCACATTCAAAATAAACCTGGAGAGAGAAGTTCAGGGTCGATAATAAAATAGTAACAGCAACAATAGTTGCTAACATTTATTGGGGGCTTACATCATGCCAGTTATTATGCTGGGTAATTTTCATTCATCGAGTTATTTAATCTGCACAACCACCATGTGAGGGAAGGTACAGTAACTGTTACCACTGACTCAGGAAACAGAGAGGTTAAGAAATTTGTGCAGAGTCACACAGCTAATAGAGCCAGGAAACTGAATCAGTGCAGCTTCAGAGCAATAAAACATCATTTCTTCTGTAATACCTCATACGTGTACCTGTCGAGTTTAGGGATGGAGAGTTTCCCCTGAAACTCCAGCTGTCCGAGCCCGGATCTCACAGTTTCTGACAGCCACGAGGGGGAAGGCCCTGCCGTCCATGGTCCACGCAGAAACCCGTTGCCTATCTTTTAGGATGACCTGCGCAGCCTGGGAGGAGGCGTTAGGAAGAGGGTGCTGGGTTGGCACAGGCTGCGTGGTGACACACGAGTCCCCAGGGCAGCTGGGGCGAGTGTGCCATCCCGGAGCTCTCTGCCCGTGTCCCCTGCCCTCTCTTTTTGGAAACGGGTGAAGTGGGCCTATTGCTGACGTTGCCTCTCTCTTCCCCCACCCCGCAGGCATGAATGCTTTACAGTTACAGAACCTGGCGACGCTGGCGGCGGCTGCAGCCGCGGCCCAGACCTCAGCCACTACCACCAATGCAAATCCTCTCTCCACCACGAGCAGCGCCCTAGGAGCCCTCACCAGTCCCGGTAAGGGGTCATCCTGCCTCTGGGAGACGGGACACAGGGCTCAGTGCCAAGCGCAGGGTGGACGCGTTCAGACCGAGCCGGACACCAGGCTTAATTACCTCTTTAATTTCCTTTTCAGTTTGCCTGTTCTTAATTTATTTTTTTGTCGTTGAAGTATAGTTAATTTACAGTGTTAATGTCTGCTGTACAGCAAAGTGACTCAGTTATACACATACATGCATTCTTTTTTATATTCTTTTCCATTATGGTTTATCCCAGGCTATTGAGTGTAGTTGCCTGTGCTGTCCGGTAGGAGGACCTTGTTGCTTATCCATTCTGTATATAATAGTTGGCATTTGCTAATCCCAAACTCCCAGTCCATTCCTCCCCAGATCCCCCATTGGCAACCACAAGTCTGTTCTCTATATCTGTGAGTCTGTTTCATAGATAGGTTCATTTGTGTCATATTTTAGATTCTACGTATAGGTGATATCATGCATATTTGTCTTTCTCTGTCTGACTTACTTCGCTTAGATAGATAATGTCTGGGTCCATACATGTTGCTGCAAATGGCATTATTTCGTCCTTTTTGATGGCTGAGTAATATTCCATTGTATGTATGTGCCACATCTTCTTTATCCATTCCTATGTTGATGGACATTTAGGTTGTTTCCATGTCTTGGCTATTGTAAATAGTGCTGCTGTGAACATAGGGGTGCACGTATCTTTTAAAGAAACAAAGTTTGAGCGTGTGTTTTTATCCTCCAAGGATAAAATGAGAAAAAAGGTTTTGCGAGGGAGTCTACCCTGGTATTGATTCTCGCACATTCATTTTGTTTGAAAAATGTGCTGTCGCTTCAGTCCTCGTGAGGTTTCCCCAAGATGAGGAAGTCTCTCAGGAATGCTCTTTTCTCCTGTTTTTTTTGTTGTTGTTGTTGTGTTTTTGGTTTTGGTTTAGCAATTTAAGAATTCTCTGTTAAATCTCAAAATCTCGAATCATCTTCGTCATGATATTTCACACCAGCTCCATCCTTTACATTTGATTTTCAACACCGTGGCCTAGAGGGGACCATCTTTGTTGTTCCTTCGTGGTCCCATTCTGGGCCGTGTCATTTAAAGTGTTTTCCCCGCCCCACCCCCCACCTTAGAAATTCTGTTGCCTTATTCAAAGGCAGATGCTGTTTTCGTTTTCATAGGAGCCAGACCTAATGTGGTTGCTTAGACACTGGGATTTGTTTTTTAAGAAGCGTTTAGCTGGTTTGCCTTCCTCTCTGTGTTTTCTGGGCCTTGATGGATGATCTCACCTTCTCCTCTGGTACGTGGAGGAGTTGGCCTGAACAACGTACAAGCCCCCTCCTAACTGGAACCCCCAGGGCCCTCTGTCGGCTGCTCCCAAAAGATGAGCTAACTGTCCAACACGCTTTTATGTCATAGTGTGGAGATTTCTTTCAGAAAAATGGAGAAGGAAAGCTACAGCACCTGGCGGACCAGCTTTGTTAAGGCTTCCAACTTCAGGGAGCAGTGAAGCTGCCACAGCCCTTGTTTTGTTTACAAAACATTGTGTTTCTAACACATTTCCTTCTGAGTACAGTTTTGAGGGAGAAACCTAAGAGATGTTTAGGAGAGGCTGGAAGTTGTATCCTCCACCTCATCTCAAAGCAACAGCACATGGGACGTTGCCTTCATTCTTGAAATGTCTTCAAAAACGTACCATGACTATATGTGGGCCTCATTTCGTACAACAGATAATATTCCTGAGACATCAGCGTTGTCGTTTTTTTCAAGAGATTAAGTTATAACTCTAATGCAAAACATAAACTGGTTATTTAAATCCTTTTTAAGACATACACATTTTTTGTTTGTTTGTTTTTTTGTTTTTTTTTTTTTGTTTTGTTGCGGTACGCGGGCCTCTCACTGTTGTGGCCTCTCCCGTTGCGGAGCACAGGCTCCGGACGCGCAGGCTCAGCGGCCATGGCTCACGGGCCCAGCCGCTCCGCGGCATGTGGGATCTTCCCGGACTGGGGCACGACCCTGCGTCCCCTGCATCGGCAGGCGGACTCTCAACCACTGCGCCACCAGGGAAGCCCGGGACATACACATTTTTGACATGGTATATTCCCGCTTATGAAAATGATAGTGATTTTTTTCTTAAAAACAAATTAAATATTTGATCTTGCTAATGTATCTGTTTTAGAAATCAGCTTGAAAAGTGTTTTAAATGAGAATTATCGTCTCCCTGTGAGGACTGTGAAAAGATGACATTAAACCAGCACAGACTCCGTACACCTGAAACTAACACAACATTGTAAATCAACTCTACTCCAATAAAAATTTAAAAACAGCACAGAGCATTGTACATGCATTTTATACATTTATATGTGGATCTTTAGTCAGCAGCTGGTATTTTTAACTATATTTTGTTCGGAGTGAAACAACTAAACATCCCTCAAAATCCGAATGCTTTAATTGTTCATATGAAAAGGAAGAAGATTGGCTTTTTTTTTTAAAGAGAAAGCAATATTGACTTTATTTTGGCAAAAGTCAATGATTGTAATGTTTCCAACCTTGGCTTTCAGCCTTGACTCCCTTGCATTTAGAGTAATCAGCAGAAACTCACCACATGGTTGGTAACAAGGTGGAGAAAAAAGAAAACTCTTTTTTCTGTGAAGACTTTTCCTTATATGGCGAGGAGCCAGAGTCCACCGTTTGGCCCGTCAGCCCTTAAAGAGTTTACTATTGTAGTTAACACTGAAATTATTCTGCTGTTCCAGAAGTGACCATTCTCGTGATGGACATTTGGGTTAAGGGTATGTGGCCTGTTGTTTGCTTGGCAAGGTTCATTCGACTTTACGAAGATATATTCTTCCTTTGTGATATCTGGGCATATATATGTGCCCAGGACATTCCAGAGAATCAGAATTGATAACTCGAACGTCTTGTTCTTCTTTAAGAAGGCTCGTGGGTTTAAGAAGCCAAGTGCAAAAGTGTCTGCCAGCTGATCAGTGTCGATATTATAATTGACAGTTAGTGCTTTGAGCGTCTGTATAGCCTTAGGCGCTGGCCTGGGTGCTGGGGACCCAGCAGTGAAAGGATATGTACACTCCCCGCCCCCGGGAGTCTCCCCGTCTGTTAGGGGAACTCGGACAATGTGCAGTCGTGTGTGCCAGGCAAGCGCTGTGAGCAGAGAGACCGGGCAGGATGAGATGGAGAGTGCAAAGGGTTGAAGAAGCCTTGCCCCCTCTGGAAAGGTGGCGTTTGAGCAGAAACCTGAGGAAAGTGAAGGAAGCACGTAGATAATCCAGAGAAAGGGTGTCCAGGCAGAGGACAGAGCAAGTACAGGCTGTGAGGCAGGAGGAGGCCTGGCACGATCACAGCCTCACGTGGAAGGCGTGGTGCTGAGCAGGGGTGGAGGGAGAGGTGAGAGGTGAAGGGTGAGGGGTAAGAGAGAAGGTCCATGTACATGGATCCATTCCATCCAGTATGGTCAGGAGCACAAATACTTAGTGACCTTCTTAAAATGCAGGGTACTCAAAAGCCTAAGAAGATAGCCAGAATATTTAAGGAACTTGAAACATATCTGACCATTTTCAGCTTCTTCCTGAGACCTGAATGAAAGGGAAAATGTGTCCTGAGATGCATTTTCTTTCTTCCCACCTCAGCCAAGCGTCCTTCCCTCTGCTCTTAACGTGGTGTCCGGCCCTTCCGGAAATTCTGCCAACAGAGGTGTCAGGGAGAGTGGTTTTTCTCTTCTCTGTTGAGGAATGCTTTGCATAAGAGCTGAAAGTATTTCATTAGAATGCTGAAGTGTAGCAGCAGAAACGATTTAAATCTACGTTTCAATTATTTTTCTTAAGTGTAACTAAAAAAAATCTGGCATTTAAGTGCAAGTAAATTATTTGTCTAATTTCCACCAGGGACTCTTTCAAAGTCACAGGAAAGGTGGTTAGTAAGAATTCATGACTCTCCACTTCATCAGAGCAATTTCCCAGGAAATAAAAGGGAAAGAAAGCTGGTCCCAAGGCCAATATGATTTTTTATTTTCTAAATAATGAAAAACAGGGCTTCCAGTTGAACCGTGAACCAGTCCGTTCAAACTGTAAAGTGAATCAAAGCTTCAGCCCACCCTCCTGCACAGGCCTTGTTTTTAAAGATAGATGTCTCTTATGCTTCAGACAAATCCATCTAGAAAGTAAAGGGACAACTCAGTCCTCAAAACTATTAATTTTTTTAATAATTGTAAATTTATCATTTCTGTTTTGCATACCCAGGAACAAGCTCCCTACAGCATCATTATAAATGATTTTAAACGGTCTGTGCTTTAAGACATTAAAAAATTAAGCATTAATTTAAAAAAAAATCCCCTTCAGCAATAAATAGGTTTCTTTGTCTCCTGGCTTTGAAATAAACATTAAAATCATCTCAGTCATTTTGGTGATGAAATGATTCAACCTTTGAGAACATTTCTCAAAGAAAGCAGAGTTAAAAATTAAAACATAAAAAAAGAAAAATCATCTCAGTTGCCCATGGTTAGAATAAGTGTTTCTTCCAATTATCAGATGGTAGGGAATTAAGTTAGAAATTAAATCATGAAAAAATAAAAACCAGGTAAATGCATGTTATATGCCTTTAATGAGTTTCTCTGAGGTCTTTTGAAGCCTAATTTAATCGTGTTTCTTGTCTTTCATTTTGATATGATAATTTTTCCTTTGTTTACTTCAGTCTCCTATTTAGTTAATTCGTGGGTCATTTCTTCTTACCCGATTTTCAACCTGTTTTTGAGGCATGAGTCTCGATATTGGTATAAAGAGGCAAATTGTCTGTAAGGCATGTGGCTAGGTCTTAAAGAGAGATAACATCTGTCTTCTACCCAGCTTGTAGACTTGTTGCCTTTGCCTGGTAATTTTGAGAACTTGCGCCAAGAGGGTTATCATTACCACACGCGAACATTTCTCTGGCATTTCCTGTCTGAAACATACTGTTGTATTCATGTACCACATTATTCCACTGACCTTCTGTTTTCTTTCTTTTTTTTTTTATAAAAGGATGTTTTAAAATTCTCCAAATGCTTCTGTAAGTGCACTCAGTCAAGTGAACACTTCAGGATAATAGATAATTTCTGTCGACAGTGGAAGGCATTTTAAAATGCTAGGGAGCATTTTTCCATTCCTACCATTGGCTTTTCACATAGTTTTCACTCTGAAGTCTAGGCAGTATTTTTTCCCATCTTCAAGACACGGCCCGCCTCCTTGCAGGCTGTGAAGCTTCCTGTGGACTCTTTGAGGGGAACAGAGACTGGGGGTGTTTCCGTGGGATTCAGACCTTTACCGGGCTCCTCACATAAGGAGGGCCAGCAAGTGGGCCCCTCCATTGTCACCCACCGCTATCACCAGGCTGGCTGAGCTTTGGGGACCCGGAAGTTATCCTCCGAGTCATCCCAGAGCCCTTCAGTGTTATGAGAGGTTTTGTCCCCCCACTAAGTGTCACACAAGAACTCGCATCATGGGAAGAGATGGATTCACAGGCAGACCTAGCCCACATTCTGGAGCCTTCTGCTAGGCTGGGCAAGTCCATGAAAATGAGTTTGGGCCTGCACTGCCCTGTCCAAGCCGTCACATGCGGGGGCAGTAGTATCACGCTGGAGTCTGATGGGGCCAGGAGAGAGGCACAGACAGAGGGCGCTGGGGGAGGCCATCTCCCCAGGCTGCCGAGTGATGCCACGACCTCGGGGAGTCTGAAGCCAACCTTCTTCCAGAAACCTGTTGTTCCCACCGCCTCTCATCCCCATTGAGACACCCTCCGCCTCTCACTGACCCAGGCTCAAGCCGGTGAAGTGACCTTTGCAGCCAGCCTCTGGTTCACTGTCATCCCATCAGTCACCGTGTCCAGTCGGTTCTCTCTCTGAAACATCTTTTTTCCTCTCCCATTGACTCCCCCCCGGGTGTAGCTCCTTTTGTCCCATTAGTGCCGCCACCAGCTCCATCTTGCACACTTAACAAAGCCAACAGCTCGGTTCAGACACTTTCACGCGGTTCACTGTGGTCTCAGCTAGAGCAGGACAAACTCCTTAGCATGGCCTTCAGGGAGCTCCCTGACCTGCCTCCATCCTTTCTCCCCAGAACTGCTGCGGCCCCCCAGCCCCCAGCAGTCTACCCTCCAGCAACATTGGGATTCTTCCTCCCCGAAACACACTGTCGGCCTTCTTGCCTTTGTTAAACCTACTGGCTGCTCTGCCTTGAATATCTTCTCTCCAATTTCCTCCTGTGAAAACCTCCTACATCACTCCTTTATTACAGTGTCAATGGTTGGGAAGATTCATGAGTAGGTCCAAAATCGGTGTTTTTAACGCACATTATAAAAAGTATAGTTTATACTGCTTTCCATAGATTAAGCAGCAGTTAAAAAAAAAAAAAGGTTTCTAGTAATTAATAAAAATTGCTTTTAGTAGTCTCATACTTCTCTCTTAAGAATCAGTGCAAATGTCATCTCCACCATGAAGCCTTCCGGAAAGAATTAATTGCTTCCACAATGTATTTCTAATATAAATACGTACCTCATTCTAAACCTGGGTCACATGCAGGCTCCTTGGTAAGGAGCTGTATTAGAAGCTCCCTGAGGGCGGATTGGAGGGAAAGAGGAACCGTTGAGCCGGGAAGCAATGGTCCATCAGTGCCTCAAGTCTGCCCTCCTGTACTGTCAAAGGACGTTCCTTCTTCTAAAACACTTATTTCCTTCGCAGGCTGGTTGTTGGGGCACTTGTCTCTCTACCTTCTAGATAGTAAGTCCTGTAAAGTAGGCACGGTTTCTTTACTCGTAACCCCTCTTGCACTTGGAACAGTGTGTCATGCATACTTCAAGTGTTACTTCAGTTGAACAGCAAGTAGAAATGCTCAAAGAGAAAGGTTTGAAAGCCGCGTGTTCCGTCTAGCTCAGCGCACACGTCCCTAAGGACCCTGAGTCTGTCGTGGTGACGTGTGGCGTAGTCCGCGCCCCTGCCAGGTGGATGTTCAGGTCTGACAGGTTTCTGAAGAATGAAGCAATACCAGTGCACATTAGAACAAGGTCATAGAAAGCAGGGTTTTTATTCCAATAATTTTACGAAGATTGGCTTTCAAAACATTCTGATGTCGTGATATAGAATAAGTAAGAGTCTCAGGTCAGATAAAGGGATTTCACTTGAAAAGAACCATCTCCTCTGATGTGGGCTTTTGAAAGACCACCCTCAAACGCGCTCTTAATTCCGTGTGCTTCGCCAACCGCCCTCAGGTGGGCCTCCACAGGGTCCATGAAGCAGGGTCCCATTTAACTTTGGGGGTATTTTTTTCCTGTGCTGCTCTTCAGCGTGTTATTAATTCAGGGATCCATTCTTCATTTGGAAATTACCTGGGTCTCTTACCTGCCCACATTTCCCCTTAGGCCTGTCTTTGCTCATTGCTTATTATCAAGCAAGTGAATCTCAGGCAGTCGAGTTTTCCCCTTTGTTAGCTACACATTAAAGTGTCGTCATCAAGCAGAAAGCAAGTTGTTTTTTAAAATCAGCTCTTTACTTGCGGGGTTGAATCCGTCAAACAGCCTTACATCCTCATTGCTACAGAAAGAGAATGGACATTCCATTTTTTGCTTGTTTTTTGTAGGTTTCATCCTTTTGTACTTTTTTTTTCCTAGAAGGTTTCCACATGTTAACTTGTTCTCGACATTATGGGGCTCGTTTTATTTTCAGCATTGCTAATGGGATTGAACATTATGTAAAATGTTCCATAAATAAAATGTCACTAGAGTGACTATAATTTCCTGATATCTTCTTTTCATTCAGTCAAGAAATATGTATTGAGCATCTACTATGTACCTGGAACGATTCCAGGCATTTGAAACACCAGTGGACAAAGCTGACCAAACCCCTGCCCTCATGTCGTTTATATTTTAGCATTAGCTTTTTAAAAGACGTATTGACTAAATTCCCACTGTGGTAAAAGGATTTGGTTATTAGTCTTTAAATACAAACGATTGCTTCTACACCCTTTAAAAATAACTTTTCATGACCAACTTTTTTGTATACCTTAAGCTGAAATTTTGTGAATTAGACCAAGGTGGGGAAAGGAGAGATCTTTCTCTACTTTCTCCCTCTTCTGTAACCTGTACCATTTTTCTATACACTTAATGCAACGAAGAGCTCTGAGAATAGTATTCACCGTTAGATTAGATTTGCTAAGTGACAAAACCAGAAAAAAGAGGAAGGTGTCCTTGGCACTTCTGCTCCGTGCTTCTCAACAGAGGCATTTCATGAAAAGCAAATATTTCAGAAGTCCTTAGGCCTTTAACACATAATCACTGGGAGTGGTCCATCTTTCCAGTAAATGCTTCTCTCTTTGGCATTCATCATTCTGCTTCTAGGGTTTAAAAAAGAAAAAGCATGCAAAACCTCCCAACTGGAGTTTTGACGGCCCCTGCATATGCTGGGCGTTTTGATGTGGAATTACCTTTAAATTTCCCTTACCGTCAAGGAAATGAGAAGTCTGTTGGTCCAAATAGCAGAACCGCAGCTCACTGTCTCATTCATTCGTTTCCTGAGCTGCCAGAGTCATCTCAGCGCCTGCCATCAGAACAGCTTCGCACGGTGGCCGGGCTGCCCTGCGCAGTCGATGAGATGCCCCTGCCATGGCGCAGTCTCTTAATAGTCCTGAGCTAATTTAAAGCTTAACTAAAGCTGCCCCGCCGAGTGGGTGACGATAACGTATGGTCCTCCCCTTTGCCGCAGAGCTTGGATTTCTGCAAGCTTGGCCCCGGGGGTGGACACATCCCATCCTTCATTCGTAGGGCTGTCAGTCACTCAGGACTTCGGTCCTGCTTTGTTCGGGGTGCACTTTTTCAATATTTTTAGATAGGGGCTCTCGTTCTCCACGTGTTTGCTTCAGTGGCTCTGGAGGCTGTGCTGTGTCCGTGATTCAGTGTAAACGTTGCCCTGCACAGCCTCCTGTATCGTGTGCAGGTCCACGTCATGGCCCCTTGTGAGGTGTGTGTGAGCTCAGAGGCGTGTCTTCTCTACAACGCAGCCACTCGGTGAGACTCCCCCGCCTCCCAAATTATCTATGTTGCTGTCTGATATAACCATGTTATCATTGCTGGCACTAGTAAAAGCATGTATGGAGTGCTTAATTGTGTTTTACATTAGATGGAAAAAGCAACAAAACTTGACTCTAGTCACAACTTCCCAGAGGCTTATAATCTAAGGTCCACGCTTTAAGACTTAAAAGCGGCAAAATATAAATGCTTCATTGGTATGTGGCTTAATCCCTTAAACTAGATGCAGTGGTCACATGCAAAAAAAAAATGAGCAAAATGCCCCAACCTGGACTCTTCTGGTTGAAGAGCAGGAATCAGATAAGGCACAAGGTGTCAGTGACAGCAGAGATTCTGTCTTGAGGAAATGAGGGTAACTTTTAACGGGAGAGTTGCCGTTGGAGCCAAAATTATAAGACAGATAGGATTTGGGGAGGTAGAAATGGGAGATTTATCAGATGTGTCAAGCGTGAGAAAACACAGAAAAAGCATTCAGTCAGCAAATGGAAATGCATCTCACTTTTCACCAGCAGGAGATGGATGGGAAATAGGAACCAGGGAGGGAGGGCCCTGAAAGCCGTGGCTGAGGAGCTAGAACTTCCTCTTGCAGGCAGTGAAGAGCCATGTAAGGACTTTGAGCGCAAGAGTGTCAGTGGTGGCACTTGGGTACCAATTGGATGTGAGCGAGACAAAGGGAAGGAGTTGAAGACGGAAGTGTATTGAGCCTGGGGACCCGTAGGACAGCGCTTTCATTAGTAGAGAGAGGGCAGCCGGGAGCGGGAAAAGTTTATAGTGGAAGGTGGTTTGGTTTTATACACGTTGAGCTGAGGCATATGCGAACTGGCCTTTCATTTAAATACATCCCCAAAGCAGATGGGTTCCCTGATCCTCGACCTTGCCCTGGGTCAGCTGCAGAGGCGGGGAGGTGGGAAGATGTCAGCCAGGTGGGGCCTGGGTGGGATCATTGAGCTAGAATCACCAAACACAGCAGAGCAGGGGCCTGGGGGGTGAAGCCTTGGCTGAGGACCATGTTTGGGGACAGTCGGGAGGAGCCAGGTGGTGGGAAGGGAGCTCCGGGGAAACCTGGTATCCGGGGAACCAAGCAGGAAGGAGATGAAGGTGAGTGCAGAGAAGAGGCATTTGAGTTGCACCACTGGGCAGGCAGTTCACCCCCAAGTGGCCAATCACTGCAGCGGTGGCAGGGATGTCATGGTTCCGGAGGCCGTGAGAGGAGGGTGGATGTGAGCCTGGAGGCGGGGATTATGTATTGACATATGACACTTTCACGAAATGTAGTGGTTTCTTTTACAAAGTCTAGCAGGGTCAATTGGAGGAAAAATTTTAAGATGGAGAAACGTAAACAACCTTCTAGATGCAGGAGGAGGCGGAACAGGGCAGGAAAGGAAGAGGCCAGCGAGAGGTGAAAACTGATGGACTGAAGGGGATGGGAGGTTGGACGGATGGAATCAAACCCTCTTCTAAGCCTCTTATCTGGCGCCTGGAGTAGCGTGTGTGAGGATCTGTCCTGCGTGTCCCCAGCCCCAGGGCAGCAGCCCCCATGCCTGCCTTCCCAGCTGTCCCAGGATTAGGTTATGCACTAATGTACGGGACAGGGCACAAAGCCGTAAAAATGTTCAGTAAGTGGATGGTGTAGCCTTAAAAGAGGGAATGCCTTTGCTGCTGAGACATGAACAGGAGGAGGTCAGGATTGGGGAGGCTGTACAGGATTTGAGACAGAAAGGTATTCACATCATGCATAAGTCAAGAATTTAAGTGTCTAGGGCTAGAAACCGAAAAAAGTTCATGCCCTGGGCAGAGGTTTAAAACCAGTTAATCTGAAGAATGTGATAGAGGAATTAGTTTCATTTTCTTTCTAAAGTGTGTGGACATCTTGACCAAGAGCTGAAGGACTGTGATCTAGAGCAAGTCATTTCATCTTTCTTTGTTTAGTTTTCTCCATTGTGAAATGGAATTGTCCACTTTTACCTTTATTGAACTATTGAGGGAATATGTATATATAATGCATGCTATTGCTTTTTTATATATATATTTATTTTATTTTTGGCTGTGTTGGGTCTTCGTTGCTGTATGCGGGCTTTTCTCTAGTTGCAGCACGCAGGGGCTACTCTGTTGCAGTGCGCAGGCTTCTCATTACGGTGGCTTCTCTTGTTGCAGAGCACAGGCTCTAGGCACGAGGGCTTCAGTAGTTGTGGCACACGGGCTCAGTAGTTGTGGCTCGCGGGCCCTAGAGCGCAGGCTCAGTAGTTGTGCCTCACAGGCTTAGTTGCTCTGTGGCATGTAGGATCTTCCCGGGACCAGGGCTTGAACCCGTGTCCCCTGCATTGGCAGGCGGATTCTTAACCACTGCGCCACCAGGGAAGCCCTATTGCTTTTTTTTTTTTTTTTTTTAAGACATTAAAGTATCATCTGAGAAAGATGATTATTTGGGAGTGACACTAAATTCTGCTCCTCTGGACAATAAGAAACTAGGTTTAAACTGGAATAAGATCCAGTGATATTTTTTCTCTGAACCTTTGCCTTCAGAAAACAAATATCTCCCCGCCCTTCCTAAAAATATTAGAATATAAATGCAGGAAGTAGACCCTTTCCTTACTTCTTTCTGCTTTGGGGCTTAGCTAAAGAAGATGGCAGTGAACTTCAAATTTGACTTGATGTTATAGAACCAACACACCTGCTTATCAAAGACAAAATGCTCTATTGGGTTAAATAAAGCACGATAACCATGGTCGGACCCGTTTCCTCGTAGCTGTCACCACTGAGAGTGAAGCCCTCGGAGAGTGGTTTGTTTTTATTTCAGGCCATATGCTTAGTGTGTACTGCTCTGCAGTCGGTCATTTGCAAAGGAAACCACCCAAGTAGCTGAAGTGCAGCTCGTTAGCATCTCAGACCTTGAACTCTGCCAGGTGACCTCTTGCCAACCTTGGGGTCCTGTTATCGAAAGGAAGATCTGCCCCCTTTCTGGCACAGACCAGGATCCAGCAGGTATTCATTAACCTCCCAGTGACATGGCACTTGCTTTCCACAGAAATCCGTGTTCCTCACTTTTTCTCTCCAGAGTCCAGAGCTTGGTCAAATCATGCCATTTCATAATCACAAGGAATCTTCAAGATCATCTATCCAGGTGCCTCACTCATGATCCAGATGAGGAAACAGAAGCCCGCAGGGTTAAATGATGTGCCCAAGGGACCACAGGTTGTTAGCCACAGCTGAGGGGGCCACCACTTCTGCCACCCCAGGAAATATTCAAAAGCAGGAGCTCCTGAGGACCTGGAATTGTATTTCTTAGTTTCTTCATCCTTATAAGGAAATCACCACGATTTTTCAATTTGTGTCCATGACCATCTATTTTAAAAACAGCAAATATCAGGGCCCGGCTATGGGGAGGCGTGTACTTTTATTTTGGTAATTCATAAGCAAAATATCATTAGAACCAAGTTTCCCTTTCCTTTGCTCTATTCCTGTTTGATCCATACAGGCTGAGTTGATATCAATATAAAGCGACTGGTTCAAGCTCATGCCCCCAAATTACACCTTCATTCTTGTGTCCCTCTTCATGGGACTGGGGAGGGTACTGAAGATAGGCAAGGTGAGGAGGTACCTAGGTTGTTGACAACTAATGAAGTAGATTCTTTCTTAGAAACATCACCCAGTGACGGCTCCAACGAGCACTTGTTAAGTGACAATTAAAGTGAAGAAAACAGTGAGACTGCAGTAGGTGTTAAGAGGTTGATGCTGCCCACATCCGTTTCCATACCACTTTCTCACCTCCAGAAACATTTACTGTCATAGAATAATGCTCAAAAAGGACTCAGAGCCCAACAAGGGACTTTCTTCCTCTGGTCCTTCAGACTCAGAGTGTTCCTCTGGCCCATCTAGAGAACCAGTAATGACTTGTCTGGCCCAGCGTCACGCACACCAAGTTGTTGACCGGTCTCCTGGTGAGTTGGAAGTAGGTTAGTGAAGGAAGAAAGTGACGCAGGTGTTTATGGGGTCACAGACGTGCCCGTTACAGATCGTCAGGTAGTGAGATCAGAACACCTTGGAAGCTTTCAACGCCATTTTCTAACCCAAACAGCCACCTCCCGCCCTGTCATCCCTCCTCTCCTCACCCCTCTCCGCCCCCCCAAAAAAAACCTTTTAGGGAATAAATTTAAAATAAGAGGTGTGGTTATTATGGGATAATTAGAGCCCTTAGAAGAGGAGACACTGTTGTTTGGCGAATCCCCACGAGTGCCTGTCACCGCTTCATGACTCTGCCCCCTTCTGAGCATCCAAGCTTGTGTGACGCAGGGCGGTGACCGCAGGCTCCGCCGTCCTGAGCGTGTCTGGTCGAGGCAGGCAGTTTTCTCTGCAATTATTTTATTTATTTCCTGAACTACAAAGCCACTGTGCTTACACCGTCTCATTGCTCTGTGGAAAGTGTTTTGTGGATGCACTAAAGGCAGATTCTTGGCGTCCTCTATTAATGCTGTCTCGTTGTAGCTTTTTAAAAATCTTGCAGTCCAGGAAAAGTGGGGAGGGGGTTAATAGGAGGAAATTGAGGCACTGGGTTCCTAGAAAGCGTAGTCCTTTCAGGGGCAGACCTATCCGAGACAGGACCTGCCAGTGCACCGATAAAAGAACGGAGGGAAAGATCACCTTTGCGTAGGGAGGTTGACAGAGGCGTGGTCCGTGTCAGAGGTTGATCGTCCCCAACGACCTCCTTTCTACTTTTCTCGGTGGATCTGGAATCTGGAAAAAGAGGAAGAGCCAGGACGTCCCTGGCGGTCCAGCAGTTAGGACTCCGTGCCTCCCTGCAGGGGGCGCGGGTTCAATCCCTGGTCGGGGAGCTAAGATCCCGCAAGGCACGCGGCTACACAACAAAGGAGTAAGAGCCACGTTCCCTACATTCAGCAGTCAGCCTCCCCCCAAACTGCCGGCCATCCCACCTCATGCAAAGAATGAGAAGGAAGCCGGTATTTCCTCCGTGTCCCTGATCACAGTTCGAGGAGAGGGAGGATGAGGTCTCTGCCTCTCCGGGGGCCAGGCCAGCGTGGAGCCTCGCGGACCTCAGAGGGGCCTCTGGTTCCTTCTGTGGCAGCCACGCAAGGGGAACGAAGGGCATCTCTGCTCCTGTGCCGGTGACGAGGCAGCAGCTGGCTTGGCCAGTTGTTTGTAATGGCATCCCCACCCTTCCTCCAGTGTTAAAGGAACAGTTAATGAGAGCCCTTCACCCCGCTCCGGGCTCACCTGGCCGTGGGGGGCCCTCTGGGCGGCCACAGCATCGGCGGGTGGATGCCCTCCCTCCAGCTCATGGAGGCCTGTGCGGGGCCTCGTCCTGGGAGCGGCCAGACACGGAGTCCGGCGCACCTGCCGCGGCCGCGGTGGACTTTCCACCCCTTCCTTCACTCAGCAAGTCCCTGTGTGGCGCCTACGATGTGTCATTCCCTCTCGTAGGTTCTAGGAAATAAGACCAGTGAACTCCTGCCCTGTAACCAGGGGGACTTCTTTATATGCAAGATAGAACCAGAACTTTTTACTCTTCCATAGTTTTTTACCCCTTGTTCCTACCTCCCAGCATCTGTTCCCCTGTCTTATCACAAACCCAACTTCACCTCCGCTTAGCCTCTCACCTTCTCACACCCCAAACTAAATTCTGCACCCAGCCTGGAGGGAATCTGGTGATGCTACGTGCAGACACCCCTGAGATCAGTGGGTCCCAATCTTTAACGAGCAGAAGACGCGCCAAGAGGGTGTGTTAATTCACATTCCTGAGCCTCACAACCGGCAGGTCTCAGGGAACGTCCAGCTGACCGCGATGCAGGAGACCCTTGGCTATACCTTCTTCCCATCCAGTGTGTGTGCTTCCTGCGCCATCTGAGGGCATCGTGGTCCCTGCCTCCAGAGACAGGATGGTTCTGACGCAGTGGCCCGCGGAGCAGCCCAGCAGCCCTGGGCCGCAGGTCAGAGGGAGTATCCACCACGCAAGGCTGGCCTTTCCCCTGGTGATCGTTTCCGCCACGATCCGGCCATTTGGGATTTGAGTTGCGTGCCTCTCCGATCAGAAGAGAAGGTAGAAGCCTGTGATGTCTGCAGCTTGATGGGGTTGTGTTTGTGTGGGTCCCTTTGGTCTGTAGCCTCCAAACAGACCTGGGGTCTCAGGCCCTTCAGTGATGCTGTGGGAAAAGGGGCTGGTCCCCTTCACTGAGGGTCGAGTCCTGCCTTCTCGGAGTCCTCGTTTGCCCCGCCGGGAGATGCTGCCGGTGTGTGTTCAGTCCTAGGGGGAAAAGTAAGAGCTTTTCAGACCTTCGTTTATTGGACTCGGAGGCCACCAAGCCTAGCCGTGGGGTCTGCCGAAACCCCCGATATGTGACCATGCGGCAGCCTCTGCTTTCCTGTTCCCACAAACGGGGAAGCTGGGCCCGCTGTGCAAGCCATTTCTTCCCCACCCTGACTCTGACCCTCTTGGCCACCACCGACCGGCCCCCACTTGGGTCTCTGGAGCTACAACGACTCTCTCTGTATCAAGACCTCACACTGTTTCTTCCCTTAGCCTTCTCCTCTCCAGGCTAAGTTTTACCTTTCTGTCACCTGTTTGTCTCTCAGCTTGGCTTTCAGGCCAGCTCACCCTCTTCCGGACCCTCCCAAAGCTGTACCCCCAGATGGAGTCTCCTGAGGACCAGCCTGATGATGAAGGCTGGAGAACCGGTCATTAGCTGTGCAGTCGCCTCCCCAGGGGAGAAGATGTTGAATCTTCAGGTGTTGCAAATTGATGTGAAAAGAATCTAATCCCTCCTTGTGAGAACAAAATCCTCCTAGAGGCCACTGACTCCCCTTGGCTCCCGGCCCCTTCCATCTTCGGAGCTGCTATGTCTTTGTGCTGCTGTCTCTCTGGTTCTCCTTCCAGCCCCCGATAAGAACCCTTGTGTTTACATGGGGCCCACGCAGATAATCCAGGAACATCTGCCCATCTCAAGGTCAGCCGAATCACAACTTTTAATTCCTCTGGGTCATGTAACCTGACATGTTCACAGGTTCCTGAAATTAGGACATGGACCTCTTTAGGGCGACAGTAAATTCTGCCTACCTTAGAGAAGAAGAGTAGTGATTCTTACCTCCCTCTCTAAACATTGCCCTGGAGACCTAAGTAAAACTTAGTTTACCTACCCAGTCATGCAGAAGTTAGAACAAAGAGAGAAGAGAGAGCGGGAAGGCTTTCCTCAGGCACCCGCTGGTGTCTCATATTTCAATTCAGGGGCCCCGACTCTGGCCCGGGGGACATCAGGGCCTCCGGAGTCTGTGCAGGCAGATGAGTCACCCTTGTCCCCAGAAGGGAAATCAAGGCCGCTGGGGGCTGCGAGAAGCAGAGACCAGGGGACTGTTTCCTGGGAAGTGAAGCAAAGGTCCTTTCTCTCTGGAAAGCTGAGAAAAGGAGAATAAGCTTTTATCTCTGGCACAAATAAACATAAAAAGAAAACAAATGGATCATCTTTTTTAAATTCAGGTAAGATTAGGCTTGCTTGTTATACTGGTTTAAGAAAGTTTTCCAAACAGCCCTTCTCGCACAGCTGTGTGTGTCTTGCTGTTTGGCCCCCTGATTGGCCACACAGCTGGAGAGGGTCCCGTCCTGTACCTCCGCACCGTGTGTACCACACACACACCTCTGCTGCCTCCTCCTCTTCCCCAGCCAGTGCGTGCGTTTCCTGGGCGGACCAACCGGAAATGAGAGAGTATGTGTGAAGGACTTACTGATATAAGAGAAACAAATTCTTGGGCTGAGGGTATGAGTGAGTCCAGTTCTCAGCTCTGTGCTGAACAGAAGTTCTTCTGGGGGCTCTTCTAGCACTGTTGCCTCCTTCCCTTCCTTCCTTCTCCTTCCTTCCTTCCTGCCTTCTCTCTCCCCTCCCTCTCCCTCTCCCCTCCCTCTCCCTCTCCCCTCCCTCTCCCTCTCCCCTCCCTCTCCCTCTCCCCTCCCTCTCCCTCTCCCCTCCCTCTCCCTCCCCTCCCCCTCTCCCCCTCTCCCGCTCTGCCCCCTCTATCCCCCAGCATAGCAAGGGACCAGATAACCTGGGCCCTCCATCTGTGACCTGCAGTTTTGACCTGAGTCAAGAAGCTCTTCTAGACACATCATTCAGCAAGGCACCCCCTGGCTCTGAGAAGAAAGCACCCATCTTATCACTTAGATTAGGATGGCTGTTTGGGGATCCCTGAGCTTGGAGTCTTTCCATCAATGAACTGACCTGGTCACATGAACAAAGTGATTCCGTAACAGGCAGAGATGTACTTCCTCACTGCCAGTCTCCCCCTCCCCCAGCCCCCCTCCCTCTCCAGCACCCCAGTCTCCCCATCCTGCAGTTTGTTTGTTTGTTTATGACTGCATTGGGTCTTTGTTGCTGTGCACGGGCTTTCTCTAGTTGTGGCGAGCGGGGGCTGCTCTTCATTGTGGTGCACGGGCTTCTCAGTGCAGTGGCTTCTGCTGCAGAGCACGGGTTCTAGGCCCACGGGCTTCAGTAGTTGTGGCTCGCGGGCTTAGTTGCTCCACGGCATGTGGGATCTTCCTGGACCAGGGCTCGAACCCGTGTCCCCTGCACTGGCAGGCGGATTCTTAACCACTGCGCCACCAGGGAAGCCCCTCCTCCTGCAGTTTTTTCATCGAAAGGCACAGAACTGCATTTCCATGTGAGGTCATAGACGCATGGCTCTGGTGTGTTGCTCGGCCATTTCCCTTCCTGGCTGGCTAGCTGCTCAGAACCTCTTTGGGCTGCTCGGTGGTCTTGAGCTGGTGGTGCAGCAGGCGTGAAGCGTGGCGTGTGACAGGGTCTGTCCTCGCTGCCCGGGAGCTCAGGTGGCTCAGCTCCCCACCCGCCTTCCTCTCGGCTTTGTTGTGCGACCTCTCCTTTGCATGGGGCAGCCTCCGACTGAAGGAGGTGCTGTGGGCAAAGCTGAGCCAATATTTATTTACCAGTGTTCCTTTGGCGTCTTGTAAACAGTTTAACTGAGAAAGCG